>NC_141098.1:38998992-39406492 GCF_041138505.1 Cibotium barometz
GTACATTGTTGATGCATTTAGTAGCATGGAAGAATCTAGATTAGTATGGATACGCAATAACCAGAAAGCATTGCGTGCAGAAGTATACCAGGGTCTTGTAGATATGGTTAATTTAAGTGATGGAGTTAATAGAGTCTCTGCAAGCATTGCTGGACGCAGGGTGGTGCTGCCATCTACATATACACTGGGGGACCTAGATATATTCATCAATTGTACCAAGATTCAATGGCTATTGTTAGAAAGATGGGTAAACCTAGCCTATTTATCACCTTTACTTGCAATCCTAATAAGTGGGATGAAATAACCAATGCTTTACTGTCGGGTCAAGTTGCCCAAGATCGACCCGACTTGACTGCACGGGTCTTTTATGAGAAGCATAAGGACATGATGCACTTATTGGTTTAAAAATCAATATTTGGAATGGTATTGGGATTTGTTTCTGTTATTGAATTTCAAAAAAGAGGCTTTCCACATGCACATATATTATTGATTTTAGAAAGTGGATGTAAACCAATCAAGATCCCTCACTATGATATGTTGGTGTGTGCTGAACTTCCTTACAAGGTGATTGCCGGTCACATATTTGGAGATATGTGAGTGTTTTAAAGCTCACCCAAAACATGCGGGTTAGACAGAGTGCATACTGTGGTATAGAACATGAATTTGTCAAATGGACAAATTCAAATTGGGGATAGCACTATAGGTTAGCCCAACAATGAAGGCAGAGTAGTAATTCCATCGCAAATGTTGATCCATGGCAACTCTGTTTTGAGTTTGGTAGAATGGGTATATAAAGATCTTCATAGAGTTGAGGATTATGCATGCTTCTTCAAAGACCGTGCTATTCTTGCACCACGAAATTTAGAGGTTGATGAGATCAATGAACTAGCCTTGAGTTCGTTGCCTGGTCTTGAAAGAGAGTACCTAAGTGCAGATTCTATTGTTTCTTGCGAGAATGACGCAATATTGTATCCAATTGAGTACTTGAACAGTTTGAACTTAGGTGGTGGTTACCCTCCTCACCGCTTACTTCTAAAGATTAATGCGCCCATCATTTTGCTCCACAATTTGGACCCTTGATGGGGACTTTGTAATGGTATCAGATTGATATGCAAACAATTTAACTCAAAGGTGATAGAAGTAGAAATCATTACACGTACAAACATTGGAGACAGAGTCTTTATTCCCAGGATAACATTTGTGCCTACTATGCTGATATGAGAAGGAGGCAATTTCCTATCAGGTTAGCTTTTGGTATGTCAATAAATAAGTCCCAAGGACAAACATTGAGTGTATTGGGACTTTATTTGGCCATGCAAGTATTCACACATGGACAACTGTACGTCGCTATGTCACGTGTTAAATCATCCAATGTAGTGAAAGTGTGTGTAAAGCATATTGTGGAATATGATAGTGGCACAACAGGTTCAAATGAACTCTTCACAACCAATGTTGTCTACAAGGAGGTTTTAAAAATGGCATGTCGAAGAATTTAAATGTAAATGGTAGTTTGCAAATGTAAGAGACTACATTTATACCTATCTTTGTGCAATGAAGGAAGCATTTGATTGGAGAATGTTTCTGAAGATGTGCAAGTGCAATCTTTGTTTACTATTGGATTGCTTTTATATACAGTGCCCTTATATTGTGTGTGTGTGTGTGTGTGTGTGTGTCTATATATATATATATATATATATAGAGAGAGAGAGAGAGAGAGAGGTGTGTGTGTGTGTGTGTCTTATATATATATATATATATATATATATATATATATAGAGAGAGAGAGAGAGAGAGAGTGTGTGTGTGTGTGTGTGTGTGTGTGTGTATGTGTGTGTCTATATATATATATAGAGAGAGAGAGAGAGAGTGTGTGTGTGTGTGTGTGTGTGTGTGTGTTATATTTGATATCAGGGATATATTGCTTTTGATGAATGTGGCAAGGAGATCATTTTCGTTCGTTTTATGGTGATGGACAAGATATTGAAGGTAAATGTTTTAGACGTTTGCTATAATTTAGGTATTATTGTTTTTCAAGATTTATTTAATATTCATGGCTGAATTGTAGACCCTCCATTTTGGGAAGGCCAAGCAACAGCTTCTCTAATTATCAAACTGTTAGAGAGCATTGGTGTTTTACGGTATATATACAAACTTTCTTTTTATGTAGCTTTTGTGTTTTGTTTGATTAATTTATATTTTTATTGAAACATTCATTTGCAAACAGGGAATATCTTCACTTTTTAGAACCCAGATTATTGCTGGATTTGTATGGTCGAGACAGTTACGCGACGAGAGCTTTGGATCAGCTTCATGTACATGTAATGTTTGTGGATTATGAAAAGCCTGATACGTTAGATTTTTGGTGCATAGGCACCGGACAATATAAAATTTTTTGATTTGCTGTTTATAAGCCTGTTCAAACGCCGTTTGCCTCAAATATTGATCCACCAAATGAGTTTTGTAAGCTTTTATCTTTATCCAACTTTTTTCTACAAGAGTTATATTTTCAATGCTAATATTTTTTATGGCATACATATTGCCAGATGGAGGCGCAGGATATAGGCTACCAAGGAGAGAGAATACTATTGTCCGAAGATTGTTTTGAGGTTGTGTTCATGTGTGTTAAGATACTCATCATTTTATGGGTTTGTAATGCCAGGAGCTTCTATATGAATATATATGGCAATCACGATATTTTTATATATTAGTTTGGCAAGTTGAGGGCGATGTATACATATATGTATGAGTGTAACCAGTATCTATGGATATTATGGGTGCGTGCACATACACAAACACATATCTACATGTGTGTATGCGACATGCACACATGCATTCATAGGCGTGCACACACTTACACATATCTTCCAATTGTGACATGTATGGTTTCAATGGATTTCACGTACACGTACTCATACGTACATGTACATACATACGTACATCTTTATGCGTGTTTGTGTGTAACTCAATGTGCCTAGCTTCTAAAAGGAAAGAAAGAGTGATTTTACACATATATCTTTTACATGTACCTAAATGCAAAATGCTTCTTGCCCGTCGGAGACAAGTCGCGACACTAGTTTATGGTTTACGAGCTGAAAAGTGTCGTTTCACAAAAAGAAACACATGGAATAAATATTATAATTTTGGCAACACCGGTGTAGTAAAATAAGAGCAAAATTATGTTACTTTCAAAATACAAGTTGCAAAATCGTTAAAAACCGCCTCGGCAAGTGCGAAAATTTAAAATGATATCACTACCAAAGTGAAAAAAACAAAAAAAACAAAAATATTTATCAAATCCAGAAAAGTAAAAACCTTTCGATCCTTAAAAAATCAAATCCGATGACTGGCCAAAACGACCAGTCCCCCACGATATGATGGGTAACGTAAGGAAAAAGGAAAAGGGAAAAAAACACCATCACTTTACAACTTTGGGAAACTTTTTTTTTTTAAACCTTACATGAATCTTTTTTTCCATGGTTGAGGAGGAAATTCTCATTTTGAGGAAGCATTTTTTTTATATTTTTTTAGAATTTTTGAAAAGGTTTTCTTTCTTATGTCGGGAAGGTGGAATAATCTATAATCGACATGCTCTCCACAATAAAGTTGATGAATATTCCAAAAGCGAGTGACTATAGATAGCCTATTTTCCCAGAGAAAGAATGAGATAGTGTGTGGTGTTTATTGGAAACATGCATACCACATTGAGTCCTGTATGCTAGCGTTTTGCAAATGCTTGCTAAAAGAGGGGGCAAGCAACTTCTCAGGAAGAGGAAGGAGGCTTAGAACGTTTAGTAGATCTCTACCACTGATGCAGAGCAGGGTAGGTTCTCCTGGATAGAGTATGTGGCCTACAAAGCCAATGGCTCATCAAGGTCATGGATTGGAGCCACAACCTCTCTGCCTTCTCAAGATCTAGAATGAGCGCCCAATTTAATCTCGTATGATGTCAATACTGATGGTGGATGACATCAAGGAGGTAGAGGCAAAGAGTTGCCTTTGCCAAAATTTTGTATGTTGTACTCAACAAAGTGAAACACCACATCTGTTAGATGTCCTACCAAAAGCCCCATTGCTTTTAAGATTAGACAAATGTGCCCTCAGATTTTATCATGGCAATCAACATTAATAAGCTTCCAAAAATGCTCAAGAAAACAACTGACAGTACCCTTGCACTTCCGAAAATGCTCAACAAAAACTGATCAGCATCCGGGTAAGGACACTTCTGATGAGGGAGTGGCTCGGCTCCATAGTGTAAGGCGCCAAGTTGTTCATGTGATAGGCTCTCGTAAATGTTGCTGACTTGAAGGCTAACATTAGGAGCGTGGTTCTAATACAAAAACCAAAGGCAAGAAATGCAATGCTTCTTGGAGAGATGAGAGCCAGCAAAGCAGGCAAATCAATTGTACAAACATGATAGAATGTCATACAGAGCACCAGCATTATAGTCCTTGACAAACAGATAAGTAAACAATTAAATGAATAAGATGAAGACTAAACACAACCTCATATACCCTCTATAAACACATTTCCAAGGAAATCCTGTACAGATGAGGACACTACCATAGTAGAGCAGTGGAGATCACCCTAAACACTATTTTCTGTCTAAAAAGATGAACCAAAAAAAAGGGCACAACCACAGAAAAAGGCTAAATGACCCGCTGTGTATAGTACAACTATATCTGAATGTGGGCAAAACATTTCAAAACGGACCTAATTTAATATACAGATTTTTTGCATTCAACTACCTGTCCTGACTCCATTTTGTGCCTAAATGGATCTAATATGAACAAGGGGGGCTTCACATGCTCACCGAGTGGCACAAACTGACCTCCTACTTCGGTAAGCATGGACAACTATGCAAAAACAAAACCTCTCTACTTGACGAAACTTTGGTCACATGGAGTGTGGAAGATCTGATGGGACACACACCAATGCTCTCTGCTGCAAGTGCCGCATGCTCTGCTCCATGCTGAGCTGGACCATCTCCGTGAGCATTTTTTTGGCGGTTCCAGTGCCAGCCTCAGCATTGTCCACATGGGTGGCAATGTCGTAAACAATACTCTCTAGCATGGCAGAAGCTGAAGCAGAAGCCATCCCAGACCTCTGCGATTGAGGAGAATCCCTCAACAACTCCAACAATTTCCGAGCCTTCTGCTGGGCCTGTGGCGTGCCTTGCACTGTGAGCTCTAGCAAGCCTGGAATAACTCCTTCCTGGAGAATGGCAGCTCTGTACTTACACCTGTTGCTTTGGCACATCGCAAGGAGTGCTCCGACAGCATGCTCCCTGGCTTGAACCGACCCCTCCTCCAACACCTCCACCATTGCCAAAAGGCCGCCGTCTTCTTTAATAACACTGCACCTACCTTCCTCAAAATCCATCAAAGACTCAAGTAAGGCAGTTATCTTTTCTGCCACCTTCGATGATTTCTTGCAATCTTTCAGCAAAAGGATCAAGGGAGAAACTGCACCAGCTGCAAGGATTGGGACAAGGTTTTCTGGATGAGTGGATAGATTGTACAAAGCCATGACAGCATCGACCTTGCCTTGGAGGCTTCCAGAGGTGAGCATCTCTACAAGCAGAGGGGTCGAGCCTGAGGCACCGATCACAGGTTTGTTCACATTTGAAGCCGATAATGTCAAAACTGCAGCTGCAGCCGATTCCCTCAAGTTTGCATGCTCAGACTGCAACAGCTCAACCAAGGGGGTGATGGCTCCTGCTTTGACAATCCTCACTTTGTTCCTGCAAATCAGAACAAAATATCCTCAGTAAAACCCCCAAAAAAATGGCATTCAAAACCTCATACGAATAGAGAGATTGATGGATAATCTGTGAAGTTTGCATCAAAAAGTTTGTTAATGAGGTAGAACATCTGTGATATGACCAAAAGACCATCTCTTAAGACAAGTAAACATTTATATTAAAAAAAATCTTACGTTAACAGGCCAGGAAATGGACAGAAAATCTCTACCGGACAGTCATGATGGGCCTGTGCTGATGGGTGGCCACGGTTTTGTAATCAGCCTCATTCACACAGGGGATCAGTAGTTAGTCAAGGACACCAAATACAGCTTCTGTGTCTTAAATAAAGGGAAAGAGGGGAACTCACCAGTCTAGCAAAATATTTAAACAAATAAGCAACAGATCTGCTTAATTCAAGCTCTACGCACACAGGAAAGAAACCAAAACAAGGGAAGCTGTTTATAAACCCAAAAAGACAATTGAAGATCAATCGTACAGCTAAAATCCATAGGGGTCTCTTGGGACAAGATACTGTAGGGGCTCCTCAGACTAAAGCATGTATGTGGGCTTCTCCGACATAAAGCAATACGCATACAAAACAACCAACATATCCCTGTGTAAAGACAGTCCTGCCCACCTATTTTAAGGTCTCCAAACTATGAAAGCAAAAGCTTTATGATTATCTACAGTCAATTCTCATGTCTAAGTTCAATATTCTCAACAAACCATACAAGGGGAGCATCATCCATGTGTAGCATGGTGATAATGATGAATGATCAATTGAATTATATACAAAGAGGTCATAACTGAGACCTACCTTTCATTACGGACTGCAAGGTTCAGTAGTGCTAGAAGTGCTGCTTCCTTTGCTTCCACAGAAGAGGATTTGAGCATAGAGACCAGGGGTATAATGGCACCGGCCGCTGCAAGGTAAGATCGGCTCTTAGCTGACGTCTTGGTGAGCCTTCTGATCTCCTGCGCAGCTCGAAGGCGCGACTCGCCCATGCCATATAGAAGAGACCACAGCACCTCCTGCATGCCTTGTTTGTTGGAGCCAGAAAGGGAGTCCCTCTCCAGGGACTCAATATCGTCCAGCTGCACCGATGTCTTCTCATCTTCCAGCCCCATGGCCGAACCCCCAAAAAAAATCAGTGGCCGTACAAAACAATTCAGAGAGGGTTGGAGCAAAGAGATGTGTATCTAAGCTTCTCCAGGGGCTCCTTGATATTGCCTGCAGCACTCTAAGAAGGAGCGTAGGAGAACAAGCAGAGGTGACAGGAGGGGGCTCAAAAAGGTGGGAGCGTGGGGACCAAGCCAATTGATGCTACTGGCTCCTGTAGAGAAAATTGAAAAGGGGCGCCATAGCCACAGCCACTAACTAGCTACACGCCCACACACACCATTGCACACACAACACACACATAAGACAAGAATGTGGTCGTGCGGCTATAAGGTCTTCCTGCATGCTTTCTTCAAGCCCAGCTAATGTACGTGACGCGCAGGACCCAGCAAATTAAGAGGAGGGCAGCTGAAGGGGACCGCTCATTAGAGACGTCGCCGACTGTACAATTCCTACAGACGACTTTGCTATGGCTAAATTGAAGTCTGGACCAGAGAGAGAGAGAGGGGGGGGGAGACTCCCGGGAGAGAGAGAGACGAAACAGTATCGAGACTTTATTAAAAAAAAGTGAAATTTCAGATATTCCCTATCGACTGCTTTTGCCACTCGCTTTCCGGCCTTCCGTTGCTTTAATCGAGACGGTGATCCGACGGATTCAAGCGTGCCGCGTGGCCTGCTGAATCGCCGCGGGACTTGCGGTAGCCGGTTGGCGCGGTCTGGCGCTTGAGGGATAACCGGCAAGTGGCGATTTCACTGGCTCGCGAGTCGCCGCCACCAGCGGACACACTTTACGAGCACTTTTTGAAAAGCTGGCGCGATTTCTCGCTAACCGCTGCTAGATTAGCGCAGAGCCAACCAAACTAGCGAGGCCGAGGCGCCACTAAATCGCTGCTAAAATAGCGGGTTGCGCCGCCTCGGATCCGCCGGCCGGCTAACGTGGACGGACGCGAATATAAGATTCTTTACGATAGGCCCATGTACAAAAAAATCCCTATTTATATGAATTATATAAAATACACGAAAATGGCCGCCCGTCCCTTTCACGCTCTCTCAAGCTTCAACCGCGGGCGTGAACGACGTTTGATCAGATATTTGTCGTCGCCAAATTAAAAATACTGAAACACGTCCAAATCATCCAAGTGGGCGATGCAGGATGAGCCCGTGAGCCCAGCTTGGGTCCAACCCTTCTCCTTTCCACACCGAAACCACCCAAATCCGCCAAAACAACCGGCCCGGCCGGCCGGCCAGCCGCCCAAGTCAAGGTCCGCGGACGCTCCATCGGCCTACTTGATTTGGTCCCATAACCTCCCTTCTCGCCCACCATACAGACCAAACTTGCCTCTCAAATTTCAACCCGGAACTACCACCTTACTTTTCTACCTTCCCTTTTTCACCAAGAGCTTATCGCTCTTGGACCTTTCCCGCCGCTGCATTTTATAATAATCACACTTTTCTAGGATTGCTTCACACAAGGCCGGCTCAAATCTTGGCCCTATTCAACAACCTTGTAAAGACTAGCACCTCCCCGAAGTAAGCCCTATTCAACAACCTTGTAAAGTAAAGACTAGCACCTCCCCTAAGTAAGCCCCTAAGCAAGCTTGTTGCAACCATAAGCCAGGCAGGCCTAGGTTTCTCAAGGGCTGCCCCATTATTTCATTTGAAGGGCAGAATTCGGACTATCACTTCTTCCTTAAGTTTTGGAAGGACACCCTCAAAACTGAAGCCTTTGCTTTGAAGGGTAAATTTTTTTGTGCCCTTATATCTCAAGGGTAAAAAAGCCCTGAGAAGGGTTCATCAGTCTCCAAAATTGAGGGTCGACATAAGGTGAACATTTGGAATTGGACAAGCAACCTCTCATCCCTCACGAGCGGCCAAGATGGGGCTTCCCAATGCTAGCATTCCAAGTGGTTCTATAACAAGCTCAAGCCTAGGTTTGCAACCAGTCCCCATACATGCAGCTTAATTAGGAAGTTATATATCTACGTCACCAAATGCAAGTCACCTATTCATGGCACAATCTTCATAAGGTTATAGCTTACTAACCATAACTTGCACCAGCATACTTTAGGTGAATAGAGCACACAAAATGGTGTAGGTTTTCTATGTATAACACATGAATCCCTGGGGTATTATCCATTGGGCAATGACATTTCTTTTCATGGGAGAGGCAGATTGTCATAGGCTTACAAAATGTAGCTATTGCTTATGATTCGAGGATTGTATTCGCCCTTCTCCATTGTCATAGATGTCGTAGTAATGATTGTGCGCAAAGAAGCCATGGAGGTGCCTTTGGGTATCCTGAATGATGTCTTGTTAATTCCAACTAATGTGCTGTGCAATCAATGGAAGTTGCTTTAACATGTGTTATGGCCTACCCAAACCCCCCTTGAAACACATCCAACAAGAGATTACCTAGTGAACAGCAACTGTCGTTTTGAGTGAGGATCTTTCTAATGGCCGAGCTCCTAACCGTGGAGGTCTCTAAGCTCTACAACTCCTTAAGAAGCAATTCCATCGCGTCTCCCACGAGTGTTGTCACACCGCTGCGTTGCACTACATGTACTCATCCCTCCTCTCACCTCACTTCACTCACACACACACACACACTAGCATGCATTAGAGAGAGGGATTAGCAAGAGAATTAGCAAGAGCAAGACTCTATTGCACAATGGCAAGAGATTTTCACTTATATACATGGCCATAAGTGTTCACACTCACTTAAACTATGGTCGGCCATGCACTTTCGGCTTATAAGAGGCCTATTGCTATTACAATGACTACTCTCATAATATATCCATCAAGTACATCACTTAGGACTCCTAACTTACTACCACACGCTCTTAAAGTGGAAATCGCCACCATAAGTATTCATTCCATAGGACCATTACGGGCGCCCGTCCAAGTTATAGATTTGGACACCATTACTTCATATCTTGAATGTATGACCTTTTGGTGTATCTACCCTGACTCCTTGATATAAGATAATGGTAGTAGCTCTTGTTACCCCTAGAAATGAGTTAACAACATGTGGAAGATTGTGTCCATTACACTAAACGTTACTTCAACCCTAATCCACAAGAAAGGGCTAGTTCAAGCTTAATTAAACTTGGCTTGGTGCACATTGGCAAAACTTTTAGGTCAGATGGGTAATATTACTTGTTATGTAGATAACATATGGTATCTTCTGATTCCTTAAAAAAAAGAGAGGCTTTTAGCTAATTTCAAGAACTCTTTGAGTAAAGGATTTTTCAAAATTGCCCAAATTTTTTACTTTTTTTTAAAAAAATTGAGGGTATATCAACAATCAAGAAAAATGACTTAAAGTTTGGGGTACAAGTACTTAGACAACAATATAAAAAATGCATACTTCTAATTTTCAACCCATTAATCAATGACTCGAATTGTACATACATAATGCTAGTTTTTTTTAAATGAAAACAAAAGAGAGAAAAATTCCCTTAAATACAAATCATGTTTAGTTTTATATTTAAAATAAATTAAATTTAAAGATTCAGGTTCTTAATATATCTTGATCACTCCACCATGTGTTTTTTTATGTACATGTTAATTTTATCATTTTTTAAAACAAAGAGATTGAGTGGAATATTCAACGAAAAACATTCACAATTACGTGTTTGATCTGCAATAGCGGTGTTGCCTTTGAATCGAGGACATTGACAACATATAAAGAGCCAAAGTCACATGTGACATGGATGTGCCACTGTTAATCCTATTCAGGTGCTCAAGATGTCAAAGAACAAGATTCAGGTTGTGCATGAAAGCTATTGCATATCATGTTATGTAATTACTAATGTTTCTCCTTAAAGGTAACCTTAAAATTACTATGAAAAAGAGGTTTATCCTTGGCCCTTTTAGAAAAAGAGTTTTATCCTTTGCCTTTTTAGAAAAAGGATAAAAAGTAATATAAGAAATTGATGGTATGACCATTTTTGGATGATTTTAGTGTTCTATTGATTTTTTAGTAAAATACTTTGTAAAAGAGTGATAAAACTAATCTTTCGTTTTCATTTAATATATATTTGGTGGTCTACTAAATATTCTGAAATTAGCTAACTTTACAAACTTCATAAATTCAAATAACTCAAACGGGATTTTTATAGTTTACTCCTTTTCTACACTTGTAGAATTGAAATTAAAAATCTTGCTCACCCCCCAAATGCAAAAAAGACACAAATGTTCTCTCTCTCTCTCTCTCTCTCTCTCTCTCTCTCTCTCTCTCTCTCTCTCTCTCTCAAACACACACACACATGCACAAAAATGGAAGGCAATCTCACCCCAGCATTGTATTTCTAATGGGGACCCATGAAATGTTGGTCGCATCTCCTCGTGATGGTGATCCACATGTTGTTGGGTATTGCATGCTTTGACCAATGTGAATAGCATGGAGTAGGAGATTTAAAATTAAGGATAGATGTAGCCCATGCATTATTCCTTTTTGACTCTTGTGAAGGTGCTACTATAGCCCATGCATTATTCCTTTTTGACTCTTGTGAAGGTGCTACTATAGTAAAGATGTGGCCATGGTTTTCACCCTCATTGTGCATTGGCAAGAAAAAGGATTTCCAAATAGTAGGTGAAGTACAGTTTCCTACATTCATAATGTAGCTTTTGCATGCTTAGCAAGAAGACACAAGGTAAGCCTTAATCATTGGGGTCACAGAAGTCTTAGTGTTGGCTCCTTTCTTATATATACCAATCCCTCAAACAAAGCCCATAACCTACAATTCACACCCATGCTTGCAATCCACTTTTTCCCCAAAGCTAAAGGCATAACAAGGATTTGGGGAGCTTCAAGCTACTATTAACCCTTAAACTAATAGTGGTGGTGATTAATCCATTAAAAAAATCTAAGAAAAACATATGGAACCAAAAAATATATATATATCACATCCCCTCTTTCACATAAACAAAATAGCAAGACATGAGAGTGAAAAACAAGGTGAATACCCACAAACTCATGTCATCCCTTTAAAGTGGAAAAAAACACAATCCTACCACTATCTCCATCCACATGATTCACTTTAGAAAACTAATGAAATAAAACTCACCTTATGTAATTTGTTGGATAATTTTTATTGTGTGTATTGGAAAGATCCTCACGACAGTTGCGGTTCACCAGGTAATCTCTTTTTGGATGTGTTTCAAGGAGGGTTAGGGTGAGCCTTAGCAAACCTAAAAGTCAAAGCTCCAAACCCTAAGCCTAAAATTCAAAACCCTAGAGTCCATCTCCTAAACATGACTTTTAACTCTAAATCCTAAAAGCTAAATCGTAAAGTCCAAACCCTAAACCCTGAACCCTAAACTCTAAACCCTAAACCCTAAACTCTAAACCCTTAACCCTAAATATTAAAGCCCAAACCTAAACTCTAAATCCCATACCCTAAACCTTAAATCCCAAATCCTAAACCCTAAAGCTCATACACTAAACCCTAAACGTTAAATCATGAGGTCTAAAACCTACACCTCAAAGTTTAAGCCCTAAACGTTAAATCATGAGGTCTAAAACCTACACCTCAAAGTTTAAGCCCTAAACCTTAAATCATAAAGCGCACACCTTAAGCCCTACGTCCTAAAGCCCAAATCCTTAACCCAAGCCCAAACCCTAAAGCTTAAAGCCAAAGCCTAAGACCCTAAATCTCATTTCCTAAACCCTAAACCCTAAGGCTGAAACCCCAAACCTCAAAATCTATACCCTAAAGTCTATAAACTAAACCCTAAGCCATAAACCCTAATCCACTATAAACTAAACCCTTATTCACTATATATACTAAATCTTAAATGCTTATCTACTATATACTAAAACCTAGAGTGTAAATCCAAAACCCTAAATCCCAAATCTTAAAGTCTACACCCTGACGTCCAAAGCCGAAACCATGAAGACCTTAAATGTAAAATCTCAAACCTTAATCCTAAACCCAAAATCTTAAACCCTAAAGTCTAAACCCTAAACCCTAAATCCAAAAGACCAAACTGTAAACCCTAAACCTAAAATCCCAAACCATAAAACCTTAACCCTAAAGCCTTGAGCCATTCCTTTCTAATGACCTCAAATTGAACACTGTTCAATTTGGGTTGTGATAAAGGGGCTTGCTCAGCCTTGATGATGATGAGGCCTCAACATTTATCAAGGCTTACCCAGCCTTGATCCCCTCCTCTGATGAGGCCTCAAATTAAACATTGTGTTCAATTTTGGTTGTTAAGGATGGGCTTGCCTACCCTTGATCCCCTCCTCTCAATAAATGGAATTAAATTGAACATTGTTCTATTTGGGCTAATATAACATTGCTTGATTTGGGCTACTAAGAGAGGGGCTTTCCCACCCTTCATCCACTCCTTTCAAGTGGCCTCAAATCGAACACGAGGGGCTTTCCCACCCTTCATCCACTCCTTTCAAGAGGCCTCAAATCGAACACTATTTGATTTGGGCTTGATGAAGCTTTGTGTGGTGTGTGTGCATAGGATAGAGCCTTGTGAGGATTGCAGGTGTTGTGCATGGGTGAGGGCAAAAGGTGTGCATGTGGTCCTAATCACCTAGAGACACATTTTTGTTTTACATGTGTTTATTGGTCAGCACCCCTAAGAAGGGTTTTGTACTGAGTGGTCCATTTGGTGAGATTTGTGAGCTTACCCTCCTTGAGTGGTTGGATAAGCTCTACCATTTGTAGCGCTACCCCTTTGGGTGGTTGTGGAAAAGTCGAGGGGTTGGGTGGAGCTTCGTGGATGAGGCTTTGTTGGGGAAAAGGGCTGGGTGAATTGAGTTTTTGAGTGCCTATGGGTTGGGTGTGGGCAAGTTCGTAGGTTGTAGTTGAGGAAGAGGGGTCTTGCTTACCCTTTGGTTGCCAAACCATCTTTGTTTGTGTAGTTTGGGCGAACTACTGAGGGTGAAGCCATGGGAGCCAAATGATGGAGCTCCCATTGTGGAAGCATTGGGCATTGTTGGTGAGGGAATATGACAGCTTATTCTCACTGCAACCTACTGAGGCTCACTGCACGCAACATACACCAGACAAATACGGATCTTACGCAAAATAAACACAGCACACAGATCATTGAACACTATCAGACTGACCGCTTAATAAACAATGTAAAAAATACCTTAACAGATAACGTTAACGATCATGGTGTATGCAATAGAACTGAAACACACAGAGGCGTAATAGGAAGATGAATGTACAAGAGAGAGAGAGAGAGAGAGAGAGAGAGAGAGAGAGAGAGAATAAAAAAGAACGATCTTGCTTATATCAAATCCAAAACACAAACTGATACAATCGACAGCCAGCCTTTTGCAAGACTTAGGACTTCATCCATTTATAGTGCATGCTTGCAGAGTATTTGTCAGAACTGTGATGATAAGATGCACCGGCTGAGTGTTTAAGAAAGTATCGTTTCTTGCAAACAATTAAGTAGGCACGCCTTGACAGTTGACATGCGCTTGGTTGGCAGCAACTGCTATGGCTCTAGCCCATGGCTTGTGGTTCAGGCTAGCAAGTGGCTAACACTTGGTACACCTGGTGGGTTGGATTTCCAATCCAACGACTCGAAACCCATACTTTTTTGTCTCCTGGACTGTTAGATACCTTTTAGCTTCTGGGTGAGTTCTAATCAGAGCTAATGGAGGTGTTATTGATGCCCTCTGATTTAGTGCTTGTAGAGGCCGGATTCTAAATGCTGTGGTAGCATGCACATCTTGGAAGAGTGGACTTGGAAGGTGGAGGATGACGAATGCCTTCCACAAAATGAATTCCAGGGATTGCTTCCCGGAAGCAAACTTCCGAAAGAAAAATTACGGGTTGGAGCTTGCCTTGAGTACTGGCTTCTTCCCAACGTACTTGCCTTGAGTTCCTTGATGTGAGCAAGGATCTCAGTAATGTCGTGGTTTGTCGGTTTGCTGTGCCGGTCTTGGTTGGGCATTATCATGGTCATTAGTCAGTGATGCAGTTGGTTATAGTTCTTCTGGAGAGCAGCGGAATAATCCTTCAGCACTTCCAACAGCTGCAGCCTTCCTATATTGAGAGGTGCGTGTGGATTTAGTGTTGACAGGTTCTGTGGGGGTATCTCCACTTCCGCTGCTTTTGCCGCTTTCCTAACTTCACCACTCACTTCAGAGGGCAAAGTGATGCTCTAAGGTGAGGATGGCTCTCTCTTTACTAGTGATATCCCAGCTATATTGAGTAGGAGCACAGAGATGGGAGGTAGAGGAGTTGCCCATGATCCTTGAATATGAGCCCTTGTGTTTGCATGTTCCTCCGTGCTACTACTATTGTGGTAGTAACTTTAGAACTAGACTGTCTTCTTGTAAATGGTCTTCTGGTGTCATTTTTGTTGTATCTCTATCTTCTAGAATGTTGGGTTCTTTGTCCTCTCCCACTAGAGCAAATGTCTTTGTCATCAGAGCTATAACTGTCGTGTTGGCTGTTGGCATAGCCAGGAGTGATTTTGAAATCCATTCTTTGATCTCTAGTGTTGAGAAGAAGGTGGTTCTCTTTCTACCCGTCCTTGGCATCTCCCTTTGTTGTAAGTCTCTTTACTTCTGCCGCGCCAGCAGCAGATGACTGGCCTTCACTGAAGAAACTTCTATGAGGGTGTAGATAGTTGTCGTTAGATGGTGGCTTCCTTTTCAGGATAATGGTAACTTCGGCTTGTGTAAACATAGATAAAAGAAGGAACTAGGGGCTCTTGGGTTTTGGGAGTGTGTTGTACCTCATGGGTGTGAATGTACAGATGGGTTGTACTTCAATTTTGGATATGGGGGTTGGGTTTTCAGTTAAATTTGTAGCAATGTGATGAGTAATGGTGGATCAAATGCAAGGATCAACATGATTAGCAACAAGTAATTAGAAGGTGATTAAGGTGAGATTAGTACATAATTAATCTAATAGCTTAATGTAGGCATGGATACTCAAAAACTAGCAATTTCTCATTAGGCCAATACCTCAATTTATAGATTTTACATCTACAAGATGCCAAGTATCTAATCCCACTGATTTCTCCTTGATTTGTGCCACCTCCCCTACATCTAGGAGCACCTTTTCCTAGAATCTTTCTACTCCCCTATATTCACTCATGCTACCCTTGATTCTCTCATTCAGTAGATTCTTCTCACCTTTTCATTGCTACCCACTCAATTACAGACTCCCTTTTACAGTCTCTAGCTAAGGGCCTGTTCTCGCACACATCCATTCACTTGCATATTTCAACACCTCCCCTCAAGTGAATAATTCTAGCACACCTGGATCCTATACCAAGTTTCCCTCTTACTTGGTAGCCCATGGCGACTAGTGCCTCAAGTCCCTAACTCATAGTCCTTGACACTCTCTCTCCATGTATCTATGGCGACCAGTGCCTTAAGTCCCTAACTCATAGTCCTTGACACTCTCTCTCCATGTATCTAAGGCTACTACAAGTGCCCGTGACCTTGACTAAAGTGCTCACATATACATCTACCACATGGCAGTACATCATTGGTGGCTCAGAGTTGGTTTTACTCTATTGGGGTAGGTTACATTTGTTGAGATATCGAGCTCATCTAGTGAGGCGGTGGACACTGATGACCCGCTTGGGGGATAGGCCCCACACTTACACCACTGGCATGGTTGGTGAGATCTTGGGTGATATGCGGCCAGTGGGATGACAGGCTGTGTGACAGCCATTCTAGAGACTGGCATAGTTATAGCGCCAGCTCATTTAGTCGGGTTCACACTATAGAGAACCCCTGTATGTATTGGTTGAGTACCTTTCATATTGTGTGTACTCTTAGTCTTGTATATGGTGTGTTGAGTGTTGAGTAGAGAAGAAGAAGATTTTCAGCCTCTCACCTTGTGTGTTCTCTATTAGGGTTTTGTGAGTGTGTGTGTGTGCTTGCAAGAGCTCAAGCTCTCTTCCCCCTGCATCTTTTCATGGTATCAGAGCCTGGTTCGTGCTAAGGGCTGAGCTGCAAGCAAGAGAATCACATGAAGCGGTACGAGGGTAAGAGCTTCAACTACTCTTCCCTATTGTGTTGGTGACTACACCCTTGTCGGGAGCTCTACGGGAGGCACCGACAAACGGTCTCTGATTGAGGAGCTTTCTTCGCGGGATTAAAGCTGTAGGGCAACTATACAATCCTATCGGACTAACATTTTCAGGCCGAAAACGCGTTTCGGGCGCGTCTGGACCTCCGTTTTTCAGAAAGCAAGCGATTTCGAGCACTGCGGGTAAGTCATCGATTCTCTGCAGAACTCTGTTTTAAGAACTGCAGGAAGACAGATTGACTGTGCAGACACTGTGGGTACTGCAAAGAGGTCTACAGTTGCCATTGGGTGTATGTATGCACATTGAAGTCACTGGTTGTGACATTTGAGAGTACTACAGTACCGCTGTGCAGAAAATACAGCAGTTTGTGCAGAAAAACCAGAGTGCAATTTCTGGTAAAATTGTGTGTTTGGCAAGATGTCAAATGATGGGATAACTTAGATTGTGGCCGAGAAGCTTGACACGAATAACTTCCATGCTTGGAGGTTCAGGTTGACGAATTTCCTAATGGGAAAGGGCTATTGGGACTACATAGAAGGTGAGCATGAAGAGGCACCGGAGATACCGGATCCGACTGCTGCAGATGTGAAAGAGTTTAAAGACTGGAGCCAAGGAGCCAGGAAGGTTATGTATTGGCTATCCATTAGTATACAGGACACCATGATTGGGCACATTCAGGATGCCAAGTCCCCCAAGGAGGCGTGGGACACCTTGGTAAAGCTTTATGAAACAAATACCAAGGCACGTAAGATATAGTTGAAGAATGAACTTCATACTGTGGAGAAAACGAGCATGTCTGTGAATGACTATGCGCTGAAGATAAAGGGTATTGTGGAATCCCTTGCATCTATTGGTGTGTCAGTAGATGATGATGACAAGGCGGAAGTCTGTCTACGTGGTCTCGGGCCACAATACAAGGCGTTCAAGACGTCTATTCAGACTCGGGAAAACATTCCCAACTTTACAGATTTGGTGTCTATGCTGATTACCGAAGAGAAGAACTTGGGTGAAGACCAACAGTCTTCACAAAGTAAAAACAGTTCAGAGCAACAGGCCTTCTACACGAGTTCAGGAAGAGGACGAGGTAGAGGAGGCCGTGGACGCAGTCAAGGAGGTGGCCGAACAGGTAATCAGAATTATGGCCAGCAGCAGAAGCAGAGCAGCAACAACAGTCCCAGAATCAACAACAATAACAACATGCAGCTGGAAGAGGCAAATTCAGAGGCAGGGGGAGCAAAGAGGCCGTGGAAATTGGCAAAGGCAATATAATGATGCACGTGAATGCTATTATTGTGGTAAGCCTGGACATGTGCAGTCAGAATGTTATAAGAAGCAGGCTGACATGCAAAATGGGAAAGTGCAGCAAAACAACTATGCATCCTCAAGCAGAAATAATGAGGATAATGAAAGGTTGTTTGTTATGCAGCATGTTGTGAATGCCATGTCTGAAAATGTTGATGCATCACAAAAAGATAATGTATGGTATGTGGATTCAAGCGCTTCGAACCACATGACGAGTCATGGGGAGTGGTTCAAGGAGATGAAAAACCCGGAAAGACCAGGTTTTGTGGAAACAGGGGATGACACTGCTCATCCAATTGCCCACATTGGGGAGATGTGCCATTGTCTATGCAGGATGGCAAAGTGAAGTACCTTGCAGATGTACTTCATGTACCGAACATAACAAAGAATCTGGTTTCAGTTGGCCAGATGATTGAGCAGGGTTTGCAGGTTCGGTTTAACCCTGATGGATGTTATGTTGAAGATTTTAAAGACAAGTGCAGGTTGGTTGCAAAAGGCAACAAAGTGGGCAGAATGTTTACGTTGGATGTAGACATGCCTGAGATGAGTGCTACGATGTTTGCAAATGGTTCAGGAATTGTTGCAGACACAGACATATGGCATAAAAGAATTGGACATGTGAATGTGCAGAGATTGAAGTCTATGCAGACAAAAGGAATTGTGACAGGGCTGCCAAAATTTAAAGTGGAAGGTATGCATAAAATCTGTGAAGCATGCCAATTTGGGAAGCAAACAAAGCATGTGTTTCCACGTAACAGATATGTGAGTAGAAATGCACTAGATGTTGTGCATTCAGATGTATGGGGTCCTACGAAGACCATATCTATGGGAGGCTACAGGTATTATGTGACTTTCATTGATGACCATATCTATGGGGTCCTACGAAGACCATATCTATGGGAGGCTACGAAGACCATATCTATGGGAGGCTACAGGTATTATGTGACTTTCATTGATGACCACACAAGGAAAGTGTGGGTATATTTCATGAAGGAGAAGAGTGAGGTGTTCACTCACTTTCAGAATTTCAGAGTTTCAGTTGAAAAGCAAACAGGGAAATATGTAAAGTGCCTAAGGTAAGATGGAGGGGGAGAGTACTTATCCAATGAATTCTCTGAATATTTGAAGAAGAATGGTATTCGGAGACAGTATACATGCAGATACACTCCGCAGCAAAATGGAGTTGCTGAGCGGAAAAACAGGCACATTGCTGAGATTGCGCGAGCATTGATGGAAGAGAAGAATATGCCGCATTGCTATTGGGCTGAGGCTGTTTCTACAACAACAGTATATATCATGAACAGGACTCCAACTGCAGCCATACATGATGTAACTCCAGAGGAGAGGTTTACTGGCAGAAAACCAGATTTATCTCATCTGAAAGTCTTTGGATGCATTGCATATGTGCATGTGCCAGATGAGCTGAGAACTAAGCTGGATCCAAAAGCTGAAAAATGTGTGTTTATTGGATACTCCCTTGAGCAAAAGGGATACATGTGTTATAACCCTACTACACGTGAGTTGAGGGTAAGCAGGGATGTTGTCTTTGATGAGATGAGCAGCTGGTATGCTGCTGAAAAAGAAGCTGTTGGGGCTGATGTGAGTGGAAGTGTGGTTGCACAGAATGCAGGTCAGCAATCACAGTCTTTGAGTGGACCAGGAGAGGCCTCATCTAGTGGGTCTATTGATAGACCATGGAGTGGCAGGCTGCGTCATAATACCAGCCCTGCAAATGTGATTAGTACATCACGTAAAGGAAAAGAGAAAGTGGTTGAGCCCATTGGTATGCCTGACATTTCTACAGGGCATTCTCATGTTGATGGAGAGTCTAGTGGCTCAGATATGAGCCTTGATGATGAGGAGCTTGGGATCCTAGCTATGAGAACACCTGGTGTAAAGAAGGCTATGGAAGCCATGAATGAAAAGCTGCGAAGATCAGGGAGAGTGAAGAACCCTGGTGCAGAGATTTACATATGATGGTTATGTGGCACATCACTATGCATATATGGCAAAGGTTTGCAGGTTGTAGAGCCCACCTGCATTGATGAGGCTGTTGGAAATGTGTGTTGGGAGAAAGCTATGGATGAGGAGATGGATGCACTATATGGAAATGAAACTTGGGACTTAGTGCAATTGCCTGAAGGCAAGAAAGCCATTGGATGCAAGTGGGTGTACAAAGTTAAACATAACAGTGATGGAAGCATAAACAGGTACAAGGCTAGATTGGTAGCCAAAGGATATGTGCAGACATATGGGATTGATTATGAGGAAACTTTCAGCCTAGTTGCCATGATGGCAACGGTGAGAGTTGTGATAGCAGTGGCTGTGTCAAAGCAATGGTCTTTACATCAGATGGATGTAAAGAATGCATTCTTGCATGGGGATTTGCAAGAAGAGGTGTATATGTTGCAGCCACCTGGTTATGAGGATGTGGGTCACCCCGAGTATGTTTGCAGGTTGAAGAAAGCCTTGTATGGCTTAAAGCAAGCACCAAGAGCATGGCCTGACAAGATTTCTGAATATCTTGTCACTATTGGCTTTCATGTAGCCAATGCAGATTTTTCGCTGTATGTGAGACATGGTGATAGAGGAGTTGTGCTTGTTGTCATCTATGTAGATGACTTGATCATTACGGGGGACCATGATGCAGAGATCTTTGATGTAAAGATCTTGCTTAGACAGAAGTTTGAGATGAAGGATCTGGGGGAGCTCAGATATTTCTTGGGCATTGAGGTGATTAGGTCACCACATGGTATTGGATTACTGCAGAGACAGTATGGCTTGGACATGTTGTCCAAGTATGGCACAGGCTGCCAGCTGTGGCAAGTGAAGGTCCTTACTCCTCCCTTGCCTCTTCATCGTCCTCATCCTCGTACGAGGCCTCCTTGGGTGTAGAATGATTTCTCCTCTCTAGTTGTTGGTTCCAATCCTTTCTTCTCTTTTGACCTTGTTCTCTTACTCTAGTAGAGCTCCTTCCTTCTATCTCATGCAGCTTCAAATCTGGTATATTCTTTAAGGTTGCCACAATGTTCTCATACTCTCCCTTGTCCTCCACACTTTTTAGAAGCACTGCTAGTGCCTCGTCATTTTCTACTTTCTTCCCAATGGCTGCAAGTTGTTGTTTGATGCTTTTGTATTTGTTCAAATGTGTGGTTAAAGGTTCACTTTCCTTCATGTCAAGTTTGTAGAATTGCATTAGTAGATTTATCTTTGAATTCTTTGCTCGAGTGCTAAATAATTTGTTAAGCTCATCCCATGCATCTTTAGCTTGTTGTATCCTTGCAATGTGGTGAATGATTTCATCATTTAAGCTAAGTGCAATGAGCCCTAATGCTTTCTCATTTATGTTCTTCCACTCATTCTCCCCATTCTTCACTGGACATTCATCTCTTCCCTCAATTAGCCCCCATAGATTCTTCCTCACATGAGAAAATACATGGTTTTTGTTTGCCATGTATTTTAGCTACTTCTTGTGCAGTGCTCATGATGTGAAGGGACTCAAGGGTAGTGTCTACCCTTTTACAACTCCATTTTGGTGTTAAATGATGAATACAATAGATTTACAAGCATGAATACACCAAAAATTGCATAAAGCCAAGGATAATTGATTTGTATTGGGATGGTTGGGATATCAAACCAACTTCAAATTACAATCTAAAGTGATAGATATCTTTATTAGATACCCAATGGTAAGTTTGAACCACCAATTGCACCAAAATGAAGTGATTAGTGCTAATTAATCTCTAATTAGTAAAATTAATCTCCTATTTTGTAAGCAAAAAATAGAGTGTACGGGGAGGCCAGATTTGGTGCCTTAGAGTTCAAATGAGCTCAAATCATTTCAAAGGCATCAATAGCAGTTAGTCTAGTAGAGGATCAAGCCCAAAAATAAAAGATTTGACCAAACATTAAATGCTTAATCTCTGTTTTACCAAAGTCACTTGCAGATTAAATGCAGATGTAGCTTCTCCTAAAGAATTTCAAGATTCTGAGGCCACCAGCACGTTCAAAGCACCTAAAAACCCCATTGGGCTAGTTCAATTGCTCCCAGTTCCAAGGCATGATGGCAAATTTGTAGTTTTACTCAGAAAAGAAGGTGCTAGCAAAATTGCGAATTTCTATAGCATCCGGCGAGACGGTTTGACGTGCTGACTTGATGGGCTGATGCGTGGGGAAGATAACTATGTGTAGCTAAGAGATTTTTGCCTAATGTTGAGGTTGGAGGGAGATCCAGCCCCTCCACTAGCTGGGGGTGCAGAAGTTTAGTTAAAAAGAGCCTAAAAAAGGGGGATTAATTCCTAATCATGATTATCAAGGTGATTAGGCTTAAAAATTAGATGAATCCTAAGCTTGGCTCTGTTACCAAGTTAAATTTGTAGCAATGTGATGAGCTATGGTGGATCAACTGCAAGGATCAACATAATTAGCAAGTAATTAGAAGGTGATTAAGGTGAGATTAGTGTATAATTCATCTAATAGCTTAATGTAGGCATGATTAGCAAGTAATTAGAAGGTGATTAAGATGAGATTAGTGCACAATTCATCTAATAGCTTAATTTAGGCATGGATACTCAAAAATCAGTAATTTCTCATTAGGCCAATGCCTCAATTTATAGATTTTACATCCACAAGATGCCAAGCATCTAATCCCACTGATTTCTCCTTGATTTGTGCCACCTCCCCTACATTTGGGGGAACCTTTTCCTAGAATCTTTCCACACCCCTATATTCACTCATGCTACCCTTGATTCTCTCATTCAATAGATTCTTCTCACCTTTTCGCTGCTACCTACTCAATTACAGACTCCCTTTTACAATCTCTAGCTAAGGGCTTGTTCCCACACACACCCATTCACTTCAATATTTTAGCATTTTCTAGGGTTAGAAGTTGGCCTTTGGGCTGATTTATGGTTTTCTTCATGGCTATGTGCAGAGCATGTGTAAGGCGAGAGAAAGTGTAGTAGGTCGTTGTTACAAGGGGGAGGGTTCTAGCTTGGGGAGAGAAGGGGTTCTACAATAGATAGATACACCAAGATTAGGTGGATTTTGGGGGGTTTAAAAAGAGTTACCATGTAGTATTGGTGCGCAGTAGTTGAAAATTCTTGATGGGACTGTGTCATGTCCACTTGAGGCGAATCTTTCATGATTTTTTGGAGAGGGGTGATGTCATGATGGTGATGAATGCTCAGGTAGTGGATTGGTGGCTCTATCACCTTAATGAAGGGATCCGGTGGCATTGGTGTGTGGTAGGGTCATAGAGGCAGTAGTCGTTGATTGGCTTCTAGAACCGTTCATCACTATTGAGCGTGTTGAGAAGGAAGGTGCCATCATAGAACTTTTCTCGATGATCTAGAATAGTCTTGTCCACTACTGAAGCTTCAGGTTTTTGCGGTGCGGACCCATGCAAGACTGAAATAAGAGGACTGGATCTTCTTCCTTGAACATCCGGAACTTGGAGTGGCAGATGTTCCATTTCTTCCTTCTTTTCTGAACGATTGTGGTGAGCTTCATCCAATGCAAGGAGTTGGTCTAGGTGATGCTGAAGGGAATCTTCTGGGCTTAACTTTTCTACAATGGCAATGCAGAGACTTGGCACTAGGAATTCCATTGGTATTACGACTACCTCAATGCCATAAACTAGTTTGAATGGGGTCATTCCGGTCGAAATCTTGTAGGCTGTGTGGAATATACCCATAAAGCTGAATGAAGCTTTTCATCCCCTAGTCATTGTGATTTTGATTGACCAACTTTGTGATCTTCTTGAGGATTTGTTGGTCACAACTTGACCATTGGCTTGCAGATAGTACGGATAGTACACTATGGAGCGTTTATAAATGAGATGAGATGTTGGGTGACCAGTTCTTTAATAACATCATTGATGAAGTGCTTGCCTTGGTCACTAATCAACTTGATCAAGTATTCGAAGCGAGTGATTATCATCTCGTATAGGAATTTGGCAGTTGATTGTGTTGTGTTATCTCGAAGAGCACGGGCTTCTACCCATTTGGTGCTATAGTCTATTTCTACCAAGATATACTTGTGATGACTAGTAAAACGGGTTGGGGGCTTAAATGGGCCAACAAAGTTGAGGCCCCATTTCTGGAATGGTTCTAGGGGAAGGATTGGGTTGTGTGGCATCCTCTCTCCATTAGTTGGCTAGCCGAGATGTTGGCATACATCACATTGTTTGGCCCATCTATATGCATAACCAAGTACTATCGGCCACCAGAGACCTGCTTGGAGGATTTTCCTTCTGGTGATTTCTTCAAGGAAGTGTCCTCCACTGATTCCTTGGTGAGCTTCTCTGAGGACAGCTTCTTGCTCATGTGGTGGGATACACCTCCGGAGGATTTGATCAATTCTTTTCTTATATAGCTCACTGGTTATTGTTGAAAGAACGGTAGAGGAGGAGGAGACACACACACAGGAGCAAACCCTAATGTATATTGCAAACCCTAACCATAGAGGGAAGCCATGTCCACTCTCACACAAAGCATAATGCACTAATCCATAATCCACACAACACACAATGAGTTGTGTCCACACTCTACTAACCCTAGCTAATGTCCACACACAATGAGTTGTGTCCACACTCTACTAACCCTAGCTAATGTCCACACACTATGACCAGCTGGACACGCGGTCATTTATGTCTCACACATGTTCCTACCTAATCTGCCAGCACATAGCATAGCTGGCTCACACTGACATCGAGCTTGAATATCTCAACAGCCCCTCTCAAGCTCATGATGTACTGCCGATGAAGATGTAGATGAGCTTGGGATATCAAGACTCTCAACACTCCCCCTCAAGCTCATCCCATGTACTCCCAACATAGTCCGGAAGTACTCAAACTTCTCCCTGCTAAGTGGCTTCGTGAAGATATCAGCCACCTGCTCATCAGTCTTCACATAGTGAAGATCAACTGTACCATCCAGCACCTTTTCTCTGACAAAGTGATAATGGACCTCTATATGTTTGGTCCTCGCATGAAACACTGGATTCTTTGCCAGCTGTATACTGCTCATGTTGTCACAATGTATGACAACTTTCCCATCAAGAGGCTCACATAAATCTGCCAAGAGACTCTTTAACCAAACATCCTCACAAGTAGCAATGGCTGCACCTCTGTACTCAGCCTCTGTACTGGATAAAGCAACTGTAGGTTGCTTTTTGCTACTCCAACTCACCACAGCACTTCCAAGTGTAAAAGCATATCCACTAGTAGACCTCCTGTCATATGCGCTACCTGCCCAATCAGCATCTGTGTAGCCATGAATGTCCAAGCTTTTACCACTCTCATAAAATAGACCATAATGTGCTGTGGTCTTCACATATCTCATGATGCGTCTCACTGCATCCAAATGTGGCTTCCTGGGGCTCTGCATAAACTGACTGACTAGCCCCACTGCATAACTCAAATCTGGGCGTGTGATAGTCATGTATATGAGACTACCAACCATCTTCCTGTACATGGAAGGATCATCCAATTCCTCGCCATAATCAGCCCTCAACTTCATATTTTGCTCCAATGGTGTACTCATAGGTTTACACCCTGTCATGCCATACTTTGCCAACATATCCAATGCATATTGGCGCTGTACTAACCAAGTACCTGCATGATCTTTCACCACCTCAATGCCAAGGAAGTATCTCAACTCACCAAGATCTTTCATGTCAAATTTCCCACTTAAAGCTTTCTTAACATGCATCACATCTGCACCATGATCACCTGTAATAATCAAGTCATCCACATAGATGACTAGTAAAACAATCCCATGCTGTGTCTTCTTCACATACAGTGAAGAATCTGCTGTAGAAATCTGAAAACCAAGTGAGATAAGATATCTACTCATCTTATCACTCCAGGCACGTGGTGCTTGCTTTAGACCATATAATGCCTTTTTCAACCTGCATACGTGAGTAGGATATCTAGGGTGTACATACCCTTCTGGCTGTGCCATGTATACTTCCTCTTGTAGATCTCCATTCAGAAATGCATTCTTAACATCCATATGATGCATTTCCCAGCCATTAGCTGTGCAGCCATAGCAATGACTGCTCTCACTGTGCCCATCTTAGCCACTGGGCTAAACGTCTCATCATAATCCAATCCATGAGTCTGTGCATATCCCTTTGCTACCAATCTTGCCTTATGTCTTTCAATAGAACCATCAGATTTGCACTTCACTTTGTAGACCCATTTACATCCAATAACATTCTTGTCCTTTGGTAGGGCAACCAAATCCCATGTATCATTATGGACCAATGCATCCATCTCTATGTCCATTGCTTTCTCCCATACATGCTCTCCAATAGCCTCTGTGTAGCATGTAGGTTCCACATGCTTTACCATAGATGTCATGTATGCATAGTGCATAGCAAAATCTCTGTATGTCAACCTGTCACAACAGGATATCTGACCCTCTGGGATCTCCGCAATGCATGCGGGTCACTCTGTACACCTGTGACTCTAGCATGTGGTGGCACATATCTGTCCTGTCTAGCACCAGGTGTGCGTAAAACAGGTATGCCAAGCTCCTCATCCAAACTTTCAGAACTGGATGACTCATATCCTGTGATTCCAATCCCTTCGACTTTCTTCTTTCCTTTGTCCATAGCACTACTCCCAGTGCTCACGCTCTCATGCCTCAAACGTCCTGACCATGGACGTACACTGCTACTCTCAGCTTCTGCTCTGCTGCTGCTGGCCCAGACATAGTAGTAGAACTTGAACTTGCTTGTGATGGCAAGTTCACATGTACATCAGCCTCAAGTGTCTCAATAACACCCTCATCTTTTGCCTTATACCAACTAGCAAGCTCATCAAACACCACATCACGTGAGATGACCACTTGTCTAGTTTGTGGATTATAACACTTGTAGGCCTTTCGATCCTGTGCATATCCAACAAATATACATTTCTCTGCCTTAGGATCCAACTTCCTTCTCCTTTCATCAGGCACATGAACATAAGCTATACATCCAAAAACTTTAAGATGCCCAATGTCTGGCCTGTAACCTGTGAGCCGCATCTCTGGCGTGCTTCCATGAATGGCTGCTGTAGGTGTTTTGTTCAATATGTATACTGCAGTAGCACAAGCTTCTGCCCAATAGTAATCTGGCATGCTCTTTTCATTAAGCATTGCCCTTGCCACTTCACATATGACTCTGTTCTTTCTCTCAGCCACACCATTCTGCTGAGGTGTATACCTGCAAGTCAATTGTCTCCTTATTCCATGCTTCCTCAAGAAGTGCTCAAAAGCTTTTGAGGTGTATTCACCACCTCCATCTGTCCTCAGACATTTAATCCAACAGCCATACTGCTTTTCTGCAAAAGCTTTGAAATCCATGAATTTTTCCAATACTTCACTCTTCTCCCTGAGAAAGTATATCCATGTCATCCTGCTAAAGTCATTAATGAATGTAACATAGTATAAGCTGCCTTTGATAGACGGGTTTTGTGCAGGACCCCATACATCACTGTGCACGATCTCAAGTGGCCTGTTACTCATATTTCCTTCTCTAGGAAACCTCAATCTTGCCTGCTTCCCAAACTGACAGGCTTCACAAACATGCATATGTCCATCATATTTGAACCTAGGCAATCCATTCACAATGCCTCTTGTTTGCATGTTCTTTAATCTCTGTATATTTACATGGCCAATCCTCTTGTGCCACATATCAATATCCTGTACCACATTCCTGCTCTTTGAGAACATGGCTGATTTTAGCTCAGGAATTCCAGCATCCAGCTTAAACAGTCTTCCTTCTTTCTTGCCTTTAGCAATCACTCTACATCCATGTTTAAAGTCTTCAACAAAGCATCCATGCTCGTTGAATCTAACCTGTAATCCCTGTTCCACCATTTGACCAACTGAGGCCAAGCTTTTAGTGATTGAAGGCACATACAGCACATCTGACATAGACTTTGTCTGACCATTATGCATGACCAATGGTACACTTCCAACATGTGTAATGACATGCTGGGTATCATCACCTGTTTCCACATAACCTTTGACATCCATTGGCTTCATGTGCTCAAACCATTCACCATGGCATGTCATATGATTTGATGCTCCTGAGTCCATATACCATGTATCATCATTCTCAGCATTTGTTGTCATAGAACCCACAACATGCTTCATGGCAAACAAATGATTTGCAGCTCCATCATTGCTACTTGATGCATAGTTGCCACCATGTTGTGCATAGTTTCCACCATAATGACCACCACGCTGTGCTCTTCCCCCTCTCAAATCATTCTGTTTGCGAAAGCAATCTCTCACCATATGACCATATTTGCCACAATAATGGCATTCCACATCTTGCATAGAATTTTGTTGGCCTTGCCAACGTCCTCGACCACGGGGGGTACCTCTGCCTCGCTGAGGTGCATAACCACGACCACTTCGAGCACCATAAGAAGGCTGAAAATTCTGTTGTGGAGGTCTATCCTGCCATCCACGACCATTACCACCACGTCCACGTGATGCAAATCTCCCCCTGCCTCTAAAACCTCTCTGCGAGTAAAATGCCTGATTTCTGCCATCATCATGGCTAGTAGATGCATCCAGAAATGAATCACTGAGTTTGATTTCCTCAACCAACAAGAGGGAAACCAACTCATCAAAGTCGGGTAGACCTGTACTCCTCACTGAGATAGATGTATCAAAGGATTTGTATTCCTTGCCAAGACCACGCAAAGTAATATCCACCAAATCATCATCAGGCATGGGGGCATTTATTGTGGCCAATGCATCTGCAAACTTCTTGATTTCTTGCACATAATCATGTATGCTCCTTTTATTCCTTTTCACATTGTGTATCTGCTGTCGCAATTGAGACTTGCGAGCACTCGTATCTGTATCAAACATTTTGACCAAAGTATCCCATGCATCTTTGGGATTCTCAGCATCCTGAATGTGTATGAGCATAGCATCAGATATACATATAGACAAATAATGCAGCACTTTGAATGCTCTCTCTGACCATTGCTTATGAGCAATAAGCTGCTGCTGTGTAGGTTGCCGAGGTAGCTCAGGCTCTGGCTCAGCACCTGTAATGAGATTCCAGAATCCTTTCCCTTTCAAGAAACTCTTTATCCTGTACTTCCATGCTTGGAAGTTCTTCCTATCCAGCTTTTCACCAACAATCTGAACTGGATTGTCAGACATGTTCGCTCAATGCATACACCTTCCGCACACTTCAAATCTGTAAGTGAGCCTTCCTCAGCTCAACCACACTCCAATTAATGTTCCAGATACTCCAAGATAGCCAACAAACTCCAAATTTGATGTAGAAAATCAACCTGTAAATCATCTGAGATGAACTGACTCACGCAGTGCGGAATACCCTGTATTGACACGCCTTCCAAGGCTCCAAATCACAATGTAATGGTGCAATCAAGTCTAGGAAACTTGCATTGACACCTAATGAACCTCAATGTTGAGTATCAACTCCATCTGACATGTGTAATCATCAATTTTTGAAAACCCCTTTTTCTGTTTTTGAAAAAACCAGAAAAACCAGAAAAACCAGTAATGATTTGGCTCTAATTCCTTCAATATTTCACCAAATTGAGCAATCAGGCATTCATTGGCTTAGCAATAGTGTCCTTCAACTCCATGTAAGAGGAATTTGTCCAATTGTAAAACACCAAAGATTAATTGCTCGATTAAAATGCTCTGTTTCTCTGCAACCAGTGGACAGCCTGTTTTAATCAGCTCATTCCCAGCTCAATTAAGCATCATTGGCCAAACAAATCACATAGCCCTCTTCTCCAAGATGTAAAGCATCCAATTGCTAAGAGATTTGTGGAAGATATCAAGCAACAAGTGAGTAATCGACCTCCTCGTGGTGAAAAAACCAGAATTCTGCCCTGTTTCCTCTGTATGGGCTGCGCCGCCTGCTGTAGAGGTGTTTGGGAGTGATTGGAGTGACAAATGAAGTTATATTTGGGTGCCCAACACACTTGGGTATGTGTGCAACCCACCAATGCTTTGATTTTCACCAAAAATAGGCTCCAAATGCATCAATTTTGGACTTTCTTCTCTCTGTTTTGTTAGAGCTCAAAAAACCAGTAATTTCTCTCAATTAAATGCATGTAAATTGCTCCAAATTTTGTTCAAGGCTTGCACATGGGTTGCCAATACATCCCTCTTTGTCAAATACATGTTTGCTTTGCCAGAATCATACATATTTCCACCATACATCAATGTTGTCAAGCTTTAATGGAAAGCTTCAAAAACTAGAATTTTGCCTTGCTTTGATTTGCTCTAAAATGCTTTGCTTTTGCCTGTTTCACCTGCAATCCGCTCAAGGATGTTTAGAAGACCTTACCCGGTAGGCCAAGCTTTCAGATCTGATAATATTTGGTGTGCTCCAAGCTTCACAGCTCCAATGGCAGCTTCACAGCTTCTTCTTCTCCCTCTTCACTCACTCACTCATAAACCCTAATAAACAGCACAAGGCTCTGATACCATGTTGAAAGAACGGTAGAGGAGGAGGAGACACACACACAGGAGCAAACCCTAATGTATATTGCAAACCCTAACCATAGAGGGAAGCCATGTCCACTCTCACACAAAGCATAATGCACTAATCCATAATACACACAACACACAATGAGTTGTATCCACACTCTACTAACCCTAGCTAATGTCCACACACTATGACCAGCTGGACACGCGGTCATTTATGTCTCACACATGTTCCTACCTAATCTGCCAGCACATAGCATAGCTGGCTCACACTGACATCGAGCTTGAATATCTCAACAGTTATGACTTGGAAGTGCCGCGGCTGCTTTCTGCAGATTGTAATTCCACTGATATTTGGAAAGATTATCCTCCATCAGACCTCTGAGACAAAAAATGTTAGCATTTCATGACTGTGTCAGTTTGTGAATAGCTCATCATTTGGTAGGTCATGTGCTACTTTGGTTGGGGCTTCTTTAGACTCAATCTGGGATAAATAATCTGCCACTGTATGATTGGCTCCTAGGGTGTACACTATTGTGAACTCAAATTCTTGGGGAGTATTAGTATCCATCTGGCTAGCTTTCCTACTAGACTCGGCTTATCTACCAAATACAGCAAGGCGGAGTGATCCACATGAAAGGTAAATTTATTACCTAGTGCCGAAACTTGGTTTACTGAGTAGATCATACCAAGGGCTTATCGGTGTGTGGTTGAGTAGTTGCGCTTAGCATTAGAGAGCCTTCAATTGGTGTAGTAGACAGGCTACTGGAACCATTTCTTCTCAGCCTCTTGCATCAGCACATTGCCAATTGTGACATCAGAGGCATCCACAAAGACATGAAAGGGTAGGTCCCAGTTTGGAGGTTGGACAACTGGTTCTTTTGATAGCATGAGCTTGAGATGCTGGAATGCAATGTCACATTCCTTTGTCCAGTTGAATTTTTCCTGCCTTAACTACTTGGTCAGAGGTGTTTTGATCTACACCATCCTTTGATTCAAGGGGGCTGCTACATGGGCAAGGTATCTGAGCATTCGGCTATGCCATCTGACTTGTCCCAAAAATCTTCTCAGCTCTTTCTCATTCGTTGGAGTTGGGGATTTTCGGATCACCTCGACCTTGGCTAAGTCAACTGCTATTCCTTCCTTAGAAATGATGTGGCCTAGTAGCATTCAACTTTGGATAGCAAAGGCACATTTGGTTGGATTCAGACTTAATCTAGAGAGTCTTCATTTGGCTAAGCACAACTGTAGGTGCATCAAATGTTGAGATGTTTTGCCAAAAACACTAAAGTCATCAATGAATACTTGCATAAAGGTGGTCAGGAACTCAACAAAAATTTATTGGACCATTCGCTGAAATGTGGCAGCAAGAGCATTCTTGATGCCAAAAGTCACGACATTTGATGCAAAATCTCCCCATTTCGGGATGAAAGCTATTTTCTCTTGATCTTGCGGGGCCATTTGAACTTCATTATATCCACTAAACCCATCTAGGAATGAATACATCTCATAGCCTACCATAGCATCAAGCATGGAATCTGTGAACAGCAAGGGAAAAGGATTTGAGATGGTTGCTGCATTCAGCTTCCGGTAATCTATACAAACTCTCTACTTTTGGTTTTTCTTGGGCACTATTACGATTGGGGACAACCATGTTGCTTGATCGATTGGAAATATGAATCCAACTTGTAGCAGCTTATCTATTTCTTCCTTCACCCTTTTGGCATAATTTGGGTTCATCCGGTATCTTTGTTGGCGGGGCGGATATAGGGATGGTATCCTCCTTTAGATTGATCTAATGTTGGTAAAAGCTAGGATCAATCCCTTTCATCTTATTGTAGCTCAAAGCAAACACATCTTTGAAAGAAGTGAGAAACACCCAGACTTCTTCGTAGAACTCAATGTTTAGCTTAGCGGGTGACCCGGACCATTTTGTGGTCATTATCAGTTCCGAGGTTCATTTCCATAATAGCTTTCACCAAAATAGAGCACATGATATTGTACATTTGAAGATATGCATGTTGCCTATCCAAATAATATTCTTGTTGGTTGTTTCATGAGCTTATATCCTTCACCCCCCACCCCCATCCCCCCTTGCCTCGCTTCCACCTTCGCCGCCTCCCGCCCCCGCTCCGCAGAGCGGCTCCTTCTCCACCCCCCTCGCCCTCCCTCCTCCCCCCTACCCGCCTCAGTTCCCCGAGAGACCCGGGCAATCCCCTAGCGTTCACCTGCAGTCCGGAGGGCTCCGGGCTTCGATCTTGATCGAGATCCGCAAAGGAGACTTACCATGCCGATTCGGGCTTCATGGATATCATCTATCCGCAGTCGGCTGAGTCGCCTCGGCACTAGACAGCGCTTGGAGGCTTTTGAGCCAACTTCAACTAGATCATTGGGATGGCTTCATCATAAATGGAGGCTTCCCTTGGTGGGGTATCTACCTTTTCAATATTCAATTTTTCGGTCGTCCTAGTGTCTCCGCACCTTTCATTGGCCATTGCATCTTGATTGACAAGGCCACTTTGTCTTCTTTTCCTTCCGAGATCATCTCCGGAAAATTGGGTTGTGATTCTGGCCCAATAGATTGGCCTCTTCTTTTCTGGGTGCTTTTTTCGGAGTCTCTTTGGCCTACTACTCCTCCACCCAACTCATTGCACAGAGACTTCTGTTTGGACTTTGTGTTGTTCCGGTCAAGTGACTCCTTTCTACTTCCCCTTCTTATTTGACATCGGTTCTTGCACTGCCTCTAGAGCCTTGGGTTGCATAGATCTGGTCACCGTCATGGTGGCTGATGATTCGGCCACCTATGTGGTCAAACGAGGTACTATTTACGCATCTAGAGCTTGTATTTCTATTGCATTAATTAATCATTGATTAGCAAATTAACCATTGGTTGTGCATCTATTAATCCTTTGTTTTGTGTGCAGAAAACAGAGTATGCCAGGAGTCCAGATCTGGGGCCTTAGTGATTAGTGCTGATTAATCTCACTGATTAGCAAATTAGCAAATTAATCATTAATTAGCAAATTAACCATTGGTTGTGCATCTATTAATCTCCGTATCTTTATTGTTGATCCGAACCATCTTTACAGCTCCCATTACAACAGTGAACTTTGAAGAGCTAGTAGCCTACCAGCCCCATTAACTGCACCTCGCCTGCCTCTATGAAAGTGAGGGGTTTTTTCCTCCCTCATGCAATCAGGCAACAGAGAAGGTATGGTGGTGTGCAATTTTTAGTGGTTGGAAGAAATCGGGGGTTGCGGGGTGGTGTACTTACTGTGAAGGGCGCCATCTCATGAAAACTTTGGTTGGCAAGGTGGAACTACTGAAACAGAGATTAGGGAAGAGGAAGGATTGGAAATCCAAAGATTTATATAGGGGAGAAAAACGCGTTAGATGGAAAGAAGAACTCCCCTTTCATTGATCAGAGACCAGGTTGGCTGCTCTCCTTCGCCTCCGATAAAGCCATGGAAGGTACAGGTGGGGAAACCTATTATGCCATGGCCCCCTCTCAACACTAAAGGCAAAGAGCCATGGTCTGGTGAATCAGAGCAAGAGTTGAGAAAAAAGTTAGAAGAGGCCCAACTCCAAATCTTCTTGCTTCGCAGGCAAGCAAAAGAACCTTCCATGCACAGGCAATCTCATTCTCTACCGGATACAATTCTGGAAGATAACTCCATTCCTGATGAAGTTGAGGACTCCTCTACAGTAAGAGTCAATCTCCCCTTGGATTTGCTCCGGGATGTGGAGGGAGATTATGCAGGCAGATGTCTAATAGGCCTTTTATTTGGCCCGAGACCACCACCTATAGAATATCTCAGGAAATGGATGGAAGACACGTGGGGCCCACTGTAGGGGCAGATGTCTAATAGGCCTTTTATTTGGCCCGAGACCACCTATAGAATATCTCAGGAAATGGATGGAAGACACGTGGGGCCCACTGGTGGAGGTTGAGATAGAGCAGTTCTTCAGGTCCTCCCTAAAGGCTACTATCTCTTCTTGTTCAAAAACAGCACAATAGCCATCAAGGTTCTTGGTGCAGGTCAACAATGGATGTACTGAAACGCCCCCTTCTGCTTCTTAAGATGGACAAAAGATTTCTCGACAAGTGGACCTAAGCCTTCAACATGCCCAGTGTGGATTGAAGTACCAGATCTACCATACCACATGTATCAATGGACTGATAAGATAGCAGGCACTCTGGGAAGAGTCCTAGGTCACAGACCTAAATCTTTTATCAACCCATCATGGCACCCTCAAGTTCTAGTGGAGATTGACCTCGAGAAACATTTAAAAGAGGCCATCTTTATTAACTATGGAGAATTCAGTATTACACAGAAAGTCCTATATAAACATCTCCCAAATGCCTGCTTTCATTGTGGAATGAAAGGCCACATCATCAAGGAATGCCCCTTAAAAGCTTCTAATAAGGGCGTTGCTCATCAACAAAGAATTTTCGAGCAGAAGGAAAGACCGCCTACCTCAACCAAAGAAGTCACTGTGTCTATGCCCTCGACAACGAATCAGGCAGGTGATAACCTCCCCCCAAAGAAAGTAAGCAAAGATGACTTCATCTCCCTTCCCAAAAAGAAGACTTTCAAACAAAAGAAGAATAATTCTTATAAACCTCAAGCCAACTTCTATTCACTTCTTGACAAGCCTGAAATTTTCGATGAAGATGAGGAAATATTAGATACAATCCAAGAAACCCAGCTTGATGTAGATAGATTGACATCCAAGCTTAATCATCTTGATGATCATCCCAAGGAAGTACAACAATTCATGAAGCTGAAGATTATCCTCAGAGGCCTGCTCTGCAAGTGAGGATCTACATCAAAGTCAATATGTAGATCAAGACATGGAATTGCTTAAAGAACTTAAGCGAAACCAGAGCCCAACAAAGGGAGGCAGCAAAACAGAAGTAGAAGACAAAAGAAACAAACCCAACCCAATATCCCATGAAACTTCTATCATTAAATGTCAAAAGTTGGCTTAAGCAACAAGGCAATTTTGATGCTCTGGTTCTAATGGAGATTAAGATTAGTGGAGACGATCTGATTCAGAGATTGAACTCTACAGATAAAAATCTCATCTGGATATTTACTACCCACCCTCAGGGTTCTGGTGGTGGAGTTGCTTGTGGTCTCTACCCTAGATGGGAGAACCAGATTAGAGACATTAAGATTGACCTTTTTGATCAATGGGTCGCCTTTGAATTAGAGGAACTTGTTCTGATAGGAATGTATGCTAATTCCCTTCAAATCCATAGAGCTCGGATATGGGAATCTGTAACTCACGAATATGACAAACCCATAATCTTGATAGGTGATCTTAATATGGTTGAAAATGCAAAGGATAGATTCAAAAACCTTGGCAAACTAGTACCAGGGCTAGAGAAGCAAGCCTGGATTAAATGTAAATAGCATTTTAATCTAGTAGATATTGGCGGTATTGGGCATTTCACATGGCAAAATTATGGAACAGGTGACATGCTAAGGAAAGCTCGACTAGACAGATGCTATGTTAGCCAAGAAATTTGTTCAATGTATGTTACTGTGGAATGCAGAACTTTATATGATACATGCATGTCAGATCACTACCCCACCTATGCTCTTTTTGATAAGGCAGATAAAAAAAGGGGAAGCAAATGGTTCCATACTGACCCCGCGCTCTTTAAACTTCCTATAGTACAAGAGGAAGTAAAGAAAATTTGGAACCATTTCTTCAACTTAGGGCTTACCCCAGCTAAGGCCTGGACCCAATCCCTTCTAATTTGTACAAGGAAGGGTGCTAAAAAGATAAGAGAAAAGAGAAAACAGGAATGTCTGACTAAAATACAAGATCTTGAGATGAGGGTCAACTTGGGAGATGATACTGCCCAGAAGGAGCTAAGAGATACAAGAGCTTGTCTTAACTATATGGAAGATAGAGAGCTGGAGGAATGCTCAATATTCTTTAGAGAGTGGTGAGCTGGCTAGGCAGATAGACCCACGCCAGAAATGTTACAAATGTTAAAAGTGAAGCATGCCGCAGATACCATCCCCCTATTAAAAGATAGAAATGGTATGCAAATATGCTCAGAGGAAGATAATAAATGTTGGATTGCACAGCATTTTCAAGCCATGTTTACAGAAAATGTAAATGCTATTGATGATCAAAAGGAATACTCTAAAATCATTAGTCAGAGTAGGGCTAAAACGGTACCTCCTCAACAAGCGTAATGGTTGGAACAAAACCTCACTACAGAAGAACTTGCAAGGGCCATTGACCATCTAAAAGATAAAAAATCACCAGGAAAGGATGGCCTTCCAGCGGAATTCTTCAAAACCTTCAAGAGCCATCTTATTAAGCCCCTGAAGGAAGTGTGGAAAGAAGCTTTGCATCATAAGGCCCTTACTCTCTCAATCAACAAGGGAATCATCAAATTAATACATAAAAAGAGCGAGAAAGATCTCATCTCCAATTGGAGACCTATTACCCTGCTCAACTGTGCATACAAAATATTTGCCAAGGCTTTGGCTCTGAGGCTTAGAGACCACATGAAAGACTGGATAAGTAAAGATCAGAAAGGCTTTATCAAAGGAAGGTTTATTTTAGATACGATCATCACGCTGTGGGAGTCCATGGAATATGTAGAGGAAACTGAGCAAGACTACATATTCTTCAAAATTGATTTTGACAAAGCTTATGATAGACTAAGTTGGAACTACATGATAGAGGCCTTACAACAAATGGGATGTGGCTCGAATTTTTGCAATATGGTCAGAACCCTTCTTGGCAATGCAATAGCAAGAGTAAGTGTCAATGGAGAACTCACAAGAGCCTTTAAACTAACAAGATCCATTAGACAAGGATGCCCTCTAGCACCTCTTCTCTATGCTATAGCTACAAATGGACTTAATTAGCTCCTACTACAAGACAGAATGAATAACGATCTACTGAAAGGAGTCAAGCTTGGGAATGGAGAACACGTATGCATCAAAATGTTATGACACCAATGCTATAATGGATAATGACGAAATGAGTATTAGGAATTTCTAGGATTGTCTACAAATCTACTGCAGAGCCTCCGGTTCAGTAATCAATCATAACAAGACATCTATTAGATCTTGCATACAAAAGCCTCCAGTTCAGTAATCAATCATAATAAGACAGCTATTAGATCTTCCAGACTGGCTTTTAGCAGAAGGATGCAAACTATTACAAGATGGAGAAATTGTGCGAATACTAGGAATCCCCATGGGTTTCAAAGTCTCCCTCAAGAAAAGATAGCAATGGATAATCAATAAAATTGAAGGGAAACTGAAAAATTGTGCGAATACTAGGAATCCCCATGGGTTTCAAAGTCTCCCTCAAGAAAAGATGGCAATGGATAATCAATAAAATTGAAGGGAAACTGAAAAATTGGCAAAATAGAGAGCTCAATATGGCAGCCAAGAAAATGGTACTAAATCATTGTATCATCCCCACAGTAATCTACTTCCTAAGTTGCTGGCAACCGCTGGAGGTGGATTTAAAGTACTTCATTTCCTTATGTAGGAACTTCCTCTGCTGGGGTGGAGACCCTTGGACAAGAAAAGTAGCCAAAGTCAAATGGGAGTATTGTTGTCTCTCCAAAGAGCTAGGGGGCTAAACATAGAAGACATGGCAGACAGATTGGCTGCCAAATGGATCTTAAGAGTAGTTCTCTCTCCAGACCAAAAGTGGGCTTGGCTACTGAACAGAAACTCCCACCTATTCCATATAAGAGGACACCATAAATGGAAGCATCTTCCAACCCTCACTCTATTCGAGAGCAAGTTTGAGATTACCCCCAAAGGATTAGAGCCCTCTCTTTGGAAGGCATGGTTCAGAATCAAAAAGTACCTAAAGCCATAATTGAACTACATGCTGGGTATTCATAGCAGGGACTCGATCTGGTGGCCAGTAGTTGACGTTCCTCCAGTGGAAGCCAACGATCTGGTTGAGGCATTAAAGTTACACAAAATGAACATTAAGACATGGGGAAATCTTTGGAACAAAGAAACAAATTCTTGACTCTCAAGAGCAGATCTCATTGCCGTGTACATGTCAGATAGCCAGTTGGTTAGTGTAAGATCCCTGTTCCCACACCGAGTAACAGATTCGGGATACTAGCAGCGGAAGTAGCACTTCTTGCGCGGGACAGGGGTCCCACATTCGGGGCCTCGCCCACGGATATCCGGATAAGAGACTAATCCGTCGGTTGTTCCAAAACCGAACCCAGAAAAACTTCCTTTACCGGAAAGCGCGGGCGATTCCACCAGAATAACTTTTTACTCTAACGTAGTCAAGATCATTTCTGATCGAGCTGATCTAATTACATCTATAAGATACTTGGTCAGGTCAAGGAAGAAACTTGCACTTGGATCATTGGGATCAACGCTTTTTTCCCCATTCAAGAGGCACAGCCGTTGATTCCTATCCATAGAACAGTTACTGTCCGGGATTTATTTTATCTATCGTAAAAACAAAAGTTTGAGTCTCGATTTACGGATCCATCAGTCCAGCCTAACCCCATCCGATCCCATGGGTTAGCCAACCGCCCAACCACTGTAGTGATGGGATCCAATTAAGAATTTGGTTAGGTTTTGTCCCGGGTACCAAGGAAAAGAGTTCCAAGGCCCCCTAGCCGGATGTTCATGCAAAGATAAAACTAGTCACACCACTCACACACCCAATATGAAATTGCCTTTTCACAGATTCAACCAGTTTAAAACAATCCTTTAATAAAACCATAGTATCATTGATCACCATCTTCCAATTTATCCAATTGATTCTTAATTTCCCATCATTCCTTCATCAGAGTATCTATGGCATCATTGGCAACTAGAACGCTCAGGAGCCGTTTCGATAGTTCCTAGCCCATAATACTTGGCAATATAATCACTTATCAAGATGGACTCTCGTTGAAGATCAGCAAGATCAACCAACAGATCCATATAAAGAGCCATGGACTCATCCATTGAAGACCAGCAAGGTCAATCAACCAGATTGGCATGCCCGATTTCAGAAAACAACTCCAACTCTGTTCCAATATCTTCCTCGACGCACGCGTGGGTATCCTAGGCGACCCAGAGCCCGAGCACCGTATGGTCAGCACCCTCTAGGATCCTTCGCAGGTGACCTAGCGCTTCACTCATAGGCCGCTTCCTTGGCCCCTCATCCACCGTACCGGAAGCTCACCATTTTAATCGCACCGAGGCTGGTCAAGACCTCGGCCGACCTTGCTACACGCGAGACGTCCTTCATTGACTCTCCGTCAGCAGTTGCAACTTTATCATCACGACCTTAATCACAAGACGGCCAAAATGCTCCCCCCAGCATTCTTGACATAAAACAATCATTTACAAACAGCATTTACAAACAGTTTACAAATACAGTTTCTATATTAACTCTCATTTTTCCACATTATCCCTCATCAATCTACATTACTTATTCCATATTCCATTTATATGTATACTCATCCCATCACATCATTTTCCATCTCATCATTTCAGATTCCTTCACATCACATATCATATATTCACATCCATACATCCATATCTACATCCATACATCTATTTTCACATTTACATGCACATTCATGCATCCACATCCATACATCCACATGTACATGCGCATTCACATCCATACATCCACATCTATATGCGTACATCCACATCTATATGCGTACATTCACATCTACATGCATACATCCACATCTCTATGCATACATTCCACATCCACATCTATATGCGTACATTCACATCTACATGCATACATCCACATCTCTATGCATACTTCCACATCCACATTCACATTCACCTCCATACATCTACATCTACATGCATACATCCACATCTCCATTCACATCTACATCTACATGTATACATCCACATCTCCATTCACATCTACATCTATACATCTACATCTACATGTATACATCCACATCTCCATTCACATGTATACATCTACATCTACATGTATACATCCACATCTCCATTCACATCTACATCTATACATCTACATCTACATGCATACATCCACCTGCACATCTACATCTACATGCATACATCCACCTCCACATCTACATCCACATCTACATCTACATGTATACATCCACCTCCACATTCACACTCACATCCATACCCCTACATCTATATGCAAACATCCATATCTCCATGCATAATAATATTCTTTTAATTAATCTAGAATGATAGTTCCTAGAATATGGTAGGAAGTCCTCTTTTTATGCTTTAAATGAAATTATTTTATGCGTAATTTCTATAAAAATTTTGCCATAGCTCCGCTACTATGACTGATAAATCTCAATTTTTTCTAAGAGATAAGGCTTACCATTAAGGAAATAATTAGAATGGTCTCTAATTGGATCATCAATCCATAATGGATTGAATCATCAATATACATAAACTAAAAGCATAGAAAAAAGCCATTAATTTGGCCTCAAGCATAGCTTAATATTGGATTAAGGAAAAGCCTTATGAAAAGCTTCATTTGGATTGAAAAGGGTCATGAGTATGACCATTTCTTAAGTGAGAAAGAGAGAAAAACCATTAGAATTAAATATAAATAGAATTTTATGTAATTCTTTACTATCATTAACTAATTAACTTCAATAGCATTTCAAAAACCATACCAATTAAGCTTCTCAAGCTTGAGAGGGGTTGAGAAGAGAGAATCATTGAGAAATTATAGAAAAGATCATAATTCACTATACTTATCTTATAATTTGCTTGATTCTTTGTTCACGGTAGAGGAATCAATTGGTTTAGTATGTTGATGGAGCCACCAATGGGGATTGAAGAAAGAGAGAAGTATCAAAACTAGTGAATTATTAAAGAATTCACAGTTCTTGGCTTAGGTAGAGTAGAGTAACAAAGCATAAGACACTATATATTTTGGTTTAGGTGGAGTAGAGTAACAAAGCATAAGACACTATATATTTTGGCTTAGGTGGAGTAGAGTAACAAAGCATAAGACACTATATATTTTGGCTTAGGTGGAGTAGAGTAACAAAGCATAAGACATTATATATTTTTGGCTTAGGTGGAGTAGAGTAACAAAGCATAAGACATTATATATTTTTGGCTTAGGTGGAGTAGAGTAACAAAGTATAAGACACTATATTTTTTTCAACAAGGGGAGGCTTCTATTTATAGGAAAATTTGAGCTCCTAACCAAACAAACTGATTCTAGAATTTTCCAAGTCAGTTAGGTCACTTTTTGACCATTTTTAGGTCAGTTACGCTAACTTTTTGGAACTAGACTTGAATGAGGAGAGAGGAGAGATGAAATATCTCAATTTTTATGAGTTTAAAACTCATTCAAGCATGTGAAATATGCACCCCCTTTAAAGAACTCTCCTTTCTTACATATGTGTCATAGTTTTTTTTATTAATAAATCTTGTACATTTTCAACTCTTCATCTTATGTGAAATATGCACCTCCTTTAAAGAACTCCCCTTCCTTACATATGTGTTTTTTTACTAATAAACCTTGTACATTTTCAAATCTTCATCTTATGTGAGCATTTACTCTTTTTTGGATACCCAAAATATCTCATTTTTAAAATATTGCTCATAGTTTTTTTTACTAATAAACCTTGTACATTTTCAACTCTTCATCTTATGTGAAATATGCACCTCCTTTAAAGAACTCCTCTTCCTTACATATGTGTCATAGTTTTTTTTTAACTAATAAACCTTGTACATTTTCAACTCTTCATCTTATGTGAGCATTTACTCCTTTTTGGATACCCAAGATATCTCATTTTTTTTATATTGCTCATAGTTTTTTTTTACTAATAAATCTTGTACATTTTCAACTCTTCACCTTATGTGAGAATTTACTCATTTTTGGGTATCTTCTTTTTTACAAATTGGATTTATCTCCTCCCTACACATGTATTGATGCTATTGGCCCATAGGAACCTTAATTGGACCATAGTCTAAAGATTTCTGAAAATCTAGACCCTTAGACTAAGGTTCTTTATACCTATTTCCAATTAATTCCAATTGCACATTTGAAAATTCTTTTTGAATTTCTGTTTCAGGTGAATTCATCTTAATTATATGAGATATTTTTCTATCAAAAATATTCAAAATCTGAATATTCTCTCTCTAGAATATTTTCTCTCTCTAGGTTAAAACAGTTAGAAACAAGGTCTTTATATTTCTGAAGAGTGATTGATTACAGGGGAAGATACTAGACATCAAAAAAGGGGTTGGGGGAGGAATCTTACATTCTACCCCACTTAAAAAACGCGAGATGTCCTCATCTCGCAAACTGGGATAATTTCGTAAGATGCACGAATATGAAACTTAGAGAAAAATTTTAATCAAGATTAACCACCAAGAAAAGTCTTAAAGAGAGCAAGATAAGAACAAGATTTAAACTTTATTCATTCTCGGAACTTATACAGTAAAGATAGAAGAACTCTTTACACTTTCCTAAGCCCGTCTACATATGGTCACAAAAGCAGTCCTCACAAGCTGCACAAGTATAGGGTAACTCATCTATGGGAATGATTCTGCTGGTTATTGCCGCACCTATCTGAGTGGTATGAGGTGATCTAACAAAAGGACCTCTGAGAGGCAAGCCAAAAACGGGGTAAAGGCATATCTTCTCATGAGGAAGAAAACACGCCAGTAAGAAGACCCGCTCAGAAAACCCAAGATGCCTTGATCTCATGACGGAGTAGTATCGGGGACCCAAACCCAAGGCTTCAATAACCATGGCCAAGCGGACATTGTTACGAAAGTGCTGCTGACCCCAGGGTGTTACCCTAGTTATGTTTTGATAGGTTCGCCATTTGGTCTGAGCTACAGAAGTTCCTAGGTGAGGAAAAAGTGAGCGCTCATACTGTTCTATAAAGTCTTTCTTCACAGACTCTCTTGCATCTTGAAGGTGAGAAATCATCATGGATAAAACTAGTTCTTGTTGCCAAGCCATGAAGGAGATTAAGAAAGAAAGGAGATTGATGGGAGTAAGATTAGTGTGAGCGACAAGTAAAAGTTACGACTTGTATAAAGGAAGGAGCTAGCGTAACCTAGAAGCCAACGGTAACTTGCCACTGAAGTCTTACCGTCTTTCCATGATTTGCGTTTGACACATTTTTCTATAGAAGGCATTAAGAATTTTGAGATGAGGAGATAAAAGAAGTTTGTAGGCTAAGTCACCTACTTTCATTGAATTCAGATATAAGAGTCACAATATCTGGGGGATAACTTCTTATACTCCGCAAGAGATAAAGAACTTCTTTTGGGCCATACTTGAATGAAAACCAAAACCTTGGTATCCAAAACACCGATTCTCACTTCTGAACTCATTGTTCTAAATCTTTAAAACAGGTGCGACTCCTGAGAAGAATTCTAGGGAAAGGGTCTTCCTTTTTTAAACAGAAACTTTCTTTTATTTTAGAGAGGGAATAATTATAAGATTAGAAAGGAAGATTCTTACTCCAATATACCTCGAAGGTTGGGGAGGAATCTTACATTCTACCCCACTTAAAAAGTGCGAGATGTCCTCATCTCGCAAGGTAGAGGACAGCTCTTTTTCTTAAGATTCAATTTTATTCTGGGCTTCCTTATATTCTGGTCAACCCAACAGAACACTGGGATAAATATCCTTTATATAGAACTCAACATTAAATAACAATTCATTCAGATCATATCATTCATATCTTTAACATGATAATGGTCCATTAGACCGAAAAGTTTCCTTCGAAACATTCCTCCACGGAAATTTCATTCAAGCAAGTTCTCAATTTGACATCCCTTAACTTAATCTACCGGTCAAGTATTAACAATAGCAATCTGACAGCACAACCCACTAATCTCATAGTGATTTGCTGAATTTGTTATCATCGTTCTAGTTATGAATATCATCACAGGACTCATCCCATTCCCCCTCATTGTGGTTTCAACTAATTTTTAAAAATCAACATTTTTCAATCAGCATTTTCAATCAGAATCCAAATCAATTCATCAATTCTCAAATAGAATTAAAAATCATATCAATCACATTCAAAATCATCATCTGGATAGCATTAACACTTATAATTTCAAGTCTTAGATTTACTCGTATATACTGTCAGTAAAGAGCTGCAGTATACTCTCGGTATATACGGGTAGTCACGGCCCTTGGAATTATAAGGTAAATACTATCATGTCTAGGCCTCAAGCAAGTCAGGGATTCTATATAATTGCGGAACTTCCATCTGAAGACCCAATTACCAAATTACGAATTTCAGTTTGAATATCAAATTGTATGAATTATCTCACACAATTATAACCTTTTTGTGTTTCTTGATAAATTTTTGATATATTTGTCTTCTCAGTTGATCTTTATTAACCTAATGCTCTGATACCAACTGTAATATCCCTGTTCCCACCGAGTAACAGATTCGGGATACTAGCAGCAGAGCGGAAGTAGCACTTCTCGCGTGGGATAGGGGTCCCACATTCGGGGCCTCGCCCACGGATATCCGGACAAGAGACTAATCCGTCGGTTGTTCCAAAACCGAACCCGGAAAAACTTCCTTTACTGGAAAGCGCGGGCGATTCCACTAGAATAACTTTTTACTCTAACGTAGTCAAGATCATTTCTGATCGAGCTGATCTAATTACATCTATAAGATACTTGGTCAGGTCAAGGAAGAAACTTGCACTTGGATCATTGGGATCAACGCTTTTTTCCCCATTCAAGAGGCACAGCCGTTGATTCCTATCCATAGAACAGTTACTGTCTGGGATTTATTTTATCTATCGTAAAAACAAAAGTTTGAGTCTCGATTTACGGATCCATCAGTCCAGCCTAACCCCATCCGATCCCATGGGTTAGCCAACCGCCCAACCACTGTAGTGATGGGATCCAATTAAGAATTTGGTTAGGTTTTGTCCCGAGTACCAAGGAAAAGAGTTCCAAGGCCCCCTAGCCGGATGTTCATGCAAAGATAAAACTAGTCACACCACTCACACACCCAATATGAAATTGCCTTTTCACAGATTCAACCAGTTTAAAACAATCCTTTAATAAAACCATAGTATCATTGATCACCATCTTCCAATTTATCCAATTGATTCTTAATTTCCCATCATTCCTTTATCAGAGTATCTATGACATCATTGGCAACTAGAACGCTCAGGAGCCGTTTCGATAGTTCCTAGCCCATAATACTCGGCAATATAATCACTTATCAAGATGGACTCTCGTTGAAGATCAGCAAGATCAACCAACAGATCCATATAAAGAGCCATGGACTCATCCATTGAAGACCAGCAAGGTCAATCAACCAGATTGGCATGCCCGATTTCAGAAAACAACTCCAACTCTGTTCCAATATCTTCCTCGACGCACGCGTGGGTATCCTAGGCGACCCAGAGCCCGAGCACCGTATGGTCAGCACCCTCTAGGATCCTTCGCAGGTGACCTAGCGCTTCACTCATAGGCCGCTTCCTTGACCCCTCATCCACCGTACCGGAAGCTCACCATTTTAATCGCACCGAGGCTGATCAAGACCTCGACCGACCTTGCTACGCGAGACGTCCTTCATTGACTCTCCGTTCAGCAGTTGTAACTTTATCATCACGACCTTAATCACAAGACGGCCAAAATGCTCCCCCCAGCATTCTTGACATAAAACAATCATTTACAAACAGCATTTACAAACAGTTTACAAATATAGTTTCTATATTAACTCTCATTTTTCCACATTATCCCTCATCAATCTACATTACTTATTCCATATTCCATTTATATGTATACTCATCCCATCACATCATTTTCCATCTCATCATTTCAGATTCCTTCACATCACATATCATATATTCACATCCATACATCCATATCTACATCCATACATCTATTTTCACATCTACATGCACATTCATGCATCCACATCCATACATCCGCATGTACATGCGCATTCACATCCATACATCCACATCTATATGCGTACATTCACATCTACATGCATACATCCACATCTCTATGCATACTTCCACATCCACATTCACATTCACCTCCATACATCTACATCTACATGCATACATCCACATCTCCATTCACATCTACATTCACATGTATACATCCACATCTCCATTCACATCTACATCTATACATCTACATCTACATGTATACATCCACATCTCCATTCACATCTACATCTACACATCTACATCTACATGCATACATCCACCTCCACATCTACATCCACATCTACATCTACATGTATACATCCACCTCCACATTCACACTCACATCCATACCTCTACATCTATATGCAAACATTCACACTCACATCCATACCTCTACATCTATATGCAAACATCCATATCTCCATGCATAATAATATTCTTTTAATTAATCTAGAATGATAGTTCCTAGAATACGGTAGGAATTCCTCTTTTTATGCTTTAAATGAAATTATTTTATGCGTAATTTCTATAAAAATTTTGCCATAGCTCCGCTACTATGACTGATAAATCTCAATTTTTTCTAAGAGATAAGGCTTACCATTAAGGAAATAATTAGAATGGTCTCTAATTGGATCATCAATCCATAATGGATTGAATCATCAATATACATAAGTTAAAAGCATAGAAAAAAGCCATTAATTTGGCCTCAAGCATAGCTTAATCTTGGATTAAGGAAAAGCCTTATGAAAAGCTTCATTTGGATTGAAAAGGGTCATGAGTATGACCATTTCTTAAGTGAGAAAGAGAGAAAAACCATTAGAATTAAATATAAATAGAATTTTATGTAATTCTTTACTATCATTAATTAATTAACTTCAATAGCATTTTAAAAACCATACCAATTAAGCTTCTCAAGCTTGAGAGGGGTTGAGAAGAGAGAATCATTGAGAAATTATAGAAAAGATCATAATTCACTATACTTATCTTATAATTTGCTTGATTCTTTGTTCACGATAGAGGCCCCCAACCAATCAATTGGTTTAGTATGTTGATGGAGCCACCAATGGGGATTGAAGAAAGAGAGAAGTATCAAAACTAGTGAATTATTAAAGAATTCACAGTTCTTGGCTTAGGTAGAGTAGAGTAACAAAGCATAAGACACTATATATTTTGGCTTAGGTGGAGTAGAGTAACAAAGCATAAGACACTATATATTTTGGCTTAGGTGGAGTAGAGTAACAAAGCATAAGACACTATATATTTTGGCTTAGGTGGAGTAGAGTAACAAAGCATAAGACACTATATATTTTGGCTTAGATGGAGTAGAGTAACAAAGCATAAGACACTATATATTTTGGCTTAGATGGAGTAGAGTAACAAAGCATAAGACATTATATATTTTTGGCTTAGGTGGAGTAGAGTAACAAAGCATAAGACACTATATTTTTTTCAACAAGGGGAGGCTTCTATTTATAGGAAAATTTGAGCTCCTAACCAAACAAACTGATTCTAGAATTTTCCAAGTCAGTTAGGTCACTTTTTAACCATTTTTAGGTCAGTTACGCTAACTTTTTGGAACTAGACTTGAATGAGGAGAGAGGAGAGATGAAATATCTCAATTTTTATGAGTTTAAAACTCATTCAAGCATGTGAAATATGCACCCCCTTTAAAGAACTCTCCTTCCTTACATATGTATCATAGTTTTTTTTATTAATAAATCTTGTACATTTTGAACTCTTCATCTTATGTGAAATATGCACCTCCTTTAAAGAACTCCCCTTCCTTACATATGTGTTTTTTTACTAATAAACCTTGTACATTTTCAACTCTTCATCTTATGTGAGCATTTACTCCTTTTTGGATACCCAAAATATCTCATTTTTTAAATATTGCTCATAGTTTTTTTTTACTAATAAACCTTGTACATTTTCAACTCTTCATCTTATGTGAAATATGCACCTCCTTTAAAGAACTCCTCTTCCTTATATATGTGTCATAGTTTTTTTTTACTAATAAACCTTGTACATTTTCAACTCTTCATCTTATGTGAAATATGCACCTCCTTTAAAGAACTCCTCTTCCTTATATATGTGTCATAGTTTTTTTTTTACTAATAAACCTTGTACATTTTCAACTCTTCATCTTATGTGAGCATTTACTCCTTTTTGGATACCCAAGATATCTCATTTTTTTTATATTACTCATAGTTTTTTTTTACTAATAAACCTTGTACATTTTCAACTCTTCACCTTATGTGAGAATTTACTCATTTTTGGGTATCTTCTTTTTTACAAATTGGATTTATCTCCTCCCTACACATGTATTGATGCTATTGGCCCATAGGAACCTTAATTGGACCATAGTCTAAAGATTTCTGAAAATCTAGACCCTTAGACTAAGGTTCTTTATACCTATTTCCAATTAATTCCAATTGCACATTTGAAAATTCTTTTTGAATTTCTGTTTCAGGTGAATTCATCTTAATTATATGAGATATTTTTCTATCCAAAAATATTCAAAATCTGAATATTCTCTCTCTAGAATATTTTCTCTCTCTAGGTTAAAACAGTTAGAAACAAGGTCTTTATATTTCTGAAGAGTGATTGATTACAGGGGAAGATACTAGACATCAAAAAAGGGGTTGGGGGAGGAATCTTACAGTTAGAGAATCATGGCTGAAACAATTCGCTGATTCTGTCAAGGTCTCTACATAGGGAAATTATAAGAATGCAGCTAGTAGCCACAAGGTGATTCTAGACCCTGAGATGCATATATCCCTTCATTCTTATCTAATCTCTTGGAAAATAAAGCTAGCTTGCTATGACATTTATGATTAGGAAGAGACTACTACTCCATACCTTTTCTTTTAAAGAAAGAATAATATGTCGTAGCCGTGTAAGAGAAGGCTACTTTTGCCATAGACCTTCGAAAGAGAGAAAAGTCAGAGTACGAGTAAGAGGAGATAAAGCTTGGGGATGATCGGTTATGATTTTATCATAACCGAAGGTATTAGAAGACTCTCTATTCTCGTATATCAAGTTCTAAATCTCTTATTAACGAGCAAAGACAACAATAAACGATAAATTTCTATAAGGTATATATATATTTTTTGTTTTTCAATTATATATCATTCTTGGGGGTTGAGGTATGGCCCGGCTTCTCTATTAATTGTTAATAGTGATCTATTTGATTGATTTACTAGTTAAAGGTTTTATTCATTTAAACAATAGCATATGCCTTGATAAATAATGTCTTATCGCAATCTCAAGTTGAAATGTTAAAATCTTTGTGAGAAGGTAACGTGGATTCTAGTCCTATGGTTTAGTTGAGTAAATGGATTATTATCTTGATTAAATTAAGGTACAAGTACAACTTCTTCTTGCCTTGATGCTGCCCCATTCTTTCTGCCCCATTCTTGTGCTTGTGTAGCTGAACGACGGAGACATTAGTAAGGCCTGGAGTTGGCCCATGGTATCCCTCATACCATTGGGAGAATGAGGTTCATGAATTGAGGTGAGTGATTGTGATGCTATCTAGTTCTGAGGGCCCAGGCTAGTGTGGTGAATAAGCTCACCCTAGCGCATAGACATCCCTCTGAGGGGCGGGAGGATCGAGCGACAGAGCCTGAGGGGTTGACAAACTAGCTTGACTCCTCACCAGTGGTCGTTGATGAGGTGTATGGTCCCGTAGGGTTTTGCCCAGCATGTAGAGGCTGGAAGGCCGAATTCTAGATCATCAGCAGTATAAAGGAAAAGAATAAGAGAGCCCGTTTGGCTTGTATGGAATTGATTCTTGTATAAAATATTTTTATAAATTTTATCTTTGGCATTATTGTACTATGAAAAGAGGCTGTTTCAATGAATCTTGTGAAAAGGGCCTAAATTAAGGAATATTTATTTATGTCAAATAGTGTGGCAAGATTAATTACACTACTACATGATAGCCTAATACCGGCGCTTATACCGACGTCATTAAACGGGGTCTAAAAAAGCCCCGTCACTCATCGGTATAAACACCGGTATCTGCATCTCAAATAAGGCCATAAGGCCATGTTTGTGAGCGTACTTCTCTTCTCGCCTACTTGGTGGGCGATTCATGGCCAACTCCTACACAAACGATTAACAATTACAACTTTTAGAAATCAACATTTAGCCCACATACATACATTTAGATAAATAAAATTGCTACAAATACTTACGAATTCATGGCGCATGGTTTCGTAACCACCACTCCCAAGATGAGAAGCCCCTACTGTTTGGAGTCTTGCCTTGCCGCCTCTCTTTGTTGTTGAAACCTCTCTGGTGTCTCTGTGAGCTCCTGAGCAATGGCTTCCCACTCCCTGTCATCTAATGTTTGGAGTCTTGCCCTTGCCGCCTCTCTTTGTTGTTGAAACCTCTCTGGTGTCTCTGTGAGCTCCTGAGCAATGGCTTCCCACTCCCTGTCATCTAGCCAAACAGGTTTCTCTTTCCCCTCTCTAAATGCATCCCTCGCCTCTGACCTACGATGCCCCATCAAAATGCGAGCTGTATACTATATCCACTCATTAGAGATGACATTCATAGGGTCAGATGGCTGAAACTCTTGCTTTATCTTTGTATTTATGTAATTTTTCTTCTCCTTATCTTGCTGATCCCATTTAGTCATGACAGAGTTGTGAAACTGTATAGTGCACAGTTGTCGAATGCGTGTCTTCATTGCCTTCCCTGCACTATTCATTATTGGTGCCCCATCCCTAATTGTGTATATCTTGCTGTTGTCATGGTCATGTGCACCACCCCAGGGAGTGGAAGGTGAACCTATGGGTGTGCTATCAACAGATGAGAGCAAAGGACGACGCTCACGTGGTGGTGGTGTCATAGCATCTGTGGCACTACCACCACAACAACCTCCCCCTGAAGACCTACTATGTGAGCGACGTCTATGTGAAGAGGTGGTAGATCGAGCTATAAGAGGAGTGGAAGGTTGTGTGGTATGAGGTGTCGTACCTACGGGTGTGGAAACTGGCGTCGGGAAGCCAGATGGTGAGGCAGATATCCCTGCTCCAGAACCCCAATAACTCTGAGCCATGGCTCTCTGCTTTGGAGTCATGGACGAGAGAAAACCATATAATTGCTGGGGACTCATGCCCTGCGGTGTAGGGTTAAATGAGAAATCAGGACTGTAGTCGAGCGGCGGTGAGTCATCACCCATGTCATCAAGCTTGCTATACATTTGCACCTGAACATGCTTTTTATTCTTGGGATGATTGGAAAGTGCCTAAGAACCTTTACCGGGACAGCTTCCCGCTGAACATCTTCTCTGTATCTGTTAGAGCCACAATGGGGACATTCTTGCAAATGCTCATATTCATGGCGGAAGAGGCAACAATCATTGCGACAAGCATGAATATTATTGTAATCCATGCCTATGGATTTCAATAACTTCTTGGCATCTGCACGAGATGGAGGCATCTCGTTGCCGGGGGGCAATATCTGGTCTTTCAAAAGCCTGCAACAAGTATAGCAATATCTGATTGTTACTATTAAGATTTAGTCAAATACAAGTTGAAAATTTATCATTTCAACATTAGGTGTAATCTCCAAAAAATCCTTACTTGAAGAGTTCAGTGACACTTGTATTAGACCATCCAAAAATTGACTGTAAATTTAGCATCGTAAGAGATGCACGCAATACAGATATCTTGGCACCATTGTATAGTGGAAGGCGTGCAAGTTTACGCATGGCCTCTTCCTCTGGTTCATAATTTGACCGTTGAGAATGTCGTGGTTGATAATCTTCATGTTCATGCTCCTCGAAGAGAGCTTCTTGTTGCTTGATGAAGGCATCCAACATTTCCTCCATTGGACCTTCTTCCATTTCCTGACCTTCTTCCATTCCCTCGGGTGCTGTTAATTGAGCTCCATCTGTCACTCCATCCCTTGATATTCTCATCCTTTGTTGGGGACGAGAATTCATAGGCGCAATGTTATCAAGATGCGGCTGCACACTTGCTTGGTTGTACGATGCACACTTGCTTGGTTGTACAATTGAAACCGTAAATTTTGCAAGCGCTCCATTGGAAATATGCCAGCGTCATGAATATGCTGGTTGCAAATCCTTCGTTTTCGAAAGATTGGTACTTACATCGCATGCATGGACACGCTATTCTCTCTTCAAGATTGAGAGGCTCCATCTAGCAGGATAACATGTATATGTGGCTCATTAAATGCAAATCATTATGCATTACACAAAGCATTATGTAAACCATAAAACAGGGCTTCTTTTCCCCAACCGTGCAAATAACATTTAAAGCGTCAAACGGGCTTCTTTTTCCCAGCCGTTGAGGGAGATTTTAAAAATATTAAAAAAAGCGTCAAATGGGCTTCTTTTCCCCAGCCGTTGAGGGAGATTTTAAAAATAACTTATACATTAGCTTATCTTCTCTCCATACAAAATTAAGAAGGTAATTAGAAGAAGGATGGAGAGAGGGGATAGCTCTATTCATAAATAGCTATTTATAAAAGCCTTATGCATAAATCTCTATGCATAGATTCTGCAACAAATAGAGCCTACACATTGAGCTCTATGCATAGAAGCCTACACCTAAAGCAAACGCTTAGAGCCTTATGCATAAAGCCTATGCATAATAATCTATACATAAGCTTATGTGTAATGCTCTATACGTAAGTCTTATGCAAGCTTTATGAATAAGGTTTATGCAATCGTATGCATAGTAAGGCTTGCAAGCCTTAAGTATAAGATTGCATAATAAGGCTACAAGACTTATGCATAAGCTCTATGCATAAGCCTTATACATAAGCTCTATGCATAAGCCTTATGCATAAGTCTTATTGTAAGATCCCTGTTCCCACCGAGCAACGGATTCGGGGTACTGGCAGCGGAAGTAGCGCTTCTCGCGCGGGACAGGGGTCCCACACTCGGGGCCTCGCCCACGGATATCCGGATAAGAGACTAATCCGTCGGTTGTTCCAAAACCGAACCCGAAAAAATTTCCTTTACCGGAAAGCACGGGCGATTCCACCAGGATAACTTTTTACTCTAACGTAGTCAAGATCATTTCTGATCGAGATGATCCGATTACATCTATAAGATACTTAGTCAGTTCAAGGAAGAAACTTGCACTTGGATCATTGGGATCAACGCTTTTTTCCCCATTCAAGAGGCACAGCCGTTGATTCCTATCCATAGAACAGTTACTGTCCGGGGTTTTTTTTTTTTTCTATCGTAAAAACAAAAGTTTGAGTCTCGATTTACGGATCCATCAGTCCAGCCTAACCCCATCCAATCCCATGGGTTAGCCAACCGCCCAACCACTGTAGTGATGGGATCCAATTAAGAATTTGGTTAGGTTTTGTCCCGGGTACCAAGGAAAAGAGTTCCAAGGCCCCCTAGCCGGATGTTCATGCAAAATAAAACTAGTCACACCACTCACACACCCAATATGAAATTGCCTTTTCACAGATTCAACCAGTTTAAAACAATCCTTTAATAAAACCATAGTATCATTGATCACCATCTTCCAATTTATCCAATTGATTCTTAATTTCCCATCATTCCTTCATCAGAGTATCTATGGCATCATTGGTAACTAGAACGCTCAGGAGCCGTTTCGATAGTTCCTAGCCCATAATACTTGGCAATATAATCACTTAACAAGATGGACTCTCGTTGAAGATCAGCAAGATCAACCAACAGATCCATATAAGGAGCCATGGACTCATCCATTGAAGACCAGCAAGGTCAATCAACCAGATCCATGCTCGATTTCAGAAAACAACTCCAACTCTGTTCCAATATCTTCCTCGACGCACGCGTGGGTATCCTAGGCAACCCAGAGCCCGAGCACCGTATGGTCAGCACCCTCTAGGATCCTTCGCAGGTAACCTAGCGCTTCACGCATAGGCCGCTTCCTTGGCCCCTCATCCACCGTACCGGAAGCTCACCATTTTAATCGCACCGAGGCTGGTCAAGACCTCGGCCGACCTTGCTACGCGAGACGTCCTTCATTGACTCCCCGTCAGCAGTTGCAACTTTACCATCACGACTTTAATCACAAGACGGTCAAAATGCTCCCCCCAGCATTCTTGACATAAAACAATCATTTACAAACAGCATTTACAAACAGTATTTACAAACAAACAGTTTACAACACAATTTCTATTTTAACTTTCATTTTTCCACATTATCCTTTATCAATCTACATTACTTATTCCATATTCCATTTATATGTATACTCATCCCATCACATCATTTCTATCTCATCACTTCAGATTCCCTCACATCGCATATCGTATATTCACATCCATACATCCACATCTATATGCGTACATTCACATCTACATGCATACATCTACATCTCTATGCATACATCCACATACACATTCACATTCACCTCCATACATCTACATCTACATGCATACATCCACATCTCCATTCACATCTACATCTATACATCTACATCTACATGCATCCATCCACCTCCACATCCACATCTACATCTATACATCTACATCTACATGCATACATCCATATCTCCATTCCCATCTACATCTATACATCTACATCTACATGCATACATCCACATCTCCATTCACATCTACATCTATACATCTACATCTACATGCATCCATCTACCTCCACATCCACATCTACATCTATACACCTACATCTACATGTATACATCCACCTCCACATCCACATCCGTATCTATACATCTACATCTACATGTATACATCCACATCCACATCTATACATCTACATCTACATGCATACATCCACATCTCCATTCACATCTACATCTATACATCTACATCTACATGCATCCATCCACCTCCACATCCACATCTACATCTATACATCTACATCTACATGCAAACATCCACATCTCCATGCATGATAAAATTCTTTTAATTAATCTAGGATGATAGTTCCTAGAATATGGTAGAAAGTCCTCTTTTTATGCTTTGAATGAATTTATTTTATGCGTAATTTCTATAAAAATTTTGCCATAGCTCCGCTACTATGACTGATAAATCTCAATTTTTTTCTAAGGGATAAAGCTCATTATTAAAGAAATAATTAGAATGGTCTCTAATTGGATCATCAATCCATAATGGTCTCTAATGGGATCATTAAGAAAACAATTAGAATGGTCTCTAATTGGATCATCAATCCATAATGGTCTCTAATTGGATCATTAAGAAAACAATTAGAATGGTCTCTAATTGGATCATCAATCCATAATGGTCTCTAATTGGATCATTAAGAAAACAATTAGAATGGTCTCTAATTGGGTCATCAATCCATAATGGATTGAATCATCAATGTGCATAAACTAAAAGCATAGCAAAAAGCCATTAATTTGGCCTCAAGAATAGCTTAATCTTGGATTAAGGAAAAGCTTTATGAAAAGCTTCATTTGGATTGAGAATGGGTCATGAGTATGACCATTTCTTGAGTGAGAGAGAGAAATTATAAAAACCATTAGAATTTAATATAAGTGGAAATTAACTTCTATAGCATTTATTAAATTATGTAACTCTTCACTACTATTCACCAATTAACTTCATTAGCATTTAAAAAAAAACCATACCAATTAAACTTCTCAAGCTTGAGAGGGGTTGAGAAGAGAGAATCATTGAGAAATCATAGAAAAGATCGAAATTCAATATACTTACCTTATGATTTGCTTGATTCTTTATTCACGGTAGAGGCCCCCAACCAATCAATTGGTTTAGTATGTTGATGGAGCCACCAATGGAGATTGAAGAAAGAGAGAGGTATCAAAAACTAGTGAATTATTAAAGAATTCACAGTTCTTGGCTTAGGTAGAGTAGAGTAACAAGGCATAAGACACTATATATTTTAGCTTAGGTGGAGTAGAGTAACAAAGCATAAGACTCTATCTAACTTGGCTTAGGTGGAGTAGAGTAACAAAGCATAAGACTCTATCTAATTTGGCTTAGGTGGAGTAGAGTAACAAGGCATAAGAGACTATATATTTTGGCTTAGGTGGAGTAGAGTAACAAAGCATAAGAGACTATGTTTTTTTCAACAAGGGGAGCCTTCTATTTATAGGAAAATTTGAGCTCCTAACCAAACAAACTGATTCTAGAATTTTCTAAGTCAGTTTGGTCACTTTTTGACCATTTTTAGGTCAGTTAAGCTAACTTTCTGGAACTAGACTTGAATGAGGAGAGAGGAGAGATGAAATATCTCAATTTTTATGAGTTTAAAACTCATTCAAGCATGTGAAATATGCACCTCCTTTAAAGAATTCCCCTTCCTTACATATGTGTCAAAATTGTATTGCTCATAGTTTTTTACTAATAAACCTTGTACATTTTCAACTCTTCATCTTATGTGAAATATGCACCTCCTTTAAAGAACTCCCCTTCCTTACATATGTGTCATAGTTTTTTTACTAATAAGCCTTGTACATTTTCAACTCTTCATCTTATGTGAAATATGCACCTCCTTTAAAGAACTCCCCTTCCTTACATATGTGTTTATTTACTAATAAACCTTGTACATTTTCAACTCTTCATCTTATGTGAAATATGCACCTCCTTTAAAGAACTCCTCTTCCTTACATATGAGTTTATTTACTAATAAACCTTGTACATTTTCAACTCTTCATCTTATGTGAGCATTTACTCATTTTTGGGTATCTTCTTTTACAATTTGGATTTATCTCCTCCCTACACATGGATTGATGCTATTGGCCCATAGAAACCTTAATTGGACCATAGTCTAAAGATTTCTGAAAATCTAGGCCCTTAGACTAAGGTTCTTTATACCTATTTCCAATTAATTCCAATTGCACATTGGAAATTTCTTTTTTGAATTTCTGTTTCAGGGGAACTTATTTTAATAAGATGAGTTATTTTTCTATCCAAAAATATTCATAATCTGAATATTCTCTCTCTAGAATATTCTCTCTCTAAGTTAAAACAGTTAGAAACAAGGTCTTTATATTTCTGAAGAGGGATTGATTACGGGGGAAGATACTAGACATCAAAAAGGGGGTTGGGGGAGGAATCTTACATTCTACCCCACTTAAAAAACGCGAGATGTCCTCATCTCGCAACTTGGGATAATTTCGCAAGATGCACGAATATGAGACTTAGAGAAAATTTTTAATCAAGATTAACCACCAAGAAAAGTCTTAAAGAGAGCAAGATTCAAAATAAGAACAAGATTTAAACTTTACTCATTCACGGGACTTATACAGTAAAGATAGAAGAACTCTCTACACTTCCATAAGCCCATCCATCATATGGTCACAAAAGCAGTCCTCACAAGCTGCACAAGTATAGGGTAACTCATCTATGGGAATGATTCTGCTGGTTATTGCCGCACCTATCTCAGTGGTATGAGGTGATCTAACAAAAGGACCTCTGAGAGGCAAGCCAAAAACGGGGTAAAGGCATATCTTCTCATGAGGAAGAAAACATGCCAGTAAAAAGACCCGCTCAGAAAACCCAAGATGCCTTGATCTCAGGATGCAGTAGTATCGGGGACCCAAACCCAAAGCTTCAATAACCATGGCCAAGCGGACATTGTTACGAAAGTGCTGCTGACCCCAGGGTGTTACCCTAGTTATGTTTTGATAGGTCCGCCATTTGGTCTGCGCTACAGAAGTTCCTAGGTGAGGAAAAAGTGAGCGCTCATACTGTTCTATAAAGTCTTTCTTCACAGACTCTCTTGCGTCTTGAAGGTGAGAAATCATGAGGGATAAAACTAATTCTTGTTGCCAAGCCATGAAGGAGATTAAGAAAGAAAGGAGATTGATGGGAGTAAGATTACTGTGAGCGACAAGTAAAAGTTACGACTTATATAGAGGAAGGAGCTAGCGTAACCTAGAAGCCAACGGTAACTTGCCACTGAAGTTTTATCGTCTTTCCATGATTTGTGTTTGACACATTTTTCTATAGAAGGCATTAAGAATTTTGAGATGAGGAGATAAAAGAAGCTTGTAGGCTAAGTCACCTACTTTCATTGAATTCAGATATAAAGGTCACAATATCTGGGGGATAACTTCTTATCCTCTCCAAGAGATAAAGACTTCTTTTGGGCCGTACTCGAATGAAAACCAAAACCTTGGTATCCAAAACACCGATTCTCACTTCTAAACTCATTGTTCTAAATCCTTAAAACAGGTGGGACTCCTGAGAGTATTCTAGGGAAAGGGTATTCCTTTTTTAAACAGAAACTTTCTTTTATTTTAGAGAGGGAATAATTATAAGATCCGAAAGGAAGATTCTTACTCCTATATACCTCGAAGGCTGGGGAGGAATCTTACATCCTACCCCACTTAAAAAGTGCGAGATGTCCTCATCTCGCAAGGTAGAGGACAGCTCTTATTCTTAAGATCCAATTTTATTCTGGGGTTCCTTATATTCTGGTCAACCCAACAGAACACTGGGATAAATATCCCTTATATAGAACTCATCATTAAATAACAATTCATTCAGATTATATCATTCATATCTTTAACATGATAATGGTCCATTAGACCGAAAAGTTTCCTTCGGAACATTCCTCCACACGGAAATTTCAGTCAAGCAAGTTCTCAATTTGACATCCCTTAACTTGATCTACCGGTCAAGTATTAACAGTAGCAATCTGACAGCACAATCCACTAATCTCATAGTGATTTGCTGAATTCGTTATCATCATTCTAGTTATGAATATCATCACAAGGACTCGTCCCATTCCCCCTCATTGTGGTTTCATTATATTTCAACTAATTTTTAAAAATCAACTTTTTTTTTTCAATCAGCATTTTCAATCAGCATTTTCAATCAGAATCCAAATCAATTCATCAATTCTCAAACAGAATTAAAAATCATATCAATCACATTCGAAATCATCATCTGGATAGCATTAACGCTTATAATTTCAAGTCTTAGATTTACTCGTATATACTGTCAGTAAAGAGCTGCAGTATACTCTCGGTATATACGCGTAGTCACGGCCCTTGGAATTATAAGGTAAATACTATCATGTCTAGGCCTCAAGCAAGTCAGGGATTCTATATAATTGCGGTACTTCCATCTGAAGAACCGATTACCAAATTATGAATTTCAGTTTGAATATCAAATTGTATGAATTATATCACACAATTATAACCTTTTGGTGTTTCTTGATAATTTTTTTGGACATATTTGTCTTCTCAGTTGATCTTTATTAACCAAATGCTCTGATACCAACTGTAAGATCCCTGTTCCCACCGAGCAACGGATTCGGGGTACTGGCAGCGGAAGTAGCGCTTCTCGCGCGGGACAGGGGTCCCACACTCGGGGCCTCGCCCACGGATATCCGGATAAGAGACTAATCCGTCGGTTGTTCCAAAACCGAACCCGGAAAAATTTCCTTTACCGGAAAGCACGGGCGATTCCACCAGGATAACTTTTTACTCTAACGTAGTCAAGATCATTTCTGATCGAGATGATCCGATTACATCTATAAGATACTTAGTCAGTTCAAGGAAGAAACTTGCACTTGGATCATTGGGATCAACGCTTTTTTCCCCATTCAAGAGGCACAGCCGTTGATTCCTATCCATAGAACAGTTACTGTCCGGGGTTTTTTTTTTTTTCTATCGTAAAAACAAAAGTTTGAGTCTCGATTTACGGATTCATCAGTCCAGCCTAACCCCATCCAATCCCATGGGTTAGCCAACCGCCCAACCACTGTAGTGATGGGATCCAATTAAGAATTTGGTTAGGTTTTGTCCCGGGTACCAAGGAAAAGAGTTCCAAGGCCCCCTAGCCGGATGTTCATGCAAAATAAAACTAGTCACACCACTCACACACCCAATATGAAATTGCCTTTTCACAGATTCAACCAGTTTAAAACAATCCTTTAATAAAACCATAGTATCATTGATCACCATCTTCCAATTTATCCAATTGATTCTTAATTTCCCATCATTCCTTCATCAGAGTATCTATGGCATCATTGGTAACTAGAACGCTCAGGAGCCGTTTCGATAGTTCCTAGCCCATAATACTTGGCAATATAATCACTTAACAAGATGGACTCTCGTTGAAGATCAGCAAGATCAACCAACAGATCCATATAAGGAGCCATGGACTCATCCATTGAAGACCAGCAAGGTCAATCAACCAGATCCATGCTCGATTTCAGAAAACAACTCCAACTCTGTTCCAATATCTTCCTCGACGCACGCGTGGGTATCCTAGGCAACCCAGAGCCCGAGCACCGTATGGTCAGCACCCTCTAGGATCCTTCGCAGGTAACCTAGCGCTTCACGCATAGGCCGCTTCCTTGGCCCCTCATCCACCGTACCGGAAGCTCACCATTTTAATCGCACCGAGGCTGGTCAAGACCTCGGCCGACCTTGCTACGCGAGACGTCCTTCATTGACTCCCCGTCAGCAGTTGCAACTTTACCATCACGACTTTAATCACAAGACGGTCAAAATGCTCCCCCCAGCATTCTTGACATAAAACAATCATTTACAAACAGCATTTACAAACAGTATTTACAAACAAACAGTTTACAACACAATTTCTATTTTAACTTTCATTTTTCCACATTATCCTTTATCAATCTACATTACTTATTCCATATTCCATTTATATGTATACTCATCCCATCACATCATTTCTATCTCATCACTTCAGATTCCCTCACATCGCATATCGTATATTCACATCCATACATCCACATCTATATGCGTACATTCACATCTACATGCATACATCTACATCTCTATGCATACATCCACATACACATTCACATTCACCTCCATACATCTACATCTACATGCATACATCCACATCTCCATTCACATCTACATCTATACATCTACATCTACATGCATCCATCCACCTCCACATCCACATCTACATCTATACATCTACATCTACATGCATACATCCATATCTCCATTCCCATCTACATCTATACATCTACATCTACATGCATACATCCACATCTCCATTCACATCTACATCTATACATCTACATCTACATGCATCCATCTACCTCCACATCCACATCTACATCTATACACCTACATCTACATGTATACATCCACCTCCACATCCACATCCGTATCTATACATCTACATCTACATGTATACATCCACATCCACATCTATACATCTACATCTACATGCATACATCCACATCTCCATTCACATCTACATCTATACATCTACATCTACATGCATCCATCCACCTCCACATCCACATCTACATCTATACATCTACATCTACATGCAAACATCCACATCTCCATGCATGATAAAATTCTTTTAATTAATCTAGGATGATAGTTCCTAGAATATGGTAGAAAGTCCTCTTTTTATGCTTTGAATGAATTTATTTTATGCGTAATTTCTATAAAAATTTTGCCATAGCTCCGCTACTATGACTGATAAATCTCAATTTTTTTCTAAGGGATAAAGCTCATTATTAAAGAAATAATTAGAATGGTCTCTAATTGGATCATCAATCCATAATGGTCTCTAATGGGATCATTAAGAAAACAATTAGAATGGTCTCTAATTGGATCATCAATCCATAATGGTCTCTAATTGGATCATTAAGAAAACAATTAGAATGGTCTCTAATTGGATCATCAATCCATAATGGTCTCTAATTGGATCATTAAGAAAACAATTAGAATGGTCTCTAATTGGGTCATCAATCCATAATGGATTGAATCATCAATGTGCATAAACTAAAAGCATAGCAAAAAGCCATTAATTTGGCCTCAAGAATAGCTTAATCTTGGATTAAGGAAAAGCTTTATGAAAAGCTTCATTTGGATTGAGAATGGGTCATGAGTATGACCATTTCTTGAGTGAGAGAGAGAAATTATAAAAACCATTAGAATTTAATATAAGTGAAAATTAACTTCTATAGCATTTATTAAATTATGTAACTCTTCACTACTATTCACCAATTAACTTCATTAGCATTTAAAAAAAAACCATACCAATTAAACTTCTCAAGCTTGAGAGGGGTTGAGAAGAGAGAATCATTGAGAAATCATAGAAAAGATCGAAATTCAATATACTTACCTTATGATTTGCTTGATTCTTTATTCACGGTAGAGGCCCCCAACCAATCAATTGGTTTAGTATGTTGATGGAGCCACCAATGGAGATTGAAGAAAGAGAGAGGTATCAAAAACTAGTGAATTATTAAAGAATTCACAGTTCTTGGCTTAGGTAGAGTAGAGTAACAAGGCATAAGACACTATATATTTTAGCTTAGGTGGAGTAGAGTAACAAAGCATAAGACTCTATCTAGCTTGGCTTAGGTGGAGTAGAGTAACAAAGCATAAGACTCTATCTAATTTGGCTTAGGTGGAGTAGAGTAACAAGGCATAAGAGACTATATATTTTGGCTTAGGTGGAGTAGAGTAACAAAGCATAAGAGACTATGTTTTTTTCAACAAGGGGAGCCTTCTATTTATAGGAAAATTTGAGCTCCTAACCAAACAAACTGATTCTAGAATTTTCTAAGTCAGTTTGGTCACTTTTTGACCATTTTTAGGTCAGTTAAGCTAACTTTCTGGAACTAGACTTGAATGAGGAGAGAGGAGAGATGAAATATCTCAATTTTTATGAGTTTAAAACTCATTCAAGCATGTGAAATATGCACCTCCTTTAAAGAATTCCCCTTCCTTACATATGTGTCAAAATTGTATTGCTCATAGTTTTTTACTAATAAACCTTGTACATTTTCAACTCTTCATCTTATGTGAAATATGCACCTCCTTTAAAGAACTCCCCTTCCTTACATATGTGTCATAGTTTTTTTACTAATAAGCCTTGTACATTTTCAACTCTTCATCTTATGTGAAATATGCACCTCCTTTAAAGAACTCCCCTTCCTTACATATGTGTTTATTTACTAATAAACCTTGTACATTTTCAACTCTTCATCTTATGTGAAATATGCACCTCCTTTAATGAACTCCTCTTCCTTACATATGAGTTTATTTACTAATAAACCTTGTACATTTTCAACTCTTCATCTTATGTGAGCATTTACTCATTTTTGGGTATCTTCTTTTACAATTTGGATTTATCTCCTCCCTACACATGGATTGATGCTATTGGCCCATAGAAACCTTAATTGGACCATAGTCTAAAGATTTCTGAAAATCTAGGCCCTTAGACTAAGGTTCTTTATACCTATTTCCAATTAATTCCAATTGCACATTGGAAATTTCTTTTTGAATTTCTGTTTCAGGGGAACTTATTTTAATAAGATGAGTTATTTTTCTATCCAAAAATATTCATAATCTGAATATTCTCTCTCTAGAATATTCTCTCTCTAAGTTAAAACAGTTAGAAACAAGGTCTTTATATTTCTGAAGAGGGATTGATTACGGGGGAAGATACTAGACATCAAAAAGGGGGTTGGGGGAGGAATCTTACACTTATACATAAGCTCTATGCTATAAGCCTTATGCACTATGCTAACCCTTAAACCCATCACCCAAGGGTGTAATAAACATGATCTTGTCTTACATGGATAAGAGATCTTACCTTGATAACATATATAAACTCTATGAATAAAGAGAATACCTTATGCATAAAAAAACAGAGCATAAGAAATATATGTTATATGTATAAGAGAGTATAAACATTCAAAAAGCTTATGCTCTCCATCCATGCAAGGCACTCTACATAAAAAAAAAGCTTTATGCATAAAAACATAACGCATGAAGCCTTATGCATAAAGCTCATCCATAAGATTTATACATAAAACATTATGTATTAAGCTTTATGGATAGATCTTAATTCATGCATTCAGTTAGATTCATATAGCTCTATGCATAAACTCTATGTATAGATCTTGCATAAGCTTACAAGCCCTATGTATAGAGCTTTCATAATCTTACAACCTCTATGTATAAAGCCTATACATAGAGCTTATGCATTAAGCTTACAAGAAGGCTATGCATAGAGCTTTCAACAAGAAGGCTATGCAAAGATCTTGAAAAAGGCTATGCAAGCTCTATGTATAATGCCCATGCAAGCTTTCAAGAAACCTGCGGCATAGAGATTTTATAAGCTTGCAAACTCTATGCATAAAGCCTATGCATAGAGCTTATGCATAGAGATTTTACAAGCTCGCAAGCTCTATGCATACAAGCCTATGTATAGAGCTTATGCATAAAGCTTGCAAGAAGGCTATGCATAGAGATTGCAAGCTTATGATAGGTTTTATGCATAGATCTTGCAATAATCCTATCTATAAGCTTGCAAGAACCCTAAACTAACCCTAAACCTGGCACCCAAGAGTACAATAATACGTAGAAAAAAGCATAAACAAGGAAAATCGAAAGAGGGACTACCTCTTTTTTGCGAAGCTGAAGGAGAGGATTGGTGAAAGATTGGTGAAAGACCTGCAAAACAAAATATTAAACAAAGTAATTAGTAAATTAAACATAAGAATAAGAACTAATACACAAGTAATACAAAACCCTAAAATCTCTATGCATGCATTAGGAGATCTATGCATACATAGAGAGCTCTCAACATGCATAGAGAGCCAAAAAAAACACAAAACCCTAAACGCCCTATATCTTAAAAAGCAAAAGCAAGAGCATATTAGTAAAAGCAAGAGGGTAAGTTAAAGTGGAGAAGGAGAAGAGGAGAAAAACACACAACAACAAGAGTGGGTGAATGTAAAAAGACGAAAGCTTGAAGGAGATGGACGGATGCATACCTTCTCTGGATGCAATTCGACGCCGCGAAAAACAGAGAACAATAGGTTCTCGGCTGTAAAAAACTTACGAGCGTCGGTATACGCATCGGTATATGAAATTTTGGAAATTGCCTGCCCGACTATTCGCCTCCAAGTTTACGATGGGCATACCTGTTGAGATTCAAGCTCGATATGTCAGTGTGAGCCAGCTATGCTATGTGCTGGCAGATTAGGTAGGAACATGTGTGAGACATAAATGACCACGTGTCCAGCTGGTCATAGTGTGTGGACATTAGCTAGGGTTAGTAGAGTGTGGACACAACTCATTGTGTGTTGTGTGGATTATGGATTAGTGCATTATGCTTTGTGTGAGAGTGGACATGGCTTCCCTCTATGGTTAGGGTTTGCAATATACATTAGGGTTTGCTCCTGTGTGTGTGTCTCCTCCTCCTCTACCGTTCTTTCAACATGGTATCAGAGCCTTGTGCTGTTTATTAGGGTTTATGAGTGAGTGAGTGAAGAGGGAGAAGAAGAAGCTGTGAAGCTGCCATTGGAGCTGTGAAGCTTGGAGCACACCAAATACTATCAGATCTGAAAGCTTGGCCTACCGGGTAAGGTCTTCTAAACATCCTTGAGCGGATTGCAGGTGAAACAGGCAAAGGCAAAGCAAAATAGAGCAAATCAAAGCAAAGAAAAATTCTGGTTTTTGAAGCTTTCCATTAAAACTTGGGAACATTGATGTATGGTGGAAATATGTGTGATTCTGGCAAAGCAAACATGTATCTGACAATGAGGGATGTATTGGCAACTCTTATGCAAGCCCTACTGTGATTTTGGAGCAATTTACATGCATTTAATTGAGAGAAATTACTGGTTTTTTGAGCTCTCACAAAACATAGAGAAGAAAGTCAAAAATTGATGCATTTGGAGCCTATTTTTGGTGAAAATCAAAGCATTGGTGGGTTGCACACATACCCAAGTGTGTTGGGCACTCAATACCATCATCAAATAGCACTTCAATCACTCCCAAAGAGCTCTACAGCAGGCGGCGCATCCCATACAGGGGAAACAGTGCAGAAATCTGGTTTTTTGACTACGAGGAGATCAAATTCTCATCCGGTGCTTGATATCTTCCAAAATTTCTTTAGCAATTGGATGCTTTACATCTTGGAGAAGAGGGCTATGTGATTTTTTTGGCCAATGATGCTTAATTGAGCTGGGAATGAGCTGATTAAAGCAGGCTGTCCACTGGTTGCAGAGAAACAGAGCATTTTAATTGAGCAATTAATCTTTGGTGTTTTACAATTGGACAAATTCCTCTTACATGGAGTTGATGGACACTATTGCTAAGCCAATGAATGCCTGGTTGCTCAATTTGGTGAAATATTGAAGGAATTAGAGCCAAATCATTACTGGTTTTTCTGGTTTTTCTGTTTTTTCCAAAAACAGAAAAAGGGGTTTTCAAAAATTGATAATTACACATGTCAGATGGAGTTGATACTCAACATTGAGGTTCATTAGGTGTCAATGCAAGTTGCCTAGACTTGATTGCATCATTACATTGCGATTTGGAGCCTTGGAAGGCGTGTCAATACAGGGTATTCCGCACTGCGTGAGTCAGTTCATCTCAGATGATTACAGGTTGATTTTCTACATCAAATTTGGAGTTTGTTGGCCATCTTGGAGTATCTGAAACATTCATTGGAGTGTGGTTGAGCTGAGGAAGGCTCACTTACAGATTTGAAGTGTGCGGAAGGTGTATGCATTGAGCGAACATGTCGGACAATCCAGTTCAGATTGTTGGTGAGAAGCTGGATAGGAAGAACTTCCAGGCATGGAAGTACAGGATAAAGAGTTTCTTGAAAGGGAAAGGATTCTGGAATCTCATTACAGGTGCTGAGCCAGAGCATGAGCTACCTCGGCAACCTACACAGCAGCAGCTTATTGCTCATAAGCAATGGTCAGAGAGAGCATTCAAAGTGCTGCATTATTTATCTATATGTATATCTGATGCTATGCTCATACACATTCAGGATGCTGAGAATCCCAAAGATGCATGGGATACTTTGGTCAAGATGTTTGATACAGATACGAGTGCTCGCAAGTCTCAATTGCGACAGCAGATACACAATGTGAAAAGGAATAAAAGGAGCATACATGACTATGTGCAAGAAATCAAGAAGTTTGCAGATGCATTGGCCACAATAAATGCCCCCATGCCTGATGATGATTTGGTGGATATTACCTTGAGTGGTCTTGGCAAGGAATACAAATCCTTTGATACATCTATCTCAGTGAGGAGTACAGGTCTACCCGACTTCGATGAGTTGGTTTCCCTCTTGTTGGTTGAGGAAATCAAGCTCAGTGATTCATTTCTGGATGCATCTACTAGCCATGATGATGGCAGAAATCAGGCATTTTACTCGCAGAGAGGTTTTAGAGGCAGGGGGAGATTTGCATCGCGTGGACGTGGTGGTAATGGTCGTGGATGGCAGGATAGACCTCCACAACAGAATTTTCAGCCTTCTTATGGTGCTCGAGGTGGTCGTGGTTATGCACCGATGATACCCAGCATGTCATTACACATGTTGGAAGTGTACCATTGGTCATGCATAATGGTCAGACAAAGTCTATGTCAGATGTGCTGTATGTGCCTTCAATCACTAAAAGCTTGGCCTCAGTTGGTCAAATGGTGGAACAGGGATTACAGGTTAGATTCAACGAGCATGGATGCTTTGTTGAAAACTTCAAACATGGATGTAGAGTGATTGCTAAAGGCAAGAAAGAAGGAAGACTGTTTAAGCTAGATGCTGGAATTCCTGAGCTAAAATCAGCCATGTTCTCAAAGAGCAGGAATGTGGTACAGGATATTGATATGTGGCACAAGAGGATTGGCCATGTCAATATACAGAGATTAAAGAACATGCAAACAAGAGGCATTGTCAATGGTTTGCCTAGGTTCAAATATGATGGACATATGCATGTTTGTGAAGCCTGTCAGTTTGGGAAGCAGGCAAGGTTGAGATTTCCTAGAGAAGGAAATATGAGTAACAGGCCACTTGAGATCGTGCACAATGATGTATGGGGTCCTGCACAAAACCCATCTATCAAAGGCAGCTTATACTATGTTACAGTCATTGATGACTTTAGCAGGATGACATGGATATACTTTCTCAGGGAGAAGAGTGAAGTATTGGAAAAATTCATGGATTTCAAAGCTTTTGCAGAAAAGCAGTATGGCTGTTGGATTAAATGTCTGAGGACAGATGGAGGTGGTGAATACACCTCAAAAGCTTTTGAGCATTTCTTGAGGAAGCATGGAATAAGAAGACAGTTGACATGCAAGTATACACCTCAGTAGAATGGTGTGGGCTGAGAGAAAGAATAGAGTTATATGTGAAGTGGCAAGGGCAATGCTTAATGAAAAGAGCATGCCAGATTACTATTGGGCAGAAGCATGTGCTACTGCAGTATACATATTGAACAAAACACCTACAGCAGCCATTCATGGAAGCACGCCAGAGATGCGGCTCACAGGTTACAGGCCAGACATTGGACATCTTAAAGTTTTTGGATGCATAGCTTATGTTCATGTGCCTGATGAAAGGAGAAGAAAGTTGGATCCTAAGGAAGAGAAATGTATATTTGTTGGATATGCACAGGATCGAAAAGCCTACAAGTGTTATAATCCACAAACTAGACAAGTGGTCATCTCACGTGATGTGGTGTTTGATGAGCTTGCTAGTTGGTATAAAGCAAAAGATGAGGGTGTTATTGAGTCACTTGAGGCTGATGTACATGTGAACTTGCCATCACAAGCAAGTTCTAGCTCTACTACTATGTCTGGGCCAGCAGAAGCTGAGAGTAGCAGTGTACGTCCATGGTCAGGACGTTTGAGGCATGAGAGTGTAAGCACTGGGAATAGTGCTATGGACAAAGGCAAAAAGAAAGTTGAAGGAATTGGAATCACAGGATATGAGTCATCCAGTTCTGAAAGTTTGGATGAGGAGCTTGGCATACCTGTTTTACGCACACCTGGTGCTAGACAGGACAGATATGTGCCACCACATGCTAGAGTCACAGGTGTACAGAGTGACCCGCATGCATTGCGGAGATCCCAGAGAGTCAGATATCCTGTTGATAGATTGACATATAGAGATTTTGCTATGCACTATGCATACATGACATCTATGGTAAAGCATGTGGAACCTACATGCTACACAGAGGCTATTGGAGAGCATGTATGGGAGAAAGCAATGGACATAGAGATGGATGCATTGGTCCATAATGATACATGGGATTTGGTTGCCCTACCAAAGGACAAGAATGTTATTGGATGTAAATGGGTCTACAAAGTGAAGTGCAAATCTGATGGTTCTATTGAAAGACATAAAGCAAGATTGGTAGCAAAGGGATATGCACAGACCCATGGATTGGATTATGATGAGACGTTTAGCCCAGTGGCTAAGATGGGCACAGTGAGAGCAGTCACATTGCTATGGCTGGAAAATGCATCAGATGGATATTAAGAATGCATTTCTGAATGGAGATCTACAAGAGGAAGTATACATGGCACAGCTAGAAGGGTATGTACACCCTAGATATCCCACTCACGTATGCAGGTTGAAAAAGGCATTGTATGGTCTAAAGCAAGCACCACGTGCTTGGAGTGATAAGATGAGTAGATATCTTATCTCACTTGGTTTTCAGATTTCTACAGCAGATTCTTCACTCTATGTGAAGAAGACACAGCATGGGATTGTTTTACTAGTCATCTATGTGGATGACTTGATTATTACAGGTGATCATGGTGCAGATGTGATGCATATCAAGAAAGCTTTAAGTGGAAAATTTGACATGAAAGATCTTGGTGAGTTGAGATACTTCCTTGGCATTGAAGTGGTGAAAGATCATGCAGGTACTTGGTTAGTACAGCGCCAATATGCATTGGATATGTTGGCAAAGTATGGCATGACAGGGTGTAAACCTATGAGTACACCATTGGAGCAAAATATGAAGTTGCGGGCTGATTATGGCGAGGAATTGGATGATCCTTCCATGTACAGGAAGATGGTTGGTAGTCTCATATACATGACTATCACACGCCCAGATTTGAGTTATGCTGTGGGGCTAGTCAGTCAGTTTATGCAGAGCCCCAGGAAACCACATTTGGATGCAGTGAGACGCATCATGAGATATGTGAAGACCACAGCACATTATGGTCTATTTTATGAGAGTGGTAAAAGCTTGGACATTCATGGCTACACAGATGCTGATTGGGCAGGTAGCGCATATGACAGGAGGTCTACTAGTGGATATGCTTTTACACTTGGAAGTGCTGTGGTGAGTCGGAGTAGCAAAAAGCAACCTACAGTTGCTTTATCCACCAGTACAGAGGCTGAGTACAAGGGTGCAGCCATTGCTACTTGCGAGGCTGTTTGGTTAAAGAGTCTCTTGGCAGATTTATGTGAGCCTCTTGATGGGAAAGTTGTCATTCATTGTGACAACATGAGCAGCATACAGCTGGCAAAGAATCCAGTATTTCATGCGAGGACCAAACACATAGAGGTCCATTATCACTTTGTCACAGAAAAGGTGCTGGATGGTACAGTTGATCTTCACTATGTGAAGACTGATGAGCAGGTGGCTGATATCTTCACGAAGCCACTTAGCAGGGAGAAGTTTGAGTACTTTCGGACTATGTTGGGAGTACATGGGATGAGCTTGAGGGGGAGTGTTGAGAGTCTTGATATCCCAAGCTCATCTACATCTTCATCTGCAGTACATCATGAGCTTGAGAGGGGCTGTTGAGATTCAAGCTCGATATGTCAGTGTGAGCCAGCTATGCTATGTGCTGGCAGATTAGGTAGGAACATGTGTGAGACATAAATGACCGCGTGTCCAGCTGGTCATAGTGTGTGGACATTAGCTAGGGTTAGAAGAGTGTGGACACAACTCATTGTGTGTTGTGTGGATTATGGATTAGTGCATTATGCTTTGTGTGAGAGTGGACATGGCTTCCCTCTATGGTTAGGGTTTGCAATATACATTAGGGTTTGCTCCTGTGTGTGTGTCTCCTCCTCCTCTACCGTTCTTTCAACAATACCGATGTTTGACATTTGCGTCGGTATTCTAACGTGGGTATGCCCTAAACCTCTAGTAGTGTTAGAAAACAAACTGACACGTGAGTAGGGTGAAAAGTGGGAGGACTGAATGCCTCGATGGCACCATTCTAAGGACGGGTGGACCCAATTAGTCGGGTAGCTTTCCAACAGATTAAGTAAAATCCCTATGCTAGATAAATAGGTTCTCGAGCAACTCTATTCTAGAAGACTAGGCATGGATGAGGAAAAAAGCATTGTCTCTAGGAATCAAGATTAGTAGTTGCCCAAATTATGATCAATTACCCTATGGGTAGTTTGACTTTTAGAAGACCACGCTCCACCTGCGGGGGATAGGACTAGGTCTTACCTATACAAATCGTATCCTTGAATCTTTACATGGTCAAGGTGTCGAGACGAGTAGGAAATTTTCTCTAAGCTAAGACTTAGTAGACTATCTTAAGTGTTTCCCCTATTTTGGAAGGGAGGAACCTTACAATTGGTATCAGAGAAAAGGCTATCAAGGGATTAAAACAAGTGATTGTTTGTCATATGAGGATGAATCAATCATCTCTACTAGCCATAGAAGTGGTTTGAATATCCTCCATGTTGAGACAATCATCGTATGAAATTGTGCTTGTATCTTGGGGGTGCACACACAAGATATTTGTACAATAAATTTGAGAACTAAGATTGGGGAGGAAACCTTTTAAGGAAAAACATAGGGTGATCAAATTAAGAAACTTGTGAGAGATTGAATGAATAGAAGGACTACAAAAGAGATAAAGTGACTAACACACATAATAGAGTATATACAAGCGGTCCATAATGTGAACACACTAAGAGGAGTGGGTAGATGCAGTCCATAATGTGAACACACTAAGAGGAGTGGGTAGATGTGGACTAGTCGGTGTAGTCCAGCTGTAGAATTGTTGGCGAAGATATATCGGTGCCAGCTACCAAACTCGTTAGTGATATATCGGTGCCAGCTACCAAACTCGTCAGTGATATAAATGTCGAATGGTCATGTAGGCGCCTCGTGAGTGTTAGCTCATGTTGAGCGCTTGACATCTCAACACTCCTCCTCAAGCTCAACTCCAGCTCATGAACTCCAAGCATATCTCAGAATCTACGGAGCTTCTCAGCTCCCAAGGCCTTCATGAAGCTGTGTGCTGACATAGGCTAAGTCGATGTCACCTGCCACCACAAGACTCTCTCTCTGATGAAGTGGTAATGCACCTCAATGTGTTTTGTCTGTGGAAAATTGGGTTCCTGGCCAACTATATACTGCTAAGGTTGTCACAATATATGACAACCTTTCTCTCCACATGCAACCCCAAATCAACAACAAGTAGCTTATGTAACCAAGCTACCTCACATGTTGCCACACCACAGCTCCTCTATACTCTGCCTCTGTGCTCGACATGGCAACTGTGGGTTGCTTCTTGCTGCTCCATGTCACAGCAGCACTCCCCAATGAAAACATGAATCCACTGGTAGATCTCCTGTCTGAGATTCTACCTGCCCAATCTGCATCTATGTACCCATATAGCTCAAATGGTACACCTGCTACATAAAACAATGCATAATCAACACTAGCCCTCAAGTATCAAAGTGTGCATCGCACACTATCAAGATGTGGTTTGCATGGAACCTGCATAAACTGGCTCTCTAAGCCAATAATGTAGCTCAAATCTGGCGTGCTGATCGTGACATAGATCAGACTTCCCACAATCTTCTTGAACATAGTTGGATCCTCCAACACATAACTTGCATCCACACTAAGCTTGCCATTTTGATGTAATGGAACCGAGATTGGCTTACAATCAGTCACCCCATACTTGGACAATATATCCAATGCATACTGTCTCTATGACAGCCAAATACCCTTAGGTGTGCGAATGACCTCAATTCCCAAAAAGTAGCGCAGATCTCCCAAATCCTTCATCTGAAACTTCCTTTTGAGAAGACTTTTCACATGCTCAATATTTTCCAAAGTTTTCACCCCCAACAATAAGATCATCTACATATATGGTGATGATCACAATACCCTTATCACTCTTGCACACATACAAAGCGTGATCTACATATGCCATATGAAAACCAATAGTGACAAGGTACTCAGCAATCTTGTCATGCCATGATCGTGGAGCTTGCTTCAGCCCATACAAGGCCTTACGAAGCTTACATACATACTCCGGGTGATCTGTATCCTCAAAACCTGGTGGTTGATCCATATACACCTTTTCTTACAAGTCACCATGCAAGAACACATTTTTGACATCCATCTGATGTAAAAACCAGCCTTTAGCTGTAGCCACCGTAACTCTCACAGAGCTACCATCTTTGTAACTAGGGCAAATGTCTCCTCGTAATCAATCCCATGCTTCTGTGCATATCCTTTGGCTACCAATCTAGCCTTGTACCTACTTATGCTATCATCACTGTTATGTTTCACCTTCTACACCCACTTAGCCAATAGCTTTCTTGCCTTTAGGCAATGGCACCAAATCCCGAGTCTCATTTCCTTTCACAATGCATCCATCTCCTCATCCATAGCTTTCTACCGGCACACATTTCCAATAGCCTCATCAAAGCATGTGGGTTTTACAACCTACACAACTTTTGCCATATACGCATAGTGATGTGCCACCACATAACCATCATAAGTCAACCTCTGCACAGGATTTTTGACTCTTCCAGATCTTCATAACTTTGCATTCATGGCTTCCATAGCCTTCTTCACACCACGTGTCCTCATTGCTGGAATCCCAAGCTCCTCATCAAGGCTCATCTCCAAGCCACTAGAATCTCCATCAATAAGAGAATGCCCTGCAGAAATGTCAGGCATACCAAGGGCCTTAACCACTTTCTCTTTCCCTTTAAACTTAGGCAGCCCTGTCACAATTTCTTTAGTCTACATAGACTTCATTCTTCACACATTAACAAGCCCGATTCTCTTATGCCAAATGTCTGTATTTGCAACAACTCCTAAACCATTTGCAAACATTGCAGCACTCACTTTCTTCAGGCATATTCACATTCAATGTAAACATTCTCCCCACTATATGTTGCCTTTTGCAACCAACCTGCACTTACCTTTGAAGTCTTCTACATAATAGCCATCAGGGTTAAACTGAACCTACTTGCTCAATCATCTAGCCAACAGAAACCAGATTCTTTGTAATGTTCGGAACATGAAGTACATCTGCAAGAAGGTACTTCACTTTACCATCCTGCCATAGACAATGGCACATCTCCAACATGGGCAATCGGATGAGCATTGTCATCCCCTGTTTCAACAAAACCTAGTCTTTCAAGACTCTTCATTTCCTTGAACCACTCACCATGACTTGTCATGTGTGTTGCATGCAAATGAAGATCAATACAAGGATGCCGAGGATGCAGCAAAAAAAGATACTTAGGGCTCTTGAAAAGAGTTCCACTTTGTAGATGAATGTGGGAGAGGGTTTGATAATAATCCCACATGGGGACTTATGGGAGTCCTAGAATTTTTGTATAAAAGGTGGCTCATTTGAGAGCTTAGACACACTTTTGGGCTTAGTTCATGCAAGAGCTCCTTTGAGAGACCTACTCTCCCTCTTCTCCATAGAGGTGAAGACTCTTCTCTCACCCCATCTCCATCATTGTATGAGGTAAATCTCTTCATTGAATCATTAGCAATGTCATGAGTCTTTCTCATCCTCTTCTCTAATCATTTTACTCTTATGCATGCTTTTAGTATTTCATTTTTGAGTACATGGATTGATTTGAAGCTTTCATGGAAGCTTGATGCTTGAATGTGTGCATGCTTGTAGGAAGATAGGAGTGGAGTGAGGTCTTTCTCTTTGCTTGAGTGCATAGTGATTGTATTCCTCTTGCTCGTATTTGTGAATGAAGGGGTGTGTAGGAATGAGGACAAGTTGAGCTTGTGTGTATGCTTAGTCTAGTGTCAAGTGATGGTAGCCATGAGCATTCTCTCCATTTGTGGATAAGCTCTTGTGCACCGGTACGGGTCGAATCCCTAGCTCCGACAGGGATGCAAATCCCATTGGATTGAGCTTAGTGTGGATCGTACTCCTCTTGCTACAAGAGAGAGAGTTTTCCGTCTCTCCATTGGCGCCGCTGCCGGGGAGAAGACTTAAATCCGGTTGAGAGTGTGTGGAAACCACCACTATTTCCTCTTTTGGTTGCAAAACCATTGAGTGATTAGGTTAAGTTTGGGTGTGTGATCCCGGTGTGAGTGGATAAGGTTAACCATTGATGAGCGGTTGAGGTTTCTCCCGCATTGTTTTTTTTATGTTTCATTGCTTTTATGCTTTTTCAAGTACCGTTCATTATGCTTACCTTCATTGTTTCTTGTCATTTCATTCTTTCATGCTCTTCGTTAACACGTGATTAGTAAAAAAAAGAAAAAGAAAAGAGGTGCGTTGCTAAGCTCTTCCATAGCTTATGCAAGCCCCATAGACTCCCAAGCAAGAAGTCCGCTTAAGGATGAGAGGGGAGAGGGAAAGAGAAGGGAGATAGGAAGTGTTGGTGGCGACCTTTCTTTTGATGTTTTGTCGTGTTGTTATCGTGTGGGGAGGCATCTCCATAATTACAGCAAAGAAAAAATAAATAGATATATATATATATATCTATTTATACACATATATATACATTGGGGAGGCTTCTGCAGCAAAGAAAAAAAAATATATATATATATATATATATATTACATTGGAAAGGCTGTGGAGGTTCGAAGGACAGTTAGAAGACGGCTTTTAAAAAAAAACAAAAACAAAAACATTTATATTTATATATATAATCATTTTTGTTAACGAGTGGTGCAGGCTGCTGGGCGGCGTTGGCATAAGCAAGGCAGCTGCGTAGCAAAGGAAACTATATATATATATATATATATATATATATATATATATATATAGTTTCGCTAAGGTTTTAGTGGAGGTGGCCGGCGGCGATAGCACAGGCGGGGGCGAAGCTGGCGCGGGCGCAGAGGCTGAAAGGAGGCAAGGAGGTGGCAGCAGCCTGCAGTGGGCGAAGCTGTAGACGGCGGCTGGAGGTGGTGAAGCGCCTGCAGCAGCTAAGAGAAGCGTCGGCGTAGGCAGCTGCAGCAGAGGCGTTGGCGTAAGCGGCTGCTGGCTGACGTTGGTGTGGAGACCGGCAGTAACAGCAGCAGCGACAGCAAAGCAGTAGGAGGGCGGCGTTGAGCAGACGAAAGGCGAAGCTGTTGAGGCTGCGAACAGTTGCAGAAGAAGGCCGGGCAGCAGAGGCTGGTCAGTGGAAGGCGCCTGCTGTGGCCAACGCAGCAGCGTGGAGGCATTGAAGGAGAAGGCCGGCAGAAGCAAAGCGAAGGCGCGTGGAGCCGGCGGCAAATCCGGCGAACGGCGTGCGAAAGATAAGGTTAGTGGGATTTTTTGTTTTTTTTGTTTTTTTTTATTTTTTTTAAATTTTCATGATTTTTGTATTTTTTTAAAAAAAATAATAAAAAAATTAAACAATAAAACAATATATATATATATATATATATATTTTTATTGAAAAAAAAAAGAATTAAAAAAAAAGAAGGAAAAAAAGAAGAAAAAAAAAAGAAAAAAAAAGGGGAAAAAAAAGAGAACAATTAAATATTAAAAAAATAAAAAAAAATAAATTATTTATTTTTTAGGAGTCCATATTATTTGCATAATTTTTATTTTTTCATTTCTGTAATTTTTAGCATAATTAGAGTAATTTGCATTGTTTTAAATTTTTGTAATTAAAATATATATATATATATATATATATATATATATATATATATATATATATATATATATATATATATATATATATAAACAACAAAACAAAACAAAAGGAAAAAAAGAAAAAAATAAAAAGAAGAAAAACAAATTTTATTTTGTAACCATTGTTCATTAATTTTGCATAATTTAAGTAGTTTGCATTTTTTTTAGAATTTTCGTAATTACATGCATCATTAGTAGATTTATATTTTTTACAATTAGGCACGACATTTATTAGTTAAAAATTTAAAAAAAAATAATATAAAAACAAACAAACAAACAAACAAACAAACAATAAAAACCAACAAAAGGAGGAAAAAACAAACAAAAGAAAATTTTTGATTTTTTACAGTTCTTCATTTTTTTTAATTTTTTGCATATTTAGTTTAACTTGCATTTTTTAAATTTTTGTAACTTTGTGCATAATTAGTATTTTTTAGTGTGATTCATAATTTTTGTGTTAAAAAAAGTAGAAATCATAAAAACATAAAATCATTTAAAAAAAAACAATAAAAATAATAAAAAAATAGGTTAGATAAGTACACCATACATTTTCTTTTTTAATTGTCTCTAGTGGTTAGGTAGGGAATATATATATATATATATACATATATATATATATATTTTCAAAAAAAAAACAAAACACAAAAAACCAAAACTAAAACAAAACCAAACACATTAAAAAAAAAAAACCAAAACAAAATTTGACCTTATGCACTTACGGTCAGGACGTCTGATAGATTCTGCCATAGGGCCTAGGGCACCTTCTAGAGTACCTACTCAGGAAAGTGGGACCCAATCGGTAGGCAATTTGGCAGATATTGCTGAAACCCTTACTGAATCCCAATCCGATACCCTTTCCTCCAGAACAACTAGTTCATTGTCCATGGACAATCTAGTGCCGACAAATAGTCATCCCGTAGCCCCAAATAGGACACCCACACAATCCTTTAATCCATTTGAAGCCGATACCATGGGGTTAACATTCAATGTGAGACTCCAATATGTCTACACAAATGCTCAAGGAGCTGAGATCTTTAGGGATCCACAACAACGGTATCTTGTTAAGATAGCCGACATATTGTCAGAACTTGATAGAGCACCTCTAGTCAATGACCAGGGTAACATGTACATGGGTGGAGATGGTGTTCGCTACGAAGTCACCTACCATCCAGAAAAGGTAGACAAATTAGGGGAGCTCTCTAAAACTGAGTTGTTAGACTATTCACAACTTTCCAGAGCAAAAGAGTCTAGAGATGACTGGCTTATCGAGCCGGACATGCCTGGACCATCCAATGCCCAGTCCTCAAAGCCGTCCATAGATGATTTACTTCATGTAGATCTAAATTTGGAAAGGGATAGGAAAGGCAAGAGCAAACTGGATCAGGGGGCTGAAAGCCAATGGGAGTTTGTACGACAAATTCCTGTGACAAAGGTCTTACAGGATGACCCACTTCAAGAGGTCTATAAGGATTTGTTAGAGGGATACTATGCCACAACAAAATCGCCAGAGCTGGATCTTCCTCTAGCTCATGTGGTGGTAGTTGAGAAGCTTGCAGGACACATGAACAGAATAGTTGATAAATCGGCCAATGAATACCGAACCTTAGATTGGAAGGAGATTCGGGAACTCACGTGGAAAGGACAACCATTATTTATGGAAGTGTTATCAACAATTACAGCCAAACCAGGAGAGACAGCCTTTCTTGGAGAAACTGTTGCTCCTCCCCTACGAGAGTTCACTAGAGAGGGACCTTCAACATCTAAGTGGACCACTGCTAGTAGCCCAACTCTAGCACCACGATATCGTCCTACACCAAATGTGCGACCACAGGTCACACCACCACAACAACATCTTTCCCACTATGACAATCGGATGAGAAGAGAGCCAACTCGGCCTCCTATAAGTGCACCTCCTGAAATGAGGGTGACAAGATCTTTGGAAGGGTTTGGTGAAGCTGGTAATAGGGTACCCACACCAATTTTGGAAACATATGGACCATCTTTCCAAAGAGAGGAACAATTTCCACTGAGAGTGAGAGGCCGTAGGCCCTATGATGAGTATTCACGACAAGTAAGACCATCAACTCTTCAGAAACTGGTAAAGAAATATGAAGGGTCGGGAGATCCATACGATCATGTAGCAGCTTTTAGGCAAGCAGTTCGAGCTGAGCAAGTTGCTGATAAGCATACTCAAATAGAAGGGTTTGGACTCACTCTTGAAGGAAAAGCCCTTGCTTGGTTTCAGGCATTAGAAGCTTCAGACAAAACTTCTTTACGAGTTTTGGAAGAGAGATTCATTGCAGCTTTTTCCTTGATGGGAATTCAACATGACACGGTAGCACACATCTACTCTTTCAAGTAGGGTGAGAATGAGAGTGTTAGAGACTGTGTAAATAGAATGAAGCAGTACATTAATCATTGCCCAGAAGATGAGAAGCCCGCCCAAAGTCGATTAATTTCTCTCTTCTTAAAAGGCCTCAAAAATTCGACATTGCATACACATCTCTATGCGAAGAAACATACAAGTTTCAATGAGTGTTGCCATGATGCTATGGATTTCACCGATAACTTCAAATTCCAGGATGGTTCTGGCCCTGAGGTGAAACCTAGAAATCAATGGGGTGATGACCAAAGTTCAGGGTCTAGCGCGCTGGTAAATCCAGATCAGATAGCTAACCTAGTCCTACGGAGATTGGGACAGACCTATCGTCCACCCATGCAGCCACAACAACAGCAGCAGAGAATGAGGAGTATACTTCCTACAGGTCCTCATCTTTGTGGAGCATGTGGCGGTGACCATAAAACAGAGGACTGTAATACCTTTTCTCCTCTAGTCACAAACCAACCCACAAAGAAGTGGTGCCAAGCCTGTGCTTGGAACTTTACTCATACCACACAGGATTGTACTCGCATTGCGAGAATGAGACAGGAACGTGAGCAACCGAGGGGTGGAGTGGCTCCACAAATGTATCAACAGTATACTAGTTTTGAACGTAAGCCACCGATGACACAAGAACAAGCACGACCTGTTCTTGGTGCTCAACCTCCTGCTCCAGGGAGTGCTCCTGTGAGGGTTGTCGACTATGACAATTCAAATATGTGTAGAGAATTGGTAAACCCAGGCTATGTGGAGGAAGAATATGTATCATATTCATCCAAGGAAAATATCTTTGAAAGTCCCGCATACCCAAGCCCAGCACTGGAGACTCAACCAGGGGAACAAAACTCTTTAATGTTGCTAGGCGGCTACCAACCTAGGACTCCAGGCCCCTCAGGTCAATGGCAGCCAAGGAAAGTAGAGGCCAAACCAATGGGCCCCTGTTATGAGTGCGGAGAACCCCATTGGGCTCGTGATTGTCCACATCGCTCAAGGCAAGCATCTAGATCCAATACAACAGCACAACAATTTCCACCAATAGAGAGATATTGTCTAGGGTGTTGTGTCGAACACTTCCCGAAGGATTGTCTGTTGAAACCACATGAGGAAGGCACCTCTCAACCAAAGGTTTCACTCAACCTTGTAGGCACAATTCCATCACCACCTTCATCTGAGAATGAGGATGTCGTGCCACTTAGAGTCATGACTCGATCACAGACACGGAACACTGAAATACAAACTGATGAGACACCTCGAACTAGGGATGCAAAGACAAATCTAGTGGACAGAACCCTACAGTCCAGTAGAAAAAAGACCACTAGGAGGAAGAAGAACCGAAACAAACAAACTAAAAGTACATCCACTAGTTCTCAGGAAACCTCTAAACAAAACTTGAGGGATAAAACTTTTACTTCCCAGGAAGTGCGTGAGGAACATCAACCTCAACCTGAGCCTAGTGCTAAACAAGATGAGGCTAGTACGACTGAGGTTAGTTCTGGGGGTTCTGTTTTTGTGGATAAAGTAAATGAGACTCTAGAGGCCATCATTGATGCTCATAGAAGTCGCATTGCAGCTTTATCTGAGCTACCCAAAAAGCTTCAAGAATACCCAAACCCTCGTGAGGAGAAGATCAATCTAGCTGTACATCAGCAACTCATTAGGGAAGCTCAGTCGATACTTGAGGGACCACCACCACCTATTCCTCAGGGCCCAACCTCTCTTAAGCCAACATTAGAAACTATACCAGAAGTGTCATCAAGTCGGGAAATGAAAAGTGAGCTCATTTCACAAGCTCAGAGCGAAAGGTCGGCACCAATTGACACTCCATTGAAAGAAGAAATTCTGCCATCACCCAGCCTTGTCTTCCCATGCAATGATGAAATTATTGATGCTAATGAGGACATGGCAAATGACATGTGGGCTGCTGTAAATGAGAAAATAAATGAAAACATGTCTTCTGTTAGTTCGCCTCCATTCTCTGAGGTGGATTTTACCAGAGACACGGAAAACAACTTTGGACGCCCAAGCATCCAGGAGGAAGGTCAAACAATTGTTTCTCCTAGAAGTAAGCATACAATGAAAACCTTACCATCCTATCTGGGAGAATATGAGAACTGTTCTCAAACCTTGAGGATACCCTCAATGCATAAAAGGTTGACAAAGGAGAAGGATATGAGTATGGTGCAGGCTATTTTGTCAGCACCAGTGTCTTGTACCTTACCTTTGCTTGATTTGATAAAAAGTCGACCTGAGTTGTGGAATGATATTGCCACATGTTTGTCAGAGCAGGTATTGCTACAAAAGGGTCACCATGAGTGTACTATACACCCTGAGACAAAGCATGTAATGCCAGTTCCTATCAACAAAGTTGGAAAATTTTGTGAGGACGATCAGGGAAATGCTACCCTCCCATTAGAAGTGCGAAAAGTATCTTCAACTGCAATACTTGATAGTGGCGCAGGAGTGGGCATTGTGACAAGGTCCATTTGGGAAAAATGGGGCAAACCAGCTATTAGGAGTACCAGGATGCGCTTGCAGCTAGCAGATGGAAGCTTAGAACATCCCCTTGGGCTGCTTGAGAACATATTGGTCACCACATGTGGGATTGAATATGAGCATACCTTTGCAGTGGTGGATTTTGGAAAGCATCCAAACTACGAAGTGATATTGGGTAGACCATTCATGCGACAATTTCAAATGATTCAAGATTGGGGATACAATTACTTGTACCTCCGACATGATTCTGTCATCACAAGGGTCAACCTAAGGAATCACTCATATCGTGATATAACAAGGTCTCCAATAGATGAGTTTGATTCTGCTTCATCTGAGGACTCAAGAGTTACATTGTCAGATGGGCGAGAAGATCTATGGATGTGTGGAGCCTCATGTAGGGATTTCAACACTGAGAGACTTAAGGGTAATCGAAGTGTATCTGACGAGGCATACATTCCACAACCCTTCCCTGAGCATTTAATTGATCCATTAGAATGGAGTCATGTCCTTGCAACATTATCGACATGTGCTTTACCAAAGCCAATTCAATTCTGTGACTCTGATGGATATGATATTATTCCTCTACGAATGGTACAAACACGTGCCCTTCTAGATGATTTGTACTATAGGGATACATCCACAACAGCTATGCATGTCGAGGAAGTCTCAGTAGAGGACTTGACACTCGAATCTGCTAATGATGCTGATAAGGAAGATGGCTGGGACTCTGATTTTGATAATGAAGATACAACCCCTGAGGAAGAGTTAGGAAAGGCACGCCTACTCTTGAGAGGAAGGGAGATTCAGGTAGAAATCCCTCGAAGCCGACCTAAACGTAAATGCTGTAAGAGCCATAAAAGAACCTGTAGACAAGCTGAGCGTGAACAACATGAGAGACTGCAGAAAGAAAAGGAGGAGTCTGAGAGTGAAAACTCTCGACCACCACCTCACTTCTCAAGAAAGAACGGATATCTATACTATGTCCATGCACAAGACAGTATCAAAGACCAAGTCAAACGATCAGATGGATTCCAAGCAGGGGAAAAGCTAACAACTGTTAGCAAAAATCGTAAAAAGACGAGGAAACAAAAACCAAAACTCAAGTCTAAAACCGATTCAAAAAAGAGCGTGGGAAGTGCAAAGACAACGGTTGAACAAAAAAATCCGATGCAAGATAGCAAAGGAAAGCTCAAAACCGCATGGTCTTCAATGAGTGAAGACTCAAGTGGACAAGAGCAAGGTCTAAATGTTCCTCCCAATTTCACACAGTACACTCTTCAAGATCGGAAGATTGTTCTTCAACAGCCCATGCGACAAAAACCAAGCATGCCAGGGATTTCATACGATGGTCCAGAGGATGCAAAAAAGATTGATATTGCTAAGCCAGGAGAAGAGCCTCGCTATGTGTGGATTGCCACAGACTTGTCCTTAGATGAGGAGAAGTTATTAATACAAACAATAAAGGAGTATCGTGATGTTTTTGCTTGGAGTTATAAAGACCTCAAAGGAGTTGATCCAAGCATATGTCAACATACAATACCATTGCGAGAGGATGCAAAACCCTCTAAGCAACGTCCTTATACTTACAATGAAAACTTTGCACGGAAGATAAAGGAAGAAATAGACAAGCTCTTAGAGGCGGAATTTATCTATGAGATTGAACACACTGAATGGGTCTCCCCTATTGTAGTGGTGCCCAAGAAAAATGGAAAACTTCGAGTATGTGTCAACCTCAAGAAGGTAAATGCAGCTACTGTGCGTGATCATTACCCACTTCCAATCACGGATCATGTTCTGGAACGAGTTGCAGGGAAAAAGGCATATAGTTTCTTGGATGGATTCTCCGGGTACAATCAAGTGTCAATTGATCCAAAGGATCAACACAAGACAGCCTTTGCTACTGAGGATGGCATCTTTGCTTATCGTGTTATGCCATTTGGTCTAACAAATGCACCAGCAACCTTTCAGCGGTTAATGAGTCATGTATTCAAGGAGTACCTTCGACAATTTCTTGAGATTTTCATGGATGATTTATGTGTTCACTCACAAGAGCGTGATGATCATATAGAACACCTGAGACTTGTGTTTCAAAAGTGTCAACTTTATCGTATATGCTTAAATCCTGACAAGTGCAAATTTATGGTAAGACAAGGGAAAATTTTGGGCCATATTGTTTCTCGCAACGGGATTTCAACAGATATGGATAAAATAGATGTCATTGTCTCATTACCTCGGCCTGTCAACCCTAAAGGGGTACAAACATTCATGGGACATTGTGGCTATTACCGTAGATTCATCTACATGTACGCTGTCCTAGCCAGACCATTATATGCTCTTCTTGTAAAGTTTAATTGGACTGATGAGTGTGAGGAATCCTTTGAAAAGTTGAAACAAGCATTAGTGACTGCACCCATCTTACGGGCACCAGATTGGAACCAAATCTTTCATGTCCATATTGATGCTTCCAACTTTGCAATTGGATGTATTTTGGCTCAATCGGGAGAACACAATAAGGATTTCCCAATCTCATATGCTAGCCGACAGTTGAACAATGCTGAGAAGAATTACACCACAACAGAAAGAGAAGGATTATCCATGATATATGCAGTGAAAAAGTTTCGCCATTACCTTTTGGCAAACAAATTCATATTTTTTGTGGACCATCAAGCATTGCTATATTTGGTGAATAAACCTTGTGCAACTGGAAGAATTGTAAGGTGGTTTATCATCCTTCTTGAGTTTGATTTTGAAGTTGCAGTTCGAAAAGGAACAACTCATCTAAGGGCAGATCATTTGTCTCGAATCACCTCTGGCGAAGCTCCTGTGGGTGTGGATGATGATATGTTAGATTCAACACTTTTCCTTGTTGAGACAGCTCCTAGATGGTCTGAGTCCATTTTAGAAATTTTGACTGGTGGGCAGATACAACTAGCAGGTCCTAATGTGGACCTATGGCGACCATTCAAGTTAATTTCCGGGAGATTATATCGTCAGGGTAATGATGGAGTGTTGAGGCTTATACCTAACCCCGACCAATATGAGGAGATCTTGGAATGGGCACATGCAGGTATTGATGGAATCCATGCATCAGCTACTACTTGTGTGCGACGTATCTCTCAGGATGGGCAATGGTGGCCTACCATGCATGCAGATGCTGAAACATTTGTTCGTAACTGTGCTTCATGTAAACTACAAAAGCCAATTCATAATGTCACATTATTCCAAATTTCAACTACACCAAGTTGGAGTAAGTATATTGTGGACTACCTTCAGCATGGTCATTTGGATCAAACAATTCCTAAACATCGAAAGCAGGCTATTAAAATTGAAGCGGCAAACTATATGCTAATAGAGGGCCAACTCTACAAGAGGGGCAAAGATGGCAACTTACGCATGTGTGTATGTGAAGCTGACTATCTAAAAATCTTAACTCATGCACATGCAGGTGTTGGGGGTGGACACTTTTCTGGCAATACCACAGCAAAGTTGATTAGGTGGTCTGGGCTTTGGTGGCCAACCTTACAAATGGATGCCGAAGAATATGTGAAACGTTGTGATGATTGTCAAAGGACCAAACCTCCCATCACAAAGGATAACATGCCATTGCGGCCTATGTTAAGCACACGTGCTTTTGCAAAATGGGGTATTGATTTTGTCGGTCCCATTAAACCTCCGGCTCGTAACATGCATGCAGAATATATTATAGTCGCAACCGACTATTTGACCAAATGGGTAGAGGCAAAGGCAACAGTCAAAAATGATGCCAGAACCACGGCCAAGTTCTTGTATGAGTACGTGTTTACACGCTATGGCTTACCTATTGAGATCGTTAGTGATCAAGGTGTACACTTCGTAAATGAAGTCATAGAATTTTTGCTTCAAGAGTTTATGGTAATTCACAAGCGTTCTGCACCCTATCATCCCCAGACCAATGGACAAGCCGAGAGTACTAACAAGATTCTTTGCACAGCACTCACAAAGATTGTTGAGGGACATAGGACTGATTGGGAGCAAAAGTTGCACTCTGTTCTCTGGGCATATAGGACAGCCTATAAAACATCTGTGGGCACAACCCCATTTGAACTTGCTTTTGGGCTAGACGCAATTCTTCCCATTGAATTTCTTGTACCTACTCTACGAGTAGCTAAACAACTGGATTGGACTGGTCATGAGCTTTCACAACGTGTTGACGAATTGGAAAAGCTTGATGAAACCCGCTTATTAGCGGTAATGGGGATGTATGCTGAGAAGAGAAGACAAAAGCAATGGTATGATAGAAATGTAACAACCGGCCGATTCAAAAAAGGAGACCTGGTGCTCTTATACACACTTAAGAAGCATAAGAGAAAGCTCAAGAAACGTGGCCTAGGACCGTTTGTGATTAATGAGCTTACTCCAAGTGGTGCGGTGCGTCTGGAGACACTAGAAGGTGAGCAAATGCCTAACTTCATTAATGGAAGTCGTCTCAAGAAATACAATGAACCATTAACTGAAGCCATGCTTCAACAGATGCATGCTGCACAAACACGGAAAAAAGCACTTGACCTACTTAAACGTCAGGCTCAAGAGGAGGCTAAAGCTAGAGTTGCAAAAGCCAAGGAGCGTCGCAAAGCTTCTATGTTAGCCATACAATTAGCTACTGATGAGCCATATGTTGAACCATTCAATATTCAAGTGAGACTTCATCTTCATGAGACTACCTACTTTGTCTCTGCCTTAATTGACTCTGGTGCAGACTATAATGTTCTATCGTTTGACACATGGACAGCCTTGGGTCAACCCACTCTTGTACACATTCCTGTGGACCTACGAAGCTTCTCCGAAGAAGATAACCCTATAGAGGGAAAATGTGTCATTATGATGACCATTCAGGATCGCCAGATGTCAGTGCCCTTTTATGTGGCACGTAAGTCCAAGGCGGTAGTAGAGGTTGTTCTCGGTAGATCGTGGTTAAGTGCTACCAATTGCTCATTAGATTGGAAGAATAGACAATACAAGTTGCAAATTGATTCTGATTGCATCTTGGGATCTGCTACACCGCGAGCTTTATCGTGTCAAAAGGGTAATGTTTCTACCTTACCCGACCCACAATCAACATCTGCTCTTGAAGCTCCAATACAAATGATGTGGATAATTGATGAGTACTCAAGTGAGGGCCAAGGCTGGCATGTTCCAACTACTCTAGTTGCTGCTCAAAGAAGGCCAGGCAAGAAGGATTCATCAATGTGGCTACCCAAAGATGCGTACAAACTTGTCCCATCTATTCCAGTTGCTAAGCCTCTTAAGAAGCACATCATTTCCAAGCCTAAATCTCGGATTGTTACTCGATGGGTCCCAAAACGGGTTCTCAAAGCACAAGGCTATTATGAGGGTGCAACAGCAATTTGGCTTCCAAAATGCCATGCTTTGACAGGGGTAAAAGAGTGTTTCAGAAAGATTCCAAAAGTCACCCCTGATTGCCCATATCAGTGGGTGCAAAAGAAATCAACACAAACTCTTCAAGAAAGGAAAGGTGGCTGTGATAGCACCTACAAAACAACTTGTGTTGATATTCCTAAAACAAGTATTGAAACACCTGTTGTCCCGATTTCTCCTTGTAACACAATTCAGCCATCAACTGGTGTACCTACGACAAGTACAAATATGTCTCATTTGAGCATAGACTCTAGCATTTCAATGCCTAAAACCTCTTATCTTGCTCAAATTCCAAGACAATTGCTAAAGTCTCCACCTCTTAAAAAGGATATGCCAAAAACTAAAGATAAGGCATTAACACTACAATTAAAGCTCTTTGGTAAATCAATGTTTGAATAATGTAGTTCCTTATGCCTTTAGGAGATGTGTTCTTTTTGAGATAATCTTGTTTTTGATTGGAATTGTCATGATGGATATGAGTGTTCTAAATTTCATTATTCTACGTCCAGATAACTCCTGATGGATATTTGGCGCGATACATGTCCACCATGCATTGACCCCGATAGTACTCGACCAGATCATCGCGGGGGTTATAGTGCTCCTCCATTTCAAACACATTCTAGGTATTTCTATGCTCCCTTAGGTGAAAATTGCTGTGGGCATCACTTTGTTACGTTATTCTATCAACAGCATCACCCATTTCCACATTGTCAAGAGTGTGCACGGCTAGTATTAAGTGAAGCTTCACATATTTGTTGGATATGCCGCTCTTACTTTAGACGATATGGCACGGCCTTAATGAAGCAAATTGTGGGAATTACTCCCCAACGCCATAATCTTCTTAATGTGAGAATACCAGAAAGGGGACCAAATCAACGAAGATTACCTGAGGAGGTACAAGCACAACAATGGAGGGATGCAAGCTTAAATGACTTGCAACTACCAATCTTGCAAGCCCTCCTTCCCCAACCCTCCACATGTCAATATTGGATCAATATGAGTACTTACATTGCACAGTTCCAAAATCAAAACTGTCTGACTAACCTTCCCATAGAACCAATGCCATATTTCAGTGAGGAAGCACTCCTTCCTCTACCACCTTCTCCAGAGGCCGGTTTTTGTGAGGGGTTGTCTCTGCATCCTGAGGAAATTGATACCATCTTTCCAGCAGACGAGGACACGGACCCACCATCAGCGCAAGAGTAACTCAGTGACTCCACAATAAGAATGACAAGCCAGGGCACTTTTCTCCCATTGGGTTTTTTCCCCTCGGCTATATTCGGTGTTTGGCACCACTAACAAATTTTATTCTTTTGTTTTTTCTTTGTTTGTTAATAAAACTTTGTGCAGAGATCTCAGCTTAAGAAGAGCATCAGATACGCCCCTACAGTCCACCTATCGTGCACACAAATTAGGAAGGGGGGAGATATGCTACGCTTACAAAGGTCAAGGAGGAACAATCTGCACAAAATCAGCAATTATTCAAGGCAAACGAACAACATCAACAAGGCACTACAACAGGTGTATGCAAATCTTAATCTTTATTTCTTTAAGTGCTCTTATCTTTCGAATATATGGTTTGCATGTACACAATATTGGCTGGTTTGAGTTTTTGATTTGTAGTTAAAATATGGTGAGTGAATTCTAGAGTCTTAGAAGACTTAGTAAAAGATATGTCTATCCAAAGACAGTGTAGGATATATACCAAGGGAGTATGCCAAGTACTTATGTCTTCAAGGTATATTAGTTATCCCTAGTGGTAGCTATCTCTTAGATATGAGCTAGGTGCTAGGAGTAATAAAATTTATGAAAATATACCCTACAAAAATATATATATACAAAGTGAATTGCGACATGAAGTGTCTACCGCCATGCGAAGTGCTTGGTAGGACCTGGGGATGTCTCAGCACCTTGGGGCCGATGCCTTGGTTTCCATGGGGTGAACACTGATGTCTAGAAGCTTCAATAGAGGACCTTTGAGGAATCTATCGCCTTGATAGATGTTGGTAGGACTCGGGGGTACACTACGGGCCCTCAAGACCGATGCCCTCATCTTCAAGGGGTACTCCTTAGGTCATAACAGAAAGAAAAAGGGTCTGTCGCCCTTGAGATACTTAGCGGTCTTTAGATTCTCTTGACGGAGGTCTCTTGGCCATTGCTCGGATCTCATGGGGATAGAACCTTAATCTTTATCACCTTCTACACACATATCAAAAAAAAAAAAAAAACAACAAGAGAGAGCTCCAATCACCTTTGCTCATACTTAGGAGTAGGGTTGCCACTTAAGAGTAACTTACATACTGATAGGACATTGAGACTGCGGTCATAACCGAAGGTGTACAAAGACACTTGCCTTTGCATAGCATTATCTACTACCTAAGTCTCACTTTGACTAGTTTTTACTCACCTCTTTTAGTACTCATTAAAACTTTAATCAGCCTTGCACTTGTATGCTCACGTGTGTAATTATTATTGCTGATTTTGCTTTTCTTTTCTTTTTATCAATAAAGGACTTTACTTGTATCAATTGTTTTTTTTGTTGCAGCTCTTGCTACTACCGCGCTCGAGGACGTGCGCAAAATAGGAAGGGGGGAGTGTTGCATGCAAATGAAGATCAATACAAGGATGCCGAGGATGCAACAAAAAAAGATACTTAGGGCTCTTGAAAAGAGTTCCACTTTGTAGATGAATGTGGGAGAGGGTTTGATAATAATCCCACATGGGGACTTATGGGAGTCCTAGAATTTTTGTATAAAAGGTGGCTCATTTGAGAGCTTAGACACACTTTTGGGCTTAGTTCATGCAAGAGCTCCTTTGAGAGACCTACTCTCCCTCTTCTCCATAGAGGTGAAGACTCTTCTCTCACCCCATCTCCATCATTGTATGAGGTAAATCTCTTCATTGAATCATTAGCAATGTCATGAGTCTTTCTCATCCTCTTCTCTAATCATTTTACTCTTATGCATGCTTTTAGTATTTCATTTTTGAGTACATGGATTGATTTGAAGCTTTCATGGAAGCTTGATGCTTGAATGTGTGCATGCTTGTAGGAAGATAGGAGTGGAGTGAGGTCTTTCTCTTTGCTTGAGTGCATAGTGATTGTATTCCTCTTGCTCGTATTTGTGAATGAAGGGGTGTGTAGGAATGAGGACAAGTTGAGCTTGTGTGTATGCTTAGTCTAGTGTCAAGTGATGGTAGCCATGAGCATTCTCTCCATTTGTGGATAAGCTCTTGTGCACCGGTACGGGTCGAATCCCTAGCTCCGACAGGGATGCAAATCCCATTGGATTGAGCTTAGTGTGGATCGTACTCCTCTTGCTACAAGAGAGAGAGTTTTCCGTCTCTCCAATGTGGTTTGAAGCACTTGAATCAACATACCATACATCATCCTTACATGCTGCTACATCACTTCCAGACACAACATTAACCACGTGTTGCATAACAAACAACCTCTCATTATCCTCATTATTTCTGCTAGAGGATGCATATGCTGCACTTTTCCATTTCGCATGTCTCTACTTCTTATAGCAATCTTCCAGCACATGCCCAGAATTACCACAAAATAGCCTCATGTATCATTATGCTGCCTTCCATTATGTTGCCTTTGCCAATTACCACCACGACCTCGTTGACTCCCCCTGCCTCTAAACTGGCCTCTTCCACCTGTATGTTGTTGTTGTGAATCCTGGGACACTGTTGCTGTTTGCTGACCATAATTCTAATTACCTGTTCGGCCACCACCTTGGCCAATGTCCACGACCTCTACCTCGTCCTCTACCTGAACTTGTGTAGAAGGCGTGCTGCTGAACTAATTTTGTTTTGTGAATACTGTTGATCTTCACCCAAGTTCGTCTCTTCAATGAGATTAACATTGACAAAAAATCTATGAAGTTGGGAATGTTCTCCTAAGTCTAAATAGATGTCTTAAACGCCTTGTATTGTGGCCCGAGACCACGTAGACACACTTCCACCTTATCATCATCATCCACAGAAACACCTATTGATGCAAGGGATTCCACAATACCCTTGATCTTCAAAGTATAATCATTCATGGACATATTCTTCTTCTCCACAGTATGAAGCTCATTCTTCTTCTTCTCCACAGTATGAAGCTCATTCTTCAACTGAGTTTTTTGTGCCTTGGTGTTGGTTTCATACAATTTCACCAAGGTGTCCCAAGCATCCTTAGGTGACTTGGCATCCTGTATATGCCCAATCATAGTGTCCTGTATGCTGAGCCAATACATGACTTTCCTTGCTTCTTGATTCCAATCCTTGAACTCTTTTATATCTGCAAAGTAGTTGGATTATTCTCTGGTATCTCGAGTGCCTCCTCATGTTCATCTTCAATGTAGTCCCAGTAACCTTTTCCCATCAAGAAATTGGTCAATCTAAACCTCCAAGCATGGAAATTGTTCTTGTCAAGCTTCTGTGTGTAACAATTTAGTTTATTCCATCATTCGATATATTTTCTACAACACAAATTTACCAATAATAGCACTCTTGCTTGACCTGCACAAACTATTGTATTCTCAACGGTACTATACTGCACTCAAACTATCACAACCACTGACCTTACTTTGCATACATACACCCAATGGCAACTTTGAGACCTCTTTACAGCACACACAATGTCTGCACAACCAATCATTCTTCTTGCAGTTCCAAGAACAGAGTTCTGCAGAGAATCGAAACTTACCCGGCGCAGTGCTTGTGACCACTTTGCGAACTAAAAAATGGAGGTCCAAACGTGCTCGAAATGCTTTTTTGGCCCAAAAAATATTATCCAATAGGACTTTATAGTTGCCTTGTAACTTTCCTCCCACGAAGAAAGCCCCTCAATCGGAGTTCATTTGCGGGTGCCTCCCGAAGCGAAGAGCTCCCGACAAGGGTGTAGTAGCCAACACAAAGGGGAAAGAGTATAAGCTCTTACCCTGGTACCGCTTCCTGTGCTTCTCTTGCTTCCCTTAGCATGAACCATGCTCTGATACCATGAAAAGATGTAGGGGAGAAGAGGGCTTGAGCTCTTGCAAGCACACACACACTCACACAAACCCTAGAAGAGAACGCACAAGGTGAGAGGCTGAAAATTCTTCTTCTTCTTCACACAACAAAAGAGGTCTACAAAAGAGATAAAGTGACTAACACATATAATAGAGTATATACAAGCGGTCCATGATGTGAACACGCTAAGAGGAGTGGGTAGATGTGGACTAGTCAGTGTAGTCTAGTAGGTGTAGAATCTCTGGCGAAGATATGTCGGTGCCAGCTACCAAACCCGCCAGTGATATAAATGTCGAATGGTCATGCAGGCGCCTCGTGAGTGTCAGCTCATGTTGATCTTGACATCTCAACATTTCTAAGGTATGGTTGTACGTTTATTAAGGTACAGACATATGCTTTCAAGGATTGGCAGGTCTCACAAATGCGCCGAAATGATGTGTCTCCTGACAGCTTCCCTCTGATATTCCCCTAACAGTATAGTTGTACCCCCCCCTTTCTACTCCTTTTCAATGCTATTTATGCTCCTTGTAAGGCACTTTATTCCTTTAATGCTCCTTTCTCTCATTGATGAGGCAGATTTAGGAGAATCTGGCCAGGAGAAGCGAATGGCCATGGCTAAGAAGCGTATGGCCATATGTTTGAGAAGTGAACTGTCGATCGTTCACTTCTCAAAGAAACTAGCTGAAATTGAATGCGCCTAGTTTCTCTTGTGGATTCTCTATGATTTTGGCCCTTCCTTGATGTTTTTTTTATGATTTTCCTTTTGTGGATTGCTTAGGCTAACCCCAAGCTATCCACCAATGATGCCTATAATGCTTAATTAACCTAATGACCTAAGATTAATTGCAATATTAAGCTACTTATACAATTTTCTAGCTAATTTTGAAGGAAACAAGAAATTAATGGACTCAAGAGCACTATTAAGGAACTTACTTGTCACTCTCGCTTTTGATGTAACTTCCCAAGATCCTCATGCTCAACTCCACTAGTTGAAGATAAACATGATCAAACCAACAAACATGCATATCAAAACATACTCCTACCGATGGATTTGCATTATAACTGGGCAAATCAAAACTCTAGGAAGTGATAGGATGTGGAGGACCCTAAGCAAAATGCGTTCACTGACAGTGGCACCAAAGATGTTAACCAAAATGAACATGCTTCCTTGCACAAAAGAGAGGGTGAGGAGAAGAGATAGAAGGATATGCAAGGGTGTCGGTTTGAGAACTAGTTAATTAGCCAACCATAATGATGGTTAACTCCCCTATGTGAGGCTACGGCTACTCGGCTAGGGGCTCACTCCACCACCATGTGGTCACTGAAGTGGAGCTTCCACAAGCTAGGTGAGGAGAAAAGAGAGAAGGAGCTATGGAGAGCTCAACTCCTGCTCAATGCCTTCATGTGTGCGAGTGAATGAGAGAGAGAGAGAGAGAGAGAGAGAGAGAGAGAGAGAGAGAAGAAGAAGAAGAAGAAGGAGGAGGAGGAGGAGGAGGAGGAGGAGGAGGAGGAGAAGGAGGAGGAGGAGGAGGAGGAGGAGAAGGAGGAGGAGAAGGAGGAGGAGAAGGAGAAGAGGCAAGCAATGTGAACATCATCTTCATGCACACACCATAATCAAGAAAGCAAGCATAGATCTGCACAAGCTTACCACCATATCCACAAAAGAGTGAGAGAGAGAGAAGAAGAACTAGAATGTGATAATGGGATTAGCCCTTTTTATATTTTGTAAGTTTCTTAGATACATAAGCTCTCTTTTTACAATGGCCAGCCGCCCATTATAAAATTGGGGGCCCAAAATTGATTCTTTTTCTAGCTCTATATACACCTAGGCTCATTCTCATGGGGCCGACATTACACAAGTCGTAGCTGTGTCATCCCATATATCTTTTACATGAAGCTCTTAGTGCAATTACATCAAAATGAGTTACATGAAGTCTAATCACGCTTGAAAACAATGTTAACCAATGTGGTTAATAGAGAGCTAATTCAACATAAAGAAATCTTTGAGGCAACATTAAGCAACAAGAGCATGACTCGATGAGAGAACTCACAAACAAGAGCATGACTTGATAAGATAGGTCGCAACACAAGAGCATGAATCAATGCGAGATGATATCTCTTGACTAAAACATCTAAACTGTGAATGTAAACTTTTGAACAGGTTAACCGATGACCAATAATTGTCATTTTCTTGTAAGGGAATACAAGAACCAAAGCTGCATGATCATATGCTCTTATATACAGACCATATTCTCTGGATATATGTTGCAAAATGGATAGAAATTTGAACATGTTGGAGTTAACCAAGACAAATGATACAAATCCTCCATCAATGGATGCACCTTCTCACATCTCAAGTTTTCTTGAGCATGACTTTAGAATATAGGAAAAACAAATGATACAAATCCTCCATCAATGGATGCACCTTCTCACATCTCAAGTTTTCTTAAGCATGACTTTAGAATATAGGAAAAACAAATAAGCACAACCATGCTAGAAAAGCTAAAGTTAAAAAATGTAAGACAGCCATAGGGTAACATGCACCTCTACCTAAGAAGAGAGCTAACCTAGTGTTTAATATGTACACATAATCACACAAGCACTGAGTGCCCACATTTTCAACCCAAATAAAAAATCCTTTATTATGCTCATTATATATGCATTTACGGAATCATGATACCACCATGTGTAGGTTCCCTCAACCACAACAATTAGCTTACTATCTACACCGAGGAATCTTTGTCTTACCAACAACCATATGTCCATGATAACATGGCTACTAGCCTTATACAAAATATGTAAACCTATCCAAGGAGTATGTATAGAGTACCCAATGTACCTATGCGACCCACTGGTCTTACTGACTGCTGCAACCAACTTCACATAAGCTTACACAAATTAATCAGGTTTTAATCAAAGTGTTATTAGAAGATTTACAAGATATTATGCATGAATGTTATGTTATGAAAGGATCCCACACCTGTACAAGATATTATGCATGAATGTTATGTTATGAAAGGATCCCACACCTGTACAAGTGTTTCAAACCACTATTAGTGGTGGAAAGGATGAGACATCAACTCAATATATAAATACATACATGCATACTTAAACACACACACACACACACACACACACACACACACACACAACACACATAAATACACACACACACACAACACACATAAATACACACACACACACAACACACATAAATACATATATACACACACATATATATATGTATATATGTGTAAATATATATGCATACATACGTACTTACCTACTTACACACACACACACACACACACACACACACACACACACACACACACACTACTATGAGGAGGGCCCCCATAATGCAATGTTTCCATTTTCAAGGACTTCACCAAGTGACAAAGTCTCAAGGAAAGAGGGGCCCTAATGTAATGTTTCCATTGCCAAAAGGAATTCACTGAGTTGTATAATCTCAAGGCAAGTACACCAGCTCAAGGCAAATACACCAGCTCAAGGCAAGTATGCCAGCTCAACCAAGATCCTATACAAATAACGAGTGTTCTAGCTTATAGATGTTCTAAATATGGAATGGATCACCTTATCAAAGATTGTCCATACAAATCAAGGAAAGAGGAATCAACTTCTTCCAACCCTTCCATAGTCCCGCATGCAACTTGGACATAAAGTGACCTCATTAAACATTGTAACTCGTGCCCAAACCTAGCAAGAGCAAAGACAAGGTCAATGTTCAGTTTAGCAATATGAGCTTCTAAACAAGGCTAAAAAAGATGGGTTAAGAAAGTAGTCAAGGGTAAAACTATGGTCCAAAAATAGGATGTTTTGTATAGACTATGCACCTTAAGAAAACCTCAAAGAAGATTAAGCAATGTTGGGTAGTACCAGCAATGGTACTAAAATCTCAAGGCTACTTTGAAGGTGTCACACAAATCTAGATACCTAGGCAAAACAATATTGGAATAGGAGTACTGATAGGGTCCCCTATTTAGCAAAAGTACAACCAAGGAAGAAAGTCCTAAGACAAATCTAGAGGAGAAGAAGAGTAATTGGAAAAGAAGCCATAAGAACCTGAAAAGTTATGGAGAAGAAGTCCATAACAACGTTTAGCAACAATAACACCAGCTCTGAATTGAAATCTTAAGCAAAATAGGTAATCCTCCAATAATAACACTAACTCTGAATTGAAAGCTACAGGTAAATGCCTCCTCCAAAAGAAATAAATAGTTAATTAGAGAAAAAGAGAAATTTTTAGTGATTTCATTTTTATGATAAAAGAGGAATTCCCATGATAATGGAGATCCATGTATTTCAATGGAGAAAGAGAAAAATAGGTATATTAAAATAATGAATATCTTTATTTAAAATTAAAGAGGAATTTTAGATAAATTATTTTTATGCATGAAAAAATTTAAATGATGAAAGAGGAATTCCCATCATATTTGGAATTCAATCATTTAAATGAGAAAAGTGGAATTCTCAGTATAATGGAATTAATGGATATTTTTATTTAATTTTAAGAAAAATTTTAGTGAAATTTATTTTTATGCATGAGAAAAAAATTTAAATGATAAAAGAGGAATTTCCATCATATTTGGAATTCAATCATTTAAATAGTAAAAGTGGAATTCTTGGTATATTTGGAATATTGAATATTTTTATTTAAAGAGAAAATTTAGATAGATTTATTTTATGATAAAAGAGGAATTCCTATGACATTTGGATTGCACTCATTAAATGAGAGAAAGAGGAATTTTAAGCTTATTAAAAAAATAGATATTGGTATTTAGTTAAAAGAAAATTTTTATGATATTTAAGTAAAGAAAGATTTGAATTAATTTTTGGTGTCAAAAGATGAATTTTCACCATAATTCTACCTAGACAATTAAGGTTCAAAAATTAAGTGGTAGAAAGAATATTTTAGATATTTTATGTGGTTAAATCGTTAAACTGGTATTTATCCAAAAATAGATGTTTATCTGAAGAAAATCCTTGTTAGAACTAAACTGAATGATTTTGGTTAGAACTAAACTGAATGATTTTGGTTAGACTATAAGAGGGACGGGCAGTAAACCTACTTATCCATCTCTTGATCTGAATCAAGCAGAAAGTGAGATCAATTCCAGTTCTTAATACAAGGAGGAATAGACTACCTTTGAATTAACCTAGTTTTCCCTTGACCGAAATCACCAAGAATCTAGTCGAAGAGTTAGACATGGGTAGATTACCTTGATGAGAGATCAAGGATTCTCATTATGAAATTGGGGATTAAGGAAAAAGGGTTTTGTGGAACCAATCTCAAACTGGGAATTTTACTTGCATAGAATCTCTGTTTTCATTTAAAGGACTGTTTTACGCCAGAATGCTAGAGGAAGCATTTGGCATGTGTTTTACTAAGAGGAGGTTCGTTGCAAGAGTTGGCAGGGAGTCGTCCAGGGACGTCGCTCTCGCAGCAAAGCTTACCGAGGTCTTGACCAGCCTCGGTACGGTTAAAATGGTGCACTTCCTGTATGATGGGCGAGGACCGACGAAGCGATCCCTGAGTGAAGTGCTAGGACACATAAGTAGGATCCTAGAGGGTTCTATGAGTGACCAGGTGATGCACGAGCTCGCGGGGTTGCTAGGACACCCATGCATGCGTCGAGGAAGATTCGAATGGACTAAAAAGAATGACTTTTGTGAATCAAATTTTGATATTGGATCTCGTTGGTTGGCCAACTGGTCTTCAACAGAGAGTCCAGAGGACACATTTTGTAATACAATGGACTCAAAATTTTGGAGGATGATGATCAATAATATTATGATTTTCATTGAAGGATTGTTTTAAAGATAGTCGAATTTGTTATAAATGGTAATTTCATATCGGGTGTGTATGTGGTATGCCTACTTTAAATTTTGCTTGAAAGCTAGCGAGGGGGCCTGGGAACTCTTTTCCTTGGTACCCGGGCAAAACATAACCAAATCTTTATAAAGGAATCCCACCAATACAGTGGTCAGGTGGTTGGCTATAACCCATGGGCTAGTTGGGGTTAGGTTGGATCAGGGGATTCCTTTAAATTAAGATACGATTAGTTACAGTAGTTAGATTAAGTCTTAAGAAGACCCTTGTTCTGTGGGAGGGAATCAGCGGGCTGTGCCTCATTTTAAAGTAGGAAAAAAGTGGTGTTAACCTTTGACGGACATTGAGACGTATTATGTTTTACGTCATTAATTTAAATATTCTGAGTCATGGGCCGGGCTTGTCGGCACCATATGTTAAGGATGAAGGGATTGGGTGATCGCCGATGAGAGGCGCACCTTGAATATCAGTAGGATAAGGGTTAGGATCGGTCGGCCATGTATGGGTGCCCAAGTGTGAACGGCCAAGTCACCTATAAGAGTCAAATGTAACCCTAAAATCCTCATTCTCATGTGTTGTGAATACAAGAGTGCTCTTGCCTTATCTCTTTGGTTTCCTTCTCCTGCGTGTGTGAGAGAGAGAGAGAGAGAGAGAGAGTGAGAGATCGATCGAGCACTGTGTAGCGGCATGGCGGCGGCGGCGGAGAGGCGGTAGAGCGGCGCGACGGCGGCTCCTCCTTCACGGCTGCGACGCGGGAATCCTTCAAGGCGGCAGTTAAGCGGTGAGTGACACACCTTTTGCATTCTGTTTTGAGCTTGCCTTCCTGGTTGTATGCTTGCAGTCATTCGTGGCTCGCATACGGTGTTCGGCAAGTCCCCAGCTACGACCTGTGCGGCAAAAGCGCACATTTTTGGCGCCGCTGCCGGGGAGTTGCCCTGCACCAAGCTCCAGTTTGCAGCTCGGCTGCTGCGTGAAGTTTAATCCATACTGTAGGAAAGTGACTGTGTGTTTGTTGTTAAGGTGTTTCTGTGTTGCATTTCTGTTTCTTTTGTTATATTTTCGCTCCGCGTGTGGGCGTGCATTTTGTTATCTGGTTGCTGCGTGTGAGAGGGATTTCTGAATCCCCAGATCTGTGCTGTGTGTGCGAACTGCGCCGCGGCCAAGGCTGAACCCTAAGAAAACCCTAGAAAACTTATCTCACAAAATAAAAAAACAGAAAATAAAAAATAAAAAAATTATAAAAAATAAAAAAGGAAAAATTAAATTTTATTTTCAAAGAAAGAATCGAACGTGTGGAGAGGAAAGATTTTCTAATTGGAGAAAAAAATTTTGAAAAGAAAGAACCCCAATTGACCCACAACCCACGACCCCGGCCCCGGCCCCGGTCTTTTGATATATATATATAGGAGAGTGAGCCTCCATAGCTTTCTTTCAAGTGAGAGCTTATGGGAAGTTGTGCCCTATATGTAGCCCACTCCCCAAGGAGTAAAGTGAGTATGTGGGATAAAGCCCTCACCCTTTCCTCCACAAACAAGCAAATAGGCTTTTGCCCCTTCCCCCCAAGGGAAACGGACTGTTTTGAGGACTACAGGAGCTCTAGATAGGCGAACACGGTGCTGTAAAGCACACTAGGATCCTTTGAACGATACGCTCGTTTTGAGCTATCATACGCCCTAGTCCAAGTTCGACCGTAAGTAAGGGAGTCAAAAACGGGTTAAAAACAACACAAAAACAAGTAAAAACGGGGTGCGAAACACCTAAGAAACCACTTGTGTGAGTTTCAAGGGTAGTTACCAACGCACGTAGGGTACCCACGTCACATGCATCTACACTCTGGTCGGGTGCTGGAGTCTGAGCCACTAGAAAGTGTTTCAGTCTCTACGCAGGCTCACACCATCCCTCCACGTTAGTATCTTGGCCTTCGGCTGGAACCCAAGGGAGTGCAACCCAAGATCCACGAATAGTGGATAGTGACTCATCTTCTGACTCAGAAGCCATGGAAGGACACCCTACCAAGAACCCTGAGGAGACAAGCCAAAACATGCCAGTGTGGGCCCCACAACCTGGATCTAGCATGTTTAGTCGTCTAATAGTAGTAGAGCTACACGCTCTGAACATGCGACAAGCGAAGTAAATGAAGAAGGAGGGGTAGTGGATTCGCCATTCACATCTTATGTAGACCCTACCCTCCCAAAGAGTATCCATGTGGATATTCTACCCACTTCGTTTAATGAGGGCCCTACTGAGCTACCACCTTTCGATACTCTTCCTAAAGTAGAGGTCCCTAGAAGCCAATCCATAAGAAGTGACATTGCGTCCACTTCAAGAGAACCGTTTGGCACACCAAGTCTAGATGGGATATTTCTCAATGAAAATTGGGAATATGATCTACACACAGAGACTCTAACGGACCTATACACGGGTTACACATACCATGTAGGTTGGTTAGAAGTCCTACGATCTACATCTAGCGCCACTAATCTAGAGGAGCAACAACACATGATATGTGATGTTATTCATAGAATTATCCAAATTGAGAGGCAAAATAGGGGAGTGGACCTAGTTTCCACTGGCCCTATGAGGTTTTTGGATACGGGCAAGGCCAAACAACCAACCCTATCACAATTGGAGACTCCCTCGATGAGTCCCATAGACCCTTCATATGTTGTTTCGCCTGGAGTCTCAATGCAGGTTGAGCCCACGAGTAGTAACTTTAGCTTTCCAACCTTGGCTCAACTTTCCATTAGGGAATCCGCAATGCCTACCCCAATGATGAGCATAGCTGAAAGTGCACCTGTTACTGCTGTAGTTAGTACGACACCGCTACCTAGTGGAACAGTACCTACAACAGTGCGTGCCAGTGCCTATCGACCCTATGTACCTATCGCTACTCATGCTCAGGTAGCTCCTAAGCCTCTTAGTATGCCAATGGCATATGCTCCACGACCGCCTTATCACCACCCTTATCCAAGAGGAGCTAGGCCTAGCCACATATCATATCCTACGTCATTTGCCAACCTACTCAGACCAACGCCAACTCCTATCAGCCAGGCTATCCCAGAAGTGCCTCCACCAACTATGCCTGCTCACGTAGGTGATCTCGCAGCATTTGCTCAGATGATCGGACGATCCATTGCAGAAAACATGCGGGGCTGAGAGAACCTAGAAGCAAGGCAGTACAAGTGGCTAAGCTCACTCAAAACTTCAGTGGTAACGAGGATGTTAGGAAGCACATTGAAGTCTTTGAACACGTGTGTGATTCCTTGGAAGAGCATAATGAGCTGCATAAGTGTAAAGCCTTAGGCTTAACCTTAAGTGGGAAGGCCGGAGATTGGTATCGAACCTTAAGGGTTGAAGAGCGCACTCACTACCCCACTCTCAAGAGATTGTTCTTGAAAGAATACATACATGAGGGTGTGCTTTGGGGAGTAGCATCTCAACTCCAAAAAGCTGAACGCGAGGAAGGGGAGTCAGTGAGAGACTTTATAAGTCGATTGAAGCATCTAAATTCTCGCTACACTCCCGATGAACGCTTCAATAACAACCAACTCCTCGATAGATTCATCCGAGGATTGCGCCACGAGGACATTTACAATGGCCTAGTCATTAGAGGTCTTACAACGTGGGAAGCAGTCACTGCCAATGCAATCCAGTTAGAAGACAACTTGATGATTGCAGGTAAAAAGGTGTCTTCGGAGACAAAATCCATTAGTTCGCAAGTATCTGGGCACGAGCCAATGAGACGGTGAAACCTATTGCCAAGGAGCCCAAGATATCTGAAATGTCTGTGCCGTTACCACCGCCAGTGCTAGGACCACAACCTCCACATCCAAGGATTACCCCAATAAACCAGATGGGTTGTGAGTCACATAGTGCATGTGGGGATTATGAAGAGGAGATAGACCCTACTGCTCCATACGGAATTGATACGTTTGAAATGATTCCCCAGTACTACATGGAGGATCATTTCGGGCAAGTCAAGCCTGTATATCAAGCGGCTGCTCTCGCCACAAGAGGGCAAAACCTTAACACCTTGGCGAGGAGACCACCTCTTCAATGCTATGAGTGTGGTGGACCGCATCGTGTAGCGGAGTGCCCTAATAGGCTACAGAAGATCGCTACTCAAATGCAACCAAATCAAGGGAGCACATCGGGAATGCCGGTACTTACATGTATATGTTGTGGCATAGATCATTTGATCGCTCAATGTCCACATAATCCTAATGCACCCAAGATTACGCCATTGAATGTCACCAACCAAGCACGAGGAACCACACCTGTTGTACCCGCGAATGTAGTTACACGATCAATGCTTCAAAATCAAAACTACATTCTTGAAGAGAGGGATACTGCATCAATCACTCAGGCAAAGAAAAAGAAAACACAGCGGAAGAGATCGCTTAATGCCACGAGCTCCAAGCCCAGTTCAAAGACCAACATAGAGACGACCCTGTGTATATGAATGATCCTGAGGATGATTCTGATTCAATAGAAACCATGGGGACCAAAGCCACTACCTTAAGGGAGGAACCCACTCGGGGGCTCAACGAATCAAGCGAATACATAAATAAGGGGAAACAGAAGGAAACTTCCTCGGCCCCACAACCAAGTCAGTTAATGCCCTCTCGACCACCCAAACTGACTGAGACTCCCCAAGACAAGCCACGTGGGCCAAAAACCCTTAAGAAAAAGATTGGAACTTACCCAAACCCAGTTGAGGAGATTGAACAAGTGCAACATTTAAGGGGTTTGGTGGAAGAAACACAAAGAGAACTGGAGCCAAACCTGAGAAAAATCAAAATTCCAGACACAGTGTTTCCTACGCAAGTTCAGCCTTACCGGAACCATAAACCGTTAGCTATACCTAGTATCATTCGGGAAGAAAGTGAGGATAGGACATTCGGAAGTGGGCAAACACCCTTCTTGCTGGAAAGAATGTTTAGTGAGGGAATGCCTGACCCCATTGAAGAGGAAGTGATTCCATCTTCACCAGTCCCTAGTCAAGGGGCGATGTCTCGAAAAGTACCGTTGAATGTGTCTAAGCTAATGGATTTCATGTCCTCTGAGATCAGAACCACGATCATATCCAAATTATACGGAGATCCTGAGCTATTCTTAGCTCTTCGGGCATTTCTCAATGGAGAACTAAAGGCGGGGCTACCACAATTTGCAAATATGGATAGACCTGACACGCTTCAAGATGAAGGGGAGCATTGGGATCTACAACCCAAATTTGATGAAGATTCGGTCGTGGAAATACCTGTGAACAAGTTGGGTCAGTACTTTGAAGGGGACGAATCTAATGCCACCCTCCCCATTACTACCAAGGGATTAACTCTAAAGGGAATCCTTGATGGTGGTGCTGGCATGAGCATTGTGACTAAAAACTGTTGGGAATCTATGGGAAGACCTCACCTCGAAGTCACAAACATAGTGGTTAAGATGGCAAACGGAACCATAGCTAAACCTATTGGAATGTTCAGGGACCTCAAGATCAAGGTCTTGGGATACAAGGTAAAACATACCTTCATTGTAATGGATTTCTCCAAGCATCCTATGTCATATCAAATGATCTTAGGACGTCCTTTCATGAGGGAAGCACAAATGGTACATGACTGGTTGAAAAACCATGTCTACCTACAATTCCAGGACTCTGTCATTTGAGTTGATCTTGAGAATGGTCGTGCACATCCTTTAGGAAGCAAGGTTATCATTGATAATCGATCGGATACCACTATTCACTCTGCCCCATTAAGGTATTGCTATACATGCAAAAAAGAGACTGATGATGGGAAAGATTCTCCTTATATGGATGTCCTACCGGGTATGACTGAGTCGGATAACGTGGATTGGGTACACCTAGCGGCAACCATAGACACATGGGGGAATAGAGGCACAAGCTAACACCTGAGGGGCAAGATATGCCACCGTTAGTGCCAATAAACATGATAGGTGTTACGCACTTGATCCCTGATGGCGAGAAAGTGGCAAACTCCACCGACACTGAAAGTAGCGAAGACTCTGACCAATGCAACTCTGAGTATGAATCTCAAGAAGAAACTGACCCTAAGCCTGATGGGAAAAATGAATCAAATATTCACCCAAATGTGAAAGCAAGGTGCTCAAGGCCTAGGACAGTGGCCTCCTGCAGTTCATCCGAAAGTGAAGATCAACCAAGTGAGTCCGAATCGGATAGAAACAAAAATCAAAAACTTGGTAAGAAGAAAACGAGCCAACGCTATCGAGCTAATGTACGAACTGCAATAAATACGGAGAGATCCACTGCAGAATGGCTTAGTTATGTAGGAGCCATTGACGCTCATCGGGAAGATAGCGGATAATTGGGGACAATACCTCCAAAGTGTCATGTGGTGTATTCCGCAACCTCATGATGTCGCCCAATTAGAAATAGAAGAGAAGCCAAAACTAAGTCGTACTGCAAGAAGGCGGCAAAACCAAGAGTTGGCTCAACAACAAAAGGAGGCGGAATTAAAAGAAAAAAATCGGGCACAACAAGAACCAGTAGACTTACACCCCGCACCCAAGCATTTCAAATCATTCACCACAGGGGAACGTAAAGTAGTCTACACAAAAGCCCAACGAACGCCTACCACCAACGGGAGTAGCGGTGTCTACGATGGCCCTGCGGTAGTTAAGGAGATAGACTTAGGAGATCCGGGTGAGGAGTCTAAACCAGTTTTTATTGCTCAAGACCTCACCAAGGGGGAAGAAGCTGCACTTACGAAGCTTCTTAAAGAATTCAAGGACATATTTGCTTGGACATATCATGATATGAAGGGTGTTCCACCCTCGGTGGTGCAACACACGATTCCAATGATTAGCACTGCTAAACCAGTCCAGCAACGTCCCTACCCAAGTACGCAGAGATTGTACAAGAGAAAATTGAAAAGCTGGTAAAATGTGGATTCATATACCCAATTGAGCACTCAGAATGGGTTTCTCTGATAGTCATCGTGCCAAAGAAGAATGGGAAACTCAGAGTGTGCGTTGATCTCAAAAAGGTTAATGCAGCCACCAGAAGGGATCATTACCCCTTGCCATATTCTGAACATGTGCTTGAAAGAGTGGCAGGCAAGGAGGCATATAGCTTTTTGGATGGGTACTCGGGTTACAATCAGATCACAATTGCAGTCGAGGACCAAGCTAAAACAGCATTTATCACGGAGTTTGGAGTGTTTGCCTTTCGCGTCATGGCCTTTGGCTTGACCAATGCACTTGCAACATTCCAACAATTGATAAACACGGCCTTTAAGGAATATCTAAGGGACTTCTGTGAAGCTTTCTTAGACGATCTTTGTGTTCATTCCTCTTGGGATGAGCACTTGATGTGTTTACAAAAAATATTTGAAAGGTGTAGATTATATCGCATCTCCTTGAATCCTTTCAAATGCCAATTTTGGGTTAAACACGGAGTTATCTTAGGGCATATAGTGTCCAAAAATGGGATTTCCACTGACGAGAGTAAAATCAAGGTCATTCTGGAATTGCCCCCACCCACCAACTATAAAGGAGTCCAACGCTTTATGGGCCACGTTGGTTATTATCGAAGGTTTATTCTATTCTTCGCCGAGATAGCTCGACCATTGTATAAGCTTCTCATCAAGTTTATTTGGACCGAAGAATGTGACCGTGCCTATGAGCTATTAAAGAAGGCCTTGGCAAGTGCTCCAATCTTGAGAATGCCTAATTGGGATTTACTCTTCCATGTGCATATTGATGCATCAAACTTTGCTATTGGGTGTGTGTTAACTCAACCTGGAGAACACAAGCTAGACTACCCCATTAGCTTTGCCAGTCGCTAGTTGAACGATGCTGAGATGAACTACACCACTACGGAGCGAGAAGGGTTGGCAATGATATATGCAGTAAGGAAATTTCGTTATTACCTCCTTGCCACCAAGTTTGTTTTCTATGTGGATCATCAAGCATTGTTGTATCTGGTAAACAAACCATGCTCCACAGGAAGAATCACACGATGGCTATTGATTCTTCTTGAGTTTGATTTCACTGTTGTTGTGAGACCTAGCAAAAAACATGTTATGGCTGATCATTTGTCTCGCATACCTAATGGTGAGGCTCCTACGGGGGTTGATGATGACTTACCAGACACTTCCCTGTTCATGGTGGAGACAATGCCTGAATGGAGTGAGAAGATTGTTAACTTTTTGGTTAATGGCTTTCCACCCAAGGAGCTTCGTAAAGATCTAGCTCGAAAGCTAATCAAAGAATGCGAACCCTATTGCCTGATAGCCGGGACTCTTTATAAAAGAGGAAAGGATGACGTTCTTAGGCGTTGTGCCCGAGAGGATGAGTATCTATACATTTTGCAAGAGGCACATATGGGTGTAGCCGGTGGTCACTTCTCAGGAGACTTAACTGCGCGAAAGATCTTACAATCAGGGTATTGGTGGCCCACTATGTTCCATGACGCATCACTCTTTGTGAAGGGTTGCAATGAATGCCAACGATACAAGAAACCCCAACGAAAAGATCAGATGCCCCTACATCCGATCAAAGTAAACCAACCATTTGAAAAGTGGGGTTTAGGCTTTGTAGGTCCAATTAGCCCAGCAGCCCGCAACACACAATCTCGCTATATTATTGTGGCCACTGACTATATGACCAAATGGGCTGAAGCGAAAGCGACACGTAAGGCAGATGCAAGGATAACAGCCAAGTTCTTCTTTGAAAATATAATCACACGCTTCGGTTGTCCTTTTGAACTTGTGAGCGACAATGGTACGCATTTTATAAATGAAGTGATTAAGGAGCTCATTACAAATTTCATGATATCCCATCATAAATCTACTCCTTACTATCGGCAAGCAAATGGCCAAGCTGAGAGTACCAACAAGACTTTAATCTCTATTTTGACAAAGACAGTTGAAGCTCACCGCACGGATTGGGATCTAAAGCTTACGACGACAGCTTTATGGGCCTATCGTACTGCGTACAAAGTGGCTATTAATTGCACACCATTCAAAATGGTATATGGCCAAGAAGCAGTCATGCCGTGGGAATTTGTCATTCCTAGTCTTCGTGTTGCTACTCAAGAGGGTTGGGATGGTAATCCCTTAGTAGAGCGTCTATATATCCTTGAGCGGCTAAACGAAGAAAGACAATTGGCTGTATACAATGCCCTTGTGGAGAAGGATAGAAGGAAAAAATGGTTTGATCGCCATCTAAAGGACAAGGACATCAAGGTTGGGGATAAAGTCCTGATGTATGGAGTGCGAAATGAAAAGAAGAAGCTCAAATATGCTGGTAAGGGACCATATAGAGTATGTGAAATTACCCTGCAAGGTACCATCAGAGTGGAGACTCTCGACGGAGTTGAAACCATTGGATTCCTTAATGGGAGTAAATTCAAACGATACTATGACCCCCTGAGCCAGGAGGAGTTACATGCAATCCATCAAAAGAAGGCAGCTAAAGAACAAGCTGAGCTTAAAAAGATACAAGCGAGAGTCGAAGCCAAAGAACGTCAACAGCGTGCTAGGAGACAACGAGAAGCCAACTTGGGAATTACGCAAGTATTTTTTGAGGAAGCAGAAGAGGATGCATTGGAATCTGACCCACCTCTAAGATACCCAATTGAGTTACAGAGTCCTTACGGGGGAGGTGTTGTACAATGCATTATTGGATACAGGAGCTCAACACAATTTGCTATCATATGGCGTGTGGTGTCAACTGGGAAAACCACCTCTATCCAAGAGTTCTATCCAAGTTCAAGGAATCAACAAGAAGAAAACCCCTGTCTCAGGAATTCTGCACACTCCGGTTGCCTATGACAAGGGAACCATAATTCAAAGCTTTTTGGTTATGCCAGCTGTGGCACCAAGGGACTGTAATCTTAGGGCGCAAATGGATGATGGCCACCAAGTGCAATATCGATTGGGCAACCAGACAAGTCACAACGCAAGAACCAACACTAGGTCTGACCGCTCAAAATCCCGCACCTAAGTCATCCACTCAAATATTAGATAATGAAAAATCACAAAGTCCAGTGGCAAAACCATCTTCGATTGTTTGCCATCCCTCTAAAGCTTCAACGCCAAGAGTGGAAACAGGCAAGGTGGTCTCTAAAGCTCCGCTTACTCTGCCAAAAAACACATACAAATGGGTCCCAAAAGCTTCGTTAATAGCTACTTCCCCTGCTCAATCTCGTTCAGCCACCAAGAAGCCTCGTAAAAGGAAAGCAGCTACCCACCCGAGAAAGGGCAATGTAACATCACGATGGATCCCTAAAAAATTACTAGTAGCCCAAGGGTACTACGAGGAAAATGACCAGATTTGGGTCCCTAAACATAAGCTGAATCCCTCTACATCACCTGTGAAACCTTGCAAACCAATTGTTGCCACCCCAACGATAATTCAAGATCATGGTAAGGGAAAGGTAACAGAGTGCTCCGCACCACTTCTTCCAGAGTTAGTTTGGATTCCCAAACGATATCGATCATTACCATCTAGCTCAGGAAGGGGGGAGCCACATGAAGCTTCTAGCTCCTCATGCCAGGCACACACTCATATAGAAGTTTCTACACGCTCTACACCTACTCTTGCCAACACCCAACAAAAAACCGATGAGTCTACGTCTCCCCTTGTAATAGTATCATCGGAAACCATTTCCTCCATTCGTGAGCGTACACTACCATCTCTGCAACCCACAAGGGTCATAAAAAGCTATCTGCCCACATCACAACCTATGACCCGCTGGACAAATTGGTTCCAAGAGGCTGCAACATCATTGCAAATAATATGATCTACCCAAGGAAAGGGGGAGCATGTACTCACGCTCGACATTCTAATGCTTCCTCCTTATAACCTTCTCCCCTGACCATGTAATTGCCAAATTCAAGGGGATGTATATATATAGCTTCATACATTTAAAAAAAAAACAAACAAAGAAAAGAAAAACAAAAAATAGTAAAAAGAGCAAGAGCACAAAAACAAGAGAAATATCCGTATACAATCAAGAACTAGATTGTCCTGTCATAAACCTACTGATGCTATATCTGTGTTTGCAGATATGGCAGATGCCCGATCATCATACACTTCATCCACTCCTACCTTTGGTGAGAAGTATCATCTGTACCTTTCTCAGATATTTCACATAAACCTACTGATGCTATATCTGTGTTTGCAGATATGGCAGATGCCCGATCATCATACACTTCATCCACTCCTACCTTTGGTGAGAAGTATCATCTGTACCTTTCTCAGATATTCCACATGTGCTATCCTGTAATTGAAACTGAATGGGATCATATAGATGTACTAGCCAGAGAGGAAAATGTTGAGGAATTAGAATGGCTAATTCGCCTATTGACCATGACTGACCCCTACTCCGTAGAGGACATATCCCCGATAGCCCAATGCTTTCCTTTTCCACAAGATGACTATCCTCGCATGGTTACATTTTTGATGAGTTTATGTGGATGGGAAAATGAAAAGGAAATATCTGACAATGATGAATGGACGGATGAAACTCATGGCACTACTGAGGTTGACTTTATTTGTTTGGATGATGCGGATAGAGGCTTAGCCTTAGGGCTAGAGCCAGGACTCTACAACATCCTCTTACCGTATCCTCAGTAGTAGTGTGGTGACTGGTAGGTAGGTTAGCATTTTCAAGTTTTTTCTAGTTTAGATTCCTTAAACAAGTCTTGAAATTTTTACACTGATGTGCCTCTCGAGGTATAGTGCTTGTTAGTTGATTGTACAGGTTAAAAAGTTTGAGGTGGGTTCGCTTTCAAGTCCTGAGACTGCCGCAATGTTCATCAAAATATATCTACATCAAATTGCAAGCTGTCTTGTCAAATCAAGGAGATCTCCAATTTCAGGTGTAATTCTTCCATGCCCACTCTCTTTCGTTTTTACTGTTCAAACAATTGCATAAACTATAATGCATGACCACATGGAAATTGTCAATGTACTACTTAGTTTTTGAAGTTGCTTACATGCTAGTGTAAATCATTAATGTGCTTAACTTTATTGGAAATATTCCTAGGCAACATGACGTCTTTAGTTAACCTTGGAATACGATTGTCTTAGGTCTAGGTTCAAACCATCTTAATGTTTGACACCTGGCCATGTGTGTGTTGACCTCTAGGACATAGCTATTACCCCTTTGTCAAAAGGATGCAAGACAAATTATAGTTCAGGAGCGAGGATCAAAAGAAATGGATTTAAAAAAAAAAGCCTACAATAAATGGCAATACAAGTCTATGATGTGCTTTAATGTTGGCCTATCGCCTTATTGATACTTGGTAGGCGAGGAGTATTCTACTCCAGACCGATGCCTTGGTTGGTAGGGGGTAGCCTTGCCTAAAGTGAGCTAATAGATTCCTGGATAATGCCTTGTGTTAAACATGGTACCAGGATCGATGTTAGTTTTGCCTTAGGAAGGTCGCCATCGTGTGTAAAAATTGTCACGTGCATCAAAAAAATAATAATAAAGGCAAAAGGCTCCTGTAACTCTGATGTTTCTTGTGTCCCTAGACGCGTGGTATTAACTTGTTCTTAGAGTAGACACAGTGTGGTCATCTGTTTATTTATTAAGCTTGGTTATTTTCCTTGACTTAGGCCAGTTATAAACCTTGATTAACCTTTGACTCCTGAATTCCTTTCAATAATTTTAAACTCCTATTAATTTGCTACACTAGCTCACTCATGTGACCCTTAAACTAAGTTCTCATAGCAACATCCATTGTGGTCTCACATGCTTGAATTTATACACTTCATATCTTTTGAACTCCAGCATACCTTCACTCTACTTCCCTGTTTTGCAGACGGTCTACCACAACAACCCTCTCGAGCTTACCATACCATAGCTTCCGAGGACGGAATCTACATCAGGAAAGGGGGGCATGTTAACCTTTGATGGACATTGAGACGTATTATGTTTTACGTCATTAATTTAAATATTCTGAGTCATGGGCCGGGCTTGTCGGCACCATATGTTAAGGATGAAGGGATTGGGTGATCGCCGATGAGAGGCGCACCTTGAATATCAGTAGGATAAGGGTTAGGATCGACCGGCCATGTATGGGCGCCCAAGTGTGAACGGCCAAGTCACCTATAAGAGTCAAATGTAACCCTAAAATCCTCATTCTCATGTGTTGTGAATACAAGAGTGCTCTTGCCTTATCTCTTTGGTTTCCTTCTCCTGCGTGAGAGAGAGAGAGAGAGAGAGAGAGAGAGAGAGAGAGTGAGAGAGCGATCGAGCACTGTGTAGCGGCACGGCGGCGGCGGAGAGGCGGTAGAGCGGCGTGACGGCGGCTCCTCCTTCACGGCTGCGACGCGGGAATCCTTCAAGGCGGCAGTTAAGCGGTGAGTGACACACCTTTTGCATTCTGTTTTGAGCTTGGCTTCCTGGTTATATGCTCGCAGCCATTCGTGGCTCGCATACGGTGTTCGGCAAGTCCCCAGCTACGACCTGTGCGGCAAAAGCGCACAAGTGGGGATTCCATGGACCAAGTGCAAGTCTCTTCTTTGATGTGACCATGTGACTTTCAATCAGTTTAACTAATTAAGACTTTGACTCGTTAGATTAATTCCCCCGTTAGAAGATTTTCCTTGGAGGAATCGCCCGTGCCTTCCGGGCGAGGAAAGTTTTTCGGTTTCGGTTTTGGAGGAACCGCCGGACTAGTATCTTGTCCGGACATCCGGGGTGAGGCCTCGAGTGTGGATCCCTACCCCGCACGAGAGGCTGATAGTGCTTCCGTCGCCAACACCCTCAAAGGGGGCACTACAGAGGAGGGGCGGGTGTCCAGCTGGTATCAGAGCTTTGTTGAAAGCTAAGGAGAAATGAATTCTTATCAAAAAATAGTAATAAATAAAAACTTAGAAAGAGCATTTACATACTGTATTTTCATTCCTTAAGCTTCATTAATAAAGATTTTTAATCAAAGAATTTGATTTTATAGATGAAAGTTCCACACTTATTTGGTGTTGCCGACCTCACCCAATCACAAGACATGACTGCGTTCGTCTTTGAGCATCTCATCTCTTCCGACTCGAATGAGCCAAGCCAGACTCGCAAGCCATTTCGAGGAGAGACGACAGCACAAGTGGTTTGCAGGGCAGTATGTCCACGCCTCTTGTGACCAGCGTGCAATGCTGAGGTAGAATCTCTCATTAACCACATGATTTTGATGAGGTTGAAAGTGATACATGGTGTTATTTTATATCACTCAATGCCTCAAAATTTCAGATTTTCCTGCCAAATCTACAGACTCCTTAGTCGCTTTATTCCTAATAAGGAGAAGATAGTAGCTCCCTTGGCAGTAAGGGAACATTTGTATCAGGGCATGTCGATAGCCCACCAGTACCACCGTCTTATGAGTCTCTCAAGGAGATTTTGACTTCTGGAGCTGAGCTGCTCTATGTACATATTACAACTTTTATATAAATAAAGAAATGTTTTGTTGAGAAAAATTCCATGTTGTATAAGTAATTGTTTATGGACAAACTGATAAAGCAAAATCTGTTATCGGGGACATATGTCATAGATCTCCAATAAGATCATTTATCTTGTTTAAGAAATTATTTTTCGAACCTCTTAAGTCTTAGGATCTCATGGATGATTTCAAAATAAAAATTTAATAATATATCATTTTTGGCAGAATCATGAGGCAAGGGAACCGTGGCCGTTAGCCAGACCCTCTCATTGATGAAGAAGAGCTTGATCTCGACGTTCGCAAGGCTCTTCACAGATCTGAGCCAGGACCCTTCAAAGGTGAAGGGGAGAACTTGGGGGAAGCTGTAGAGAAATGGGTTGAAGCAATGGAGGAGTATTTTGATGTGACCACCGGTTACAATGAGAGGAGCAAAATGGCTCTTGCTAGGCTAAAAATTATGGAAATAGCCAGGGTGGCATGGAGAAACCATTGTGATACCAACCATTTGGATAGAAATACCCAATCCTGGAATGATCTTAAAACCTATTTGAGGAAGAGATTTTGTTCCCCCGGGTTCTTAGAAACCAAGATGAATGAATTTTTAGAGCTAAACCAAGGGAGCAAAACCATCGAAGAATATCACTAGGCATTTGCTTTTCTCCTCAAGTATTCACCACCTCTAGACGAAGAGCAACTCATGGCCAGGTTCATTCGAGGAATGAACAAATCCTTAGATACACTGGTCATAAGAATGCCAAGCTAGTGTCCATGGCAGAAGCTATCAGAATGGCAAAGGACTTCGCCAAAGCCTTCATCTCGTGAAAGTCCCGCCAAAGCCACCTTCCTCATCCTTCAAGAGATTTCAGACACTGGGAAGTTCTTCCAAACTTCTGTCTCCAAAGAGACACCAAGGTCCCAACCAGAATCTGGAGACGAGAAGCTTCAGGAATGAAGGAAGATCTTTCCCTCAAAGTACGAAATCTCAGGAACTCCGGCTCTCTCAAGAATGCAAAGGGAAGAGCTTCGAAGTGAGGACAGGTGCTTCGGATGTCAGGGGTTTGAGCACCAGCTCAAGGATTGCCCATATCCTTCTGTGGGCCAAGGAAGCTAGGGTCCCAGAATTCAGAGACAGACTCCTTCATATCAGTCCAATCAGGGTCCCCCGTGCCAAAATTAGGGCAACCTCAGAAGAGTGCCAGCTCAGCCTGTAGTCTCCATGCAAAGCAGTCTCCGAACTCCCTCCCAAAATTGGAGTAACCAAAGAGAGAGAGTTCCACCTCAGATAGCAGCATCTAGAGCTATCACTATAGCTGAGGAAGTGGAGGAATAAAAAGGATAGATCTATGTAGCAATAGAGCATCAGGGGAATAATTGTCAATTTTTAGTCCTCCAAACTCCAACAGAGTACCAGGGTAAGTAATTCAAGCTTTTGATTGATTCAGGCACAGCACTCATTCTTTTATTTCCCCAGGATGTGCGTAAATTAGTCCTAAATCAAAAATCAGGGAAACCTATGCAAGTGGAATTGGCCAGTGGAAAGATTCTTTTCACACACCTTGAGATAGAGCTTATTCAGTTTAGCCTAGATGGGAACATAACAGAGTGCCACTTCTTCAGAGTCCTACCCTTGGGAGTCTATGATGGAATCCTTGGAATGGATTGGCTCCATAAGAATCAAGCTGATATTCATTGGTCACAAAGGAACCATCTCTTTCCTTGACCTTCACGGAAATAAAGTTCAAGGAACTGGAATTTCCAGATCCCCAGTGCTGCAATTAGTCAAGGCTTCTAAATTATTAAAAGGGCTCAAAAAGAGGCAAGCTGTTTATGTCGTTAAGATGAATCCAATAGACATAAAATGCAAGGCTAAAGAACCAGAGTGGTTAAGTGAGTATGCAGATGTGTTTCCTGAAGAGCTGACTAAGATGCTCCGTCTTGCAAAGTAGATCATGAGATCGAGTTAACCCTGGGAGCTCAGCCAATGGCCCAGCGTGCATACAAAATGCCAAACCTTGAAGCCATAGAACTTAAGGAGCAGTTAAGACAACTATTAGAGTAGGGATTCGTCAGACCCAGTGTCTCACCTTGGGGTGTGCCCATTCTCTTTCCAAAAGAAGAAAGATGGAACATTAAGACTACAGAGGATTGATTCAATCCTCTGTGTATAGACTATAGAGGATTGAATCAATTAACAATTAAGAATAAGTATCCTATTCCTAGGATTGATGAACTTCTGGATCGGTTAAGTGGGACCCAAATGTTCACAAAGATAGATCTCAAATCCGGGTACTACCAGATCAGAATCAAGGAAGAGGACATCCCGAAGACAGCATTCAATACTCGCTATGGGCATTATGAGTTCACAGTCATGCTGTTTGGATTGACTAATGCCCCGACGATATTTAATCATCTTATGCAGGATATTCTCAGAGAATACTTGGATGATTTTGTTCTTGTCTTTTTTGATGATATCTTGGTATACTCAAAGAATGCTGCAGATCATGAAGATCATGTGCGCAAGGTCCTGGAAATCCTAAGAAAACACCAACTCTTTGCAAAAAAGAGAAAGTGATCTTTCTTTTTTGACCAAGTGGAATACTTGGGATTCATAGTATCAAAGGATGGGATTTCTCCTGACCCTGCAAAGATCCAAACAGTTGTAGAATGGCCAGAACCCAAGACAGTAAAAGAAGTTAGAGGATTCCTAGGATTAACCGGATGGTATAGGATCTTTATACCCAGGTATGCTCAAATAGCATCCCCTTTAACTAACCTTCTCAAGAAGAGTACCCTTTTTAAGTGGACTGCAATGTGTCAGAGTGCCTTTGATAAACTGAAGACAACCTTAGTAACCAACCCTGTCCTTAAGTTGCTAGATTTTACCAAACCATTGATGCCAATGGGTTTGCCTTAGGCGGTGCTCTTATGCAGGAAGGTCATGCAGTGGCCTATGAATCCAGAAAACTCAGAACATATGAGAGAAATTATGTCGTCCATGACTTGGAGTTACTCTCAGTAGTTTATGCTTTGAAGTTGTGGAGACATTATCTTTTGGGACAAAGGTTCACCTTGATTTGACAGATCATCAAAGTCTAAAGTGGATCTTCATCCAAAGGGATCTCAACATGTGTCAAAGGTGATGGATACAGACCCTGCAGGAATTCGATTTTAAAATTAAGTATCGACCAGGGAAAGAAAATGTGGTGGCAGATGCACTCAATAGAAAAGCCTCCTTGCTTACATTGCTGTCAAATCCATGAATCAGTGAAGTAAGGGAAAGAATCATGCAGGACAAATTCTTTGCCTCTATTGCTGTCAAATCCATTAATCAGTGAAGTAAGGGAAAGAATCATGCAGGACAAATTCTTTGCCCCTATTGCTACCCTTCTAATGCAGGAAAGCAAGACTCCTTAGGAAATGAGTCGAGTTCTTGGGTACAAATTGGATGAAGGATGCATGTATTATAATAATCGGCTATGTATTCCCAATGATGAGGGAATAAAGGGAAGAATTATGAGAGAAGCCCATGATAGCCTGATAGCTGGACATCTAGGGTTTATAAAAATCTATATGTCTATAAGAAAAGCTTCTTCTGGTGGCCAAGACTCAAAAAGGATGTACTTGATCATGTGCAAAAATGCTTAATGTGTCAGAGAGTCAAGGCAAAGAGAGTCAAGATGCCAGGGAAACTGCAGCCTCTAGACATTCCAGAGATCAAGTGGGAATATATCAGTATGGACTTTGTCATTGGATTACCTTCAGTGTAATCAGGTTGTTACAACTCCATTTTTGTGGTAGTTGACAGGCTAACCAAAGTTGCCCATCTGATTCTAGTGAAAGAAACATATGCTACACTGGATGTTGCGAGAGTTTTCCTTAAAGAGATCTTTAGATTACATGGCTTACCCAGGAGGATAATAAGTGACAAAGATCCCAAATTCACATCAAAATTCTGGACTGCATTCTTTGAAGCAGTAGGAAATTTCTTGGATCTCAGCACAACCTATCACCCCGAAATAGATGGCCAGACTGAAAGAGTGAATCAGGTAATAGAAGATATCTGTGAGATCCCTGTTCCCACCGAGCAACGGATTCGGGGTACTAGCAGCGGAAGTAGCACTTCTCGCACGGGATAGGGGTCCCACACTCGGGGCCTCGCCCACGGATATCCGGACAAGAGACTAATCCGTCGGTTTGTCCAAAACCGAAACCGGAAAAACTTCCTTTACCCGGAAAGCACGGGCGATTCCACCAGGATAACTCTTTACTCTAACGTAGTCAAGATCATTACTGATCAAACTGATCTGACTACACCTTTAACGGTACTTGGTCAAATCAAGGAAGAACTTGCACTTGGATCATTGGGATCAACGCTTTTTTCCCCATCAAGAGGCACAGCCGTTGATTCCTATCCATAGAACAATTTCTATCCGGGATTTACTTCATCTATCGTAATAATAGAATTTAAATCTCGATTTACGGATCCATCAGTCCAGCCTAACCCCATCCGATCCCATGGGTTAGCCAACCGCCCAACCACTGTAGTGATGGGATCCAATTTGGAATTTGGTTAGGTTTTGTCCCGGGTACCAAGGAAAAGAGTTCCAAGGCCCCCTAGCCGGAAGTTCATGCAAACATAAAACTAGCCACACCACTTACACACCCAATATGAAATTGCCTTTTTCTTAGCATCAGCTAACTTTTAAACAATCCTTTAAGGAAACCATAGTACCACTGATCACAATCTTCCAATTTATCCAGTTGATTCATAATTTCCCATCATTCCTTCATCAGAGTATCTATGGCATCATTGGCAACTAGAACGCTCACCACCTGTCCACACAGGGGCCTTTTCAATAGTTCCTAGCCCATAATACTCGGCAATATAATCACTTATAAAAATCAAGATGGACTCTCGTTGAAGATCAGCAAGATCAACCAACAGATCCATATAAAGAGCCATGGACTCATCCATTGAAGACCAGCAAGGTCAATCAACCAGATCCATGCCCGGTTTCACAAAACAACTCTTACTCCTTGTTCCAATATCTTCCACGACGCACGTGTGGGTATCTTCGGTGACCCAGAGCCCGAGCACCGTATGGTCAGCACCCTCTAGGATCCTTCGCAGGTGACCTAGCGCTTCACTCATAGGCCGCTTCCTTGGTCCCTCATCCACCGTACCGGAAGCTCACCATTTAAATCGAACCGAGGCTGGTCAAGACCTCGGTCGACCTTGCTACGCGAGACGTCCTCCATTGACTCTCCGTCAGCAGTTGCAACTTTAACAGTTAGGTCTTCATGACCTTAATCCATAAGACGGTCAAAATGCTTCCCCAGCATTCTTGACATAAAACAATCATTTACAAACAGTCACAAAATACAGTTTCTAAATCGAACTCTCGTCTTTCCACATTATCCCTCCTTAGTCCACATTACTTATTCCACATTCCATTCAATGTGTACTCATTCTCATCCATTTCCTCATATCGACGACACATTAATTCACATACACATTCACCTTCACATCCATACATCCACATTTACATGTATACATCCATTTTCACATCCTCATTTAAACATCCACATCCCATATCTACATTCATACATACACATCCATATCCACATCCAACATCCACATCCACATCCACATTCACATTCACATCCACATTCACATCCTCATTTATACATCCACATCCACATCCACATTCACATCCATACATCCACATCTACATGCATACCTCCATTTTCACATCCTCATTTATACATCCACATCCCTTATCTACATTCATACATACACATCCATATCCACATCCACATCCACATTCATATTCACATCCATATATCCACATCTACATGCATACATCCATTATCACGTCCTCATTCATACATCCACATCCACATACATACATACATCCATATCCACATTCCCATCTACATCTATATCCACATCTACATCCACATCCACATACATACATACATCCACATCCACATACATACATACATCCATATCCACATTCCCATTCACATCTATACATCCACATCTACATCTATATCCACATTCACATCTATGCATATACATCTTCATGCATACATCCATTTTCACGTTCATATATCCATTTTCACATTCATACATCCATACTCCCATCTCCACATCCACACATCCACATACATACATCCATTTCCACATTCCCATTCATGTAACCCCATATGCCTTCACATCTAATCTTTTACATCACATCCATTCTCGTCCTATCACAACCCATATGCATCTTATCCTATCACATACACTTCTTACCTCATCCCATACACATCTTATCACATCTTAATTCATCTTATCACCTCTTATCATCTCTTATACACCTCTTATCACATCCTATCACATCTCATATCTATTTATAGAATACAAGAGAACTCTTATATTTGATATAAGATTTCTTTACACATTTACTTATGCATAAATTCCATTTAAGGAGATTAATACTTCCAAAGAAAAATCAATCTTTTATGCATCTTCCTATGCATAAATTCATTTTAAATGAAAATGACACTTTTGAATTAAAATTCAATCTTTTATGCATCTTCCTATGCATAAATTCAATTTAGATGAGAATGACACTTTTGAATTAAAAATCATTTTTTTTAAAATGCATCTTCTTATGCATAAAGTCAATTTGGTAGGAATTACACTTTTAGAATAAAAGAATTTCTCTTATGCATCTAAGTTATGCATAAAATCCATTTATGATGAAAATCACACTTTTAGTATAAAAAGAATATCTTTTATGCATACCTCCATGCATGAATTCCAATTATGATAAAAGTTACACTTTTATAATAAAATAATCAACTTTTATGCATACCTCTATGCATGAATTTCAATTGTGACAAAAGTAATACTTTTTACATTAAAATAATCATCTTTTATCCATACCTCTATACATGAAATCTAATATGATAAAAGTATCACTTTTGATATATAAAAAAAATTATCCTTTATGCATACTTCTATGTATGAAAATTAAAAATGATAAAAGTAACACTTTTGATATAAAAATTTTCCTTTATGCATACTTCTATGCATGAAAATTAAAAATGGTAAAAGTAACACTTTTAATATAAAAAAATTATCTTTTATGCATACTTCTATGCATGAAAATTAAAAATGATAAAAGTAACACTTTTGATATAAAAAATTTTCCTTTATGCATACTTCTATGCATGAAAATTAAAAATGATAAAAGTAACACTTTTGATATTAAAAAAAATTTCTTTTATGCATACTTCTATGCATGAAAATTAAAAATGATAAAAATAACACTTTTGATATAAAAATTTATCCATTATGCATACTTCTATGCATGAAACAAAAATGGTAAAAATAACACTTTTGATATAAAAATTTATCCATTATGCATAATATTAAAATTCAATTTCTCCATGATTGTAATGAAATTCTTTCAATTAATCTAGGATGATAATTCCTAGAATATGGTAGGAAGTCCTCTTTTTATGCTTTGAATGAGATTATTTTATGCATAACTTTTATAAAAATTTTACCATAGCTCCGCTGCTATGACTGATAAATCTCAATTTTTTCTAAGGGATAATGCTTATCATTAAGAAAATAACTAAAATAATCTCTAATTGGATTATCAATCCATAATGGATTGAATCATTAATATACATAAACTAAAAGCATAGAAAAAAGCCATTAATTTGGCCTCAAGCATAGCTTAATCTTGGGTTAAGGAAAAGCTTTATGAAAAGCTTGATTTGGATTGAGAACGGTTCATGAGTATGACCATTTCTTGAGTGAGAGAGAGAATTTACATAAAAATCATTAGAATTTAAACATAAATGAAAATTAACTTCAATAGCATTATGTAACTCTTCACTACTATTCAAACTTTAGTAGCATTAAAAAAAACCATACCAATTAAACTTCTCAAGCTTGAGAGGGGTTGAGAAGAGAGAAACATTGAGAAATTATAGAAAGATCAATATTCACTAATTACCTTACAACTTGCTTGATTCTTTGTTCACGGTAGAGGCCCCCAACCAATCAATTGGTTAAGTATGTTGATGGAGCCACTAATTGGGATTGAAGAAAGAGGGAAGCTCCAAAAACTAGTGAATTATTAAATGAATTCACAGTTCTTGGCTTAGGTGGAGTAGAGTAACGATGCATAAACACTATATATTTTTCAACAAGGGGGAGGCTTCTATTTATAGGAAAAATTGAGCTCCTAACCAAACAAACTAATTCTAGAATTTTCTAAATCAGTTTGGTCAATATTTGACCATTTTTAGGTCAGTTAAGCTAACTTTTTGGAACTAGACTTGAATGAGGAGAGAGGAGAGATGAAATATCTCAATTTTTATGAGTTTAAAACTCATTCAAGCATGTGAAATGTGCACCTCCTTTAAAGAACTCCTCTTCCTTACATATGTGTCATAATGGAATCATTTTAATATTGCTCATAGTTTTTTTACTAATAATTCTTGTACATTTTCAACTCTTCATCTTATGTGAAATATGCACCTCCTTTAAAGAATTCCCCTTCCTTACATATGTCATATTTTTAATATTGCTCATAGTTTTTTACTAATAAACCTTGTACATTTTCAACTCTTCATCTTATGTGAGCATTTAAGGGACTCCCCTTCCTTACATATGTGTCATAATAAAATCATTATACCCAAAATATCTCATATTTTTAATATTGCACATAGTTTTTTTACTAATAAACCTTGTACATTTTCAACTCTTCACCTCATGTGAGCATTTACTCATTTTTGGGTATTTTCTTTTTACAAGTTGGATTTATCTCCTCCCTACACATGGATTGATGCTATTGGTCCATAGGAACCTTAATTGGACCATAGTCTAAAGATTTCTGAAAATCTAGACCCTTAGGCTAAGGTTCTTTATAGCTATTTTCAATTAATTCCAATTGCACATTGGAAAATTCTTTTTTGAATTTCTGTTTCAGGGAAACTCATCTGAATTATAAGAGATATTTTTCTATCCAAAAATATTCAAAATCTGAATATTCTCTCTCTAGAATAATTTTTCTCTCTCTAGGCTAAAATAGTTAGCAACAGGGTCTTTATATTTCTGAAGAGGGTTGATTACAGGGGAAGATACTAGACATCAAAAAGGGGTTGGGGGAGGAATCTTACATTCTACCCCACTTAAAAAACGCGAGATGTCCTCATCTCGCAACTTGTGATAATTTCGCAAGATTCACGAATATGAGACTTAGAAAAAAAAATTTAATCAAGATTAACCACCAAGATAAGTCTTAAAGAGAGCAAGATTCAAAATACGAACAAGATTTAAACTTTATTCATTCTCGGAACTTATACAGTAAAGATAGAGGAACTCTTTACACTTCCATAAGCCCGTCCATCATATGGTCACAAAAGCAGTCCTCACAAGCTGCACAAGTATAAGGTAACTCATCTATGGGAATGATTCTGTGGGTTATTGCTGCGCCTATCTCAGTGGTATGAGGTGTTCTAACAAAAGGACCTCTGAGAGGCAAGCCAAAAACGGGGTAAAGGCATATCTTCTCATGAGGAAGAAAACACGCCAGTAAGAAGACCCGCTCAGAAAACCCAAGATGCCTTGATCTCATGACGCAGTAGTATCGGGGACCCAAACCCAAAGCTTCAATAACCATGGCCAAGCGGACATTGTTACGAAAGTGCTGCTGACCCCAGGGTGTTACCCTAGTTATGTTTTGATAGGTCCGCCATTTGGTTTGCGCTACAGAAGTTCCCAAGTGCGGGAAAAGTGAGCGCTCATACTGCTCTATAAAATCCTTCTTTACAGATTCACTTGCGTCTTGAAGGTGAGGAATCATTATGGATAAAACTAGTTCTTGTTGCCAAGCCATGAAGGAGATTAAGAAAGAAAGGAGATCGATGGAAGTAAGATTATTGTGAGCGACAAGTAAAAGTTACGACTTATATAAAGGAAGGAGCTAGCGTAACTTAGAAGCCAACGGTAACTTGCCACTGAAGTTTTACCGTCTTTCCATGATTTGGGTTTGGCACAATTTTCTATAGAAGGCATTAAGAACTTTGAGATGAGGAGATAAAAGAAGTTCGTAAGTTAAATCACCTACTTTCTTTGGTCCAATATCTGGGAGATAACTTCTTATACTTCCCAAGAGATAAAGAACTTCTTTTGGGTCGTACTCGAGACCAAAACCTTGATATCCAAAACATCGATTCTCACTTCTGAACTCGTTGTTCTGAATCGTTAAAACAGGTGGGACTCTTGAGAAGTATTCAGGAAAAAGGTTCTTCCTTTTTTAAACAGAATCTTTCTTTTATTTTAGAGAGGGAATAATTATAAGATCAAAAAGGGAGATTCTTACTCCTGTATACCTCGAAGGCTGGGGGAGAATCTTACATTCTACCCCACTTAAAAAGTGCGAGATGTCCTCATCTCATAAAGTAGAGGACAACTCTTTTTCTTAAGATCCAATTTTATTCTGGGGTTCCTTATATTCTGGTCAACCCAACAGAATACTGGGATAAATATCCCTTAGAACTCATCATTAAATAACAATTCATTCAGATCATATCATTCATATCTTTAACATGATAAAGGTCCATTAGACCAAAAAATTCCCTTCTGAGCATTCCTCCACGGGAATTTCAGTCAAGTAAGTTCTCAATTTGTCATCCCTTAACTTGATCTAACGGTCAAGTGTTAACAGTAGCAATTTGACAGCACAATCCACTAATCTCATAGTGATTTGCTGAATCATTTTCATCATTTATCATTACAGGGACTCGTCCCAATCATCCACCTTGTGGTTTCGCTCAGCTTATTACATTTTAATCCATTTTCAGGGATCATCATTTTTCAATCAGAATCCAAATCAATTCATCGGTTTCCAAACAGAACTAAAAATCATATCAACCACATTCGAAATCATCATCTGGATAGCATTAACGCTTATAATTTCAAGTCTTAGATTTACTCGTATATACTGTCAGTAAAGAGCTGCAGTTATACTCTCGGTATATACGGTAGTCACGGCCCTTGGAATTATAAGGTAAATACCATCATGTCTAGGCCTCAAGCAAGTCAGGGATTCTATATAATTGCGGTACTTCCATCTGAAGACCCAATTACCAATTTACGAATTTCAGTTTGAATATCAAATTGTATGAATTATATCACACAATTACAACCTTTTTTTGTGCTTCTTGATAAATTTTTGACATATTTGGTTTCTCGGTTGATCTTTATTAGCCAAATGCTCTGATACCAACTGTGAGATCCCTGTTCCCACCGAGCAACGGATTCGGGGTACTAGCAGCGGAAGTAGCACTTCTCGCACGGGACAGGGGTCCCACACTCGGGGCCTCGCCCACGGATATCCGGACAAGAGACTAATCCGTCGGTTTGTCCAAAACCGAAACCGGAAAAACTTCCTTTACCCGGAAAGCACGGGCGATTCCACCAGGATAACTCTTTACTCTAACGTAGTCAAGATCATTACTGATCAAACTGATCTGACTACACCTTTAACGGTACTTGGTCAAATCAAGGAAGAACTTGCACTTGGATCATTGGGATCAACGCTTTTTTTCCCATCAAGAGGCACAGCCGTTGATTCCTATCCATAGAACAATTTCTATCCGGGATTTACTTCATCTATCGTAATAATAGAATTTAAATCTCGATTTACGGATCCATCAGTCCAGCCTAACCCCATCCGATCCCATGGGTTAGCCAACCGCCCAACCACTGTAGTGATGGGATCCAATTTGGAATTTGGTTAGGTTTTGTCCCGGGTACCAAGGAAAAGAGTTCCAAGGCCCCCTAGCCGGAAGTTCATGCAAACATAAAACTAGCCACACCACTTACACACCCAATATGAAATTGCCTTTTTCTTAGCATCAGCTAACTTTTAAACAATCCTTTAAGGAAACCATAGTACCACTGATCACAATCTTCCAATTTATCCAGTTGATTCATAATTTCCCATCATTCCTTCATCAGAGTATCTATGGCATCATTGGCAACTAGAACGCTCACCACCTGTCCACACAGGGGCCTTTTCAATAGTTCCTAGCCCATAATACTCGGCAATATAATCACTTATAAAAATCAAGATGGACTCTCGTTGAAGATCAGCAAGATCAACCAACAGATCCATATAAAGAGCCATGGACTCATCCATTGAAGACCAGCAAGGTCAATCAACCAGATCCATGCCCGGTTTCACAAAACAACTCTTACTCCTTGTTCCAATATCTTCCACGACGCACGTGTGGGTATCTTCGGTGACCCAGAGCCCGAGCACCGTATGGTCAGCACCCTCTAGGATCCTTCGCAGGTGACCTAGCGCTTCACTCATAGGCCGCTTCCTTGGTCCCTCATCCACCGTACCGGAAGCTCACCATTTAAATCGAACCGAGGCTGGTCAAGACCTCGGTCGACCTTGCTACGCGAGACGTCCTCCATTGACTCTCCGTCAGCAGTTGCAACTTTAACAGTTAGGTCTTCATGACCTTAATCCATAAGACGGTCAAAATGCTTCCCCAGCATTCTTGACATAAAACAATCATTTACAAACAGTCACAAAATACAGTTTCTAAATCGAACTCTCGTCTTTCCACATTATCCCTCCTTAGTCCACATTACTTATTCCACATTCCATTCAATGTGTACTCATTCTCATCCATTTCCTCATATCGACGACACATTAATTCACATACACATTCACCTTCACATCCATACATCCACATTTACATGTATACATCCATTTTCACATCCTCATTTAAACATCCACATCCCATATCTACATTCATACATACACATCCATATCCACATCCAACATCCACATCCACATCCACATTCACATTCACATCCACATTCACATCCTCATTTATACATCCACATCCACATCCACATTCACATCCATACATCCACATCTACATGCATACCTCCATTTTCACATCCTCATTTATACATCCACATCCCTTATCTACATTCATACATACACATCCATATCCACATCCACATCCACATTCATATTCACATCCATATATCCACATCTACATGCATACATCCATTATCACGTCCTCATTCATACATCCACATCCACATACATACATACATCCATATCCACATTCCCATCTACATCTATATCCACATCTACATCCACATCCACATACATACATACATCCACATCCACATACATACATACATCCATATCCACATTCCCATTCACATCTATACATCCACATCTACATCCACATCTACATCTATATCCACATTCACATCTATGCATATACATCTTCATGCATACATCCATTTTCACGTTCATATATCCATTTTCACATTCATACATCCATACTCCCATCTCCACATCCACACATCCACATACATACATCCATTTCCACATTCCCATTCATGTAACCCCATATGCCTTCACATCTAATCTTTTACATCACATCCATTCTCGTCCTATCACAACCCATATGCATCTTATCCTATCACATACACTTCTTACCTCATCCCATACACATCTTATCACATCTTAATTCATCTTATCACCTCTTATCATCTCTTATACACCTCTTATCACATCCTATCACATCTCATATCTATTTATAGAATACAAGAGAACTCTTATATTTGATATAAGATTTCTTTACACATTTACTTATGCATAAATTCCATTTAAGGAGATTAATACTTCCAAAGAAAAATCAATCTTTTATGCATCTTCCTATGCATAAATTCATTTTAAATGAAAATGACACTTTTGAATTAAAATTCAATCTTTTATGCATCTTCCTATGCATAAATTCAATTTAGATGAGAATGACACTTTTGAATTAAAAATCATTTTTTTAAAATGCATCTTCTTATGCATAAAGTCAATTTGGTAGGAATTACACTTTTAGAATAAAAGAATTTCTCTTATGCATCTAAGTTATGCATAAAATCCATTTATGATGAAAATCACACTTTTAGTATAAAAAGAATATCTTTTATGCATACCTCCATGCATGAATTCCAATTATGATAAAAGTTACACTTTTATAATAAAATAATCAACTTTTATGCATACCTCTATGCATGAATTTCAATTGTGACAAAAGTAATACTTTTTACATTAAAATAATCATCTTTTATCCATACCTCTATACATGAAATCCAATATGATAAAAGTATCACTTTTGATATATAAAAAAAATTATCCTTTATGCATACTTCTATGCATGAAAATTAAAAATGATAAAAGTAACACTTTTGATATAAAAATTTTCCTTTATGCATACTTCTATGCATGAAAATTAAAAATGGTAAAAGTAACACTTTTAATATAAAAAAATTATCTTTTATGCATACTTCTATGCATGAAAATTAAAAATGATAAAAGTAACACTTTTGATATAAAAAATTTTCCTTTATGCATACTTCTATGCATGAAAATTAAAAATGATAAAAGTAACACTTTTGATATTAAAAAAAATTTCTTTTATGCATACTTCTATGCATGAAAATTAAAAATGATAAAAATAACACTTTTGATATAAAAATTTATCCATTATGCATACTTCTATGCATGAAACAAAAATGGTAAAAATAACACTTTTGATATAAAAATTTATCCATTATGCATAATATTAAAATTCAATTTCTCCATGATTGTAATGAAATTCTTTCAATTAATCTAGGATGATAATTCCTAGAATATGGTAGGAAGTCCTCTTTTTATGCTTTGAATGAGATTATTTTATGCATAATTTTTATAAAAATTTTACCATAGCTCCGCTGCTATGACTGATAAATCTCAATTTTTTCTAAGGGATAATGCTTATCATTAAGAAAATAACTAAAATAATCTCTAATTGGATTATCAATCCATAATGGATTGAATCATTAATATACATAAACTAAAAGCATAGAAAAAAGCCATTAATTTGGCCTCAAGCATAGCTTAATCTTGGGTTAAGGAAAAGCTTTATGAAAAGCTTGATTTGGATTGAGAACGGTTCATGAGTATGACCATTTCTTGAGTGAGAGAGAGAATTTACATAAAAATCATTAGAATTTAAACATAAATGAAAATTAACTTCAATAGCATTATGTAACTCTTCACTACTATTCAAACTTCAGTAGCATTAAAAAAAACCATACCAATTAAACTTCTCAAGCTTGAGAGGGGTTGAGAAGAGAGAAACATTGAGAAATTATAGAAAGATCAATATTCACTAATTACCTTACAACTTGCTTGATTCTTTGTTCACGGTAGAGGCCCCCAACCAATCAATTGGTTAAGTATGTTGATGGAGCCACTAATTGGGATTGAAGAAAGAGGGAAGCTCCAAAAACTAGTGAATTATTAAATGAATTCACAGTTCTTGGCTTAGGTGGAGTAGAGTAACGATGCATAAACACTATATATTTTTCAACAAGGGGGAGGCTTCTATTTATAGGAAAAATTGAGCTCCTAACCAAACAAACTGATTCTAGAATTTTCTAAATCAGTTTGGTCAATATTTGACCATTTTTAGGTCAGTTAAGCTAACTTTTTGGAACTAGACTTGAATGAGGAGAGAGGAGAGATGAAATATCTCAATTTTTATGAGTTTAAAACTCATTCAAGCATGTGAAATGTGCACCTCCTTTAAAGAACTCCTCTTCCTTACATATGTGTCATAATGGAATCATTTTAATATTGCTCATAGTTTTTTTACTAATAATTCTTGTACATTTTCAACTCTTCATCTTATGTGAAATATGCACCTCCTTTAAAGAATTCCCCTTCCTTACATATGTCATATTTTTAATATTGCTCATAGTTTTTTACTAATAAACCTTGTACATTTTCAACTCTTCATCTTATGTGAGCATTTAAGGGACTCCCCTTCCTTACATATGTGTCATAATAAAATCATTATACCCAAAATATCTCATATTTTTAATATTGCACATAGTTTTTTTACTAATAAACCTTGTACATTTTCAACTCTTCACCTCATGTGAGCATTTACTCATTTTTGGGTATTTTCTTTTTACAAGTTGGATTTATCTCCTCCCTACACATGGATTGATGCTATTGGTCTATAGGAACCTTAATTGGACCATAGTCTAAAGATTTCTGAAAATCTAGACCCTTAGGCTAAGGTTCTTTATAGCTATTTTCAATTAATTCCAATTGCACATTGGAAAATTCTTTTTTGAATTTCTGTTTCAGGGAAACTCATCTGAATTATAAGAGATATTTTTCTATCCAAAAATATTCAAAATCTGAATATTCTCTCTCTAGAATAATTTTTCTCTCTCTAGGCTAAAATAGTTAGCAACAGGGTCTTTATATTTCTGAAGAGGGTTGATTACAGGGGAAGATACTAGACATCAAAAAGGGGTTGGGGGAGGAATCTTACAATATCCTTCGGTCATGCTGCGCGGCAGCAGGGAACCCAAGAAGTGGTTAAGCCATTTACATCTGGTCGAATTTGCTTACAATGCTTCTTATCATCGAAGCATTGGGATGAGTCCTTTCAAAGCTTTGTATGGACAAGATTGCCTTCCACTGTTGACTTGGTCCAACCCATTGATCAGAGTCGAGATGTCAAGACAAATGCTTAATGACATAGACCAACAAATGCAATCAATCCGTAAAGATATAAAGGTAGCCCAAGATAGGCATTGTTTGGGGCATCATAGCATAGCGGAGGCTACACTCAAACCCACTCACTTGTCATTCCGTGAATGCGACCCGGTTAGCGCATAGAGGCTATCCCGAATGGGAGAAGAAGAATTAACCACATACTAATGACATAGACTCAATACACACTTAAGCTCAACTTGGCCTCATTCCTACACACCCATTCATTCACAAATCCAAGCAAGAGGAATACAATCACTATGCACTCAAGCAAAGAGAAAGACCTCACTCCACTCCTATCTTCCTACAAGCATGCACACATTCAAGCATCAAGCTTCCATGAAAGCTTCAAATCAATCCATGTACTCAAAAATGAAATACTAAAAGCATGCATAAGAGTAAAATGATTAGAGAAGAGGATGAGAAAGACTCATGACATTGCTAATGATTCAATGAAGAGATTAACCTCATACAATGATGTAGATGGGGTGAGAGAAGAGTCTTCACCTCTATGGAGAAGAGGGAGAGTAGGTCTCTCAAAGGAGCTCTTACATGAACTAAGCCCAAAAGTGTATAAAGCTCTCAAATGAGCCACCTTTTATACAAAAATTCTAGGACTCCCATAAGTCCCCATGTGGGATTATTATCAAACCCTCTCCCACATTCATCTACAAAGTGGAACTCTTTTCAAGAGCCCTAAGTATTGTTTTTGTTGCATCCTGGTATTGGTATTGATCCTCATTTGCGAGCAACACTCCCCCCTTCCTATTTTGCGCACGTCCTCGAGCGCGGTAGTAGCAAGAGCTGCAACAAAAAAACAATTGATGCAAGTCAAGTCCTTTATTGATAAAAAGAAAAGAAAAGCAAAATCAGCAACGATCATTACACATGTGAGCATACAAGTGCAAGGCTGATTAAAGTTTTAAATGAGTACTAAAACAGGTGAGTAAAAACTAGTCAAAGTGAGACTTAGGTAGTAGATAATGCTATGCAAAGGCAAGTGTCTTTGTACACCTCCGGTTATGACCGCAGTCTCAATGTCCTATCAGTATGTAAGTTACTCCTAAGTGGCAACCCTACTCCTAAGTATGAGCAAAGGTGATTGGAGCTCTCTCTTGTTGTTTTTTTTTTTTTTTTTTTAAATCTGTGTGTAGAAGGTGATAAAGATTAAGGTTCTATCCCCATGAGACCCGAGCAATGGCCAAGAGACCTCCGCCAAGAGAATCTAAAGACCGCTAAGTATCTCAAGGGCGACAGACCCTTTTCTTTCTTTTATGACCGAAGGAGTACCCCATGAAGATGAAAGCATCGGTCTTGAGGGCCCATAGTGTACCCCCGAGTCCTACCAACATCTATCAAGGCGATAGATTCCTCAATGGTCTTCTTCTGAAGCTTCTAGACATCAGTGTTTACCCCATGGAAACCAAGGCATCGGCCCCAAGGTGCCGAGACATCCCCAGGTCCTACCAAGCACTTCGCATGGCGGTAGACACTTCATGTCACAATTCACCTTGTATATATATTTTTGTAGGGTATATTTTCATAAATTTTTATTACTCGTAGCACCTAGCTCATATCTAAGAGATAACTACCACTAGGGATAACTAATATACCTTGAAGACATAAGTACTTGGCATACTCCCTTGGTATATATCCTACACTGTCTTGGAATAGAAATATCTCTTACTAAGTTTTCTAAGACTCTAGAATGTACTCACCACCTTTTAACTACTAATCAAAACTCAAACCAGCCAATATTGTGTACATGCAAACCATATATTCGAAAGATAAGAGCACATAAAGAAATAAAGAATAAGATTTGCATACACCTGTTGTAGTGCCCTGTTGATGTTGTTCGTTTGCCTTGAATAATTGCTGATTTTGTGCAGATTGCTCCTCCTTGATCTTTGTAGGCATAGCATATCTCCCCCCTTCCTAGTTTGTGTGCACGATAGGTGGACTGTAGGGGCGTATCTGATGCTCTTCTTAAGCTGAGATCTCTGCACAAAGTTTTATTAACAAACAAAGAAAAAAACAAAAGAATTAAAAAAATTTGTTAGTGGTGCCAATCACCGAATATAGCCGAGGGGAAAAACCCAATGGGAGAAAAGTGCCCTGGCTTGTCGTTCTTATTGTGGAGTCACTGATCTTACCCTTGCGTTGGTGGTGGAGATTATCTCAAAAAGAACATAATTCTCTAAAGGCGTAAGGCACCACACTATTGAAACATTGATCTACCAAAGAGCTTCATTTGTAGTGTTAATGCCTTATCTTTGGTTTTAGGTATGTCCTTCTTGGGTGGGAACTTTATCAATTGTCGAGGAATTTGAGCAAGATAAGAGGTTTTAGGCTTGGAAATGCTAGAATCTATGCTCAAATGAGACTCCTTTGGACTTGACTTATGTACACCAGTTGATGGTTGAATCATGTAACAAGGAGAAATCGGGTCAACCGGTGTTTCAATACATGTATTAGGAATATCAACACAAGTGGATTTGTAGGTGCTATCACAGCCACCTTTCCTTTCTTGAAGAGTCTGTGTTGATTTCTTTTGTACCCACTGATATGGAAAATCAAGGGTGGCTTTTGGAATCTTTTGGATACACTCTTTTATCCTTTGCTCAGCATGGCATTTTGGAAGCCAAATTGCTGTTGTACCCTCATAGTAACCTTGTGCTTTAAGAACATTTTTGGGGACCCATCGAGTAACAACCCGAGGTTTAGGCTTGGAAATGATGTGCTTCTTAAGAGGCTTAGCAACTGGAATAGATGGTACAAGTTTGTACGCATCTTTGGGTAGCCACATTGATGAATCCTTCTTGCCTGGCCTTCTTTGAGCAGCAACTAGATTAGTTGGAACATGCCAGCCATGGCCCTCACTTGAGTACTCATCAATTATCCACATCATTTGTGTTGGAGCTAGTGTCTTTTTCTTATTAGCATCATTAGCTGATTCGTGTGTCAAATCCTCAACTGAGACTTCCTCGACATGCATAGCTGTTGTGGATGTATCCCTATAGTACAAATCATCTAGAAGGGCACGTGGTTGTACCATTCTTAGAGGAATAATATCATATCCATCAGAGTCACAGAATTGAATTGGCTTTGGTAAAGCACATGTCGATAATGTTGCAAGGACATGACTCCATTCTAATGGATCAATTAAATGCTCAGGGAAGGGTTGTGGAATGTATGCCTCGTCTGATACACTTCGATTACCCTTAAGTCTCTCAGTGTTGAAATCCCTACATGAGGCTCCACACATCCATAGATCTTCTCGCCCATCTGACAATGTAACTCTTGAGCCCTCAGATGAAGCAGAATCAAACTCATCTATTGGAGACCTTGTTACATCACGATATGAGTGATTCCTTAGGTTGACCCTTGTGATGACAGAATCATGTCGGAGGTACAAATAGTTGTATCCCCAATCTTGAATCATTTGAAATTGTCGCATGAATGGTCTACCCAATATCACTTCATAGTTTGGATGCTTTCCAAAATCCACCACTGCAAAGGTATGCTCATATTCAATCCCACATGTGGTGACCAATATGTTCTCAAGCAGCCCAAGGGGATGTTCTAAGCTTCCATCTGCTAGCTGCAAACGCATCCTGGTACTCCTAATAGCTGGTTTGCCCCATTTTTCCCAAATAGACCTTGTCACAATGCCTACTCCTGCACCACTATCAAGTATTGCAGTTGAAGATACTTTTCGCACTTCCAATGGGAGGGTAGCATTTCCCTGATCGTCTTCACAAAATTTTCCTACTTTGTTGATAGGAACTGGCATTACATGCTTTGTCTCAGGGTGTATAGTACACTCATGGTGACCCTTTTGTAGCAATACCTGCTCTGACAAACATGTGGCAATATCATTCCACAACTCAGGTTTAAGCTTTATCAATTCAAGCATAGGTAAGTTACAAGCCACTGGTGCAGACAAAATAGCTTGCACCATACTCATATCTTTCTCCTTAGTCAACCTTTTATGCATGGAGGGTATCCTCAAGGTTTGAGAACAGTTCTCATATTCTCCCAGATAGGATGGTAAGGTTTTCATTGTATGCTTACTTCTAGGAGAAACAATTGTTTGACCTTCCTCCTGGATGCTTGGGCGTCCAAAGTTGTTTTCCGAATCTCTGGTAAAATCCACCTCAGAGAATGGAGGCGAACTAACAGAAGACATGTTCTCATTAATTTTCTCATTTACTGCGGCCCACATGTCATTTGCCATGTCCTCATTAGCATCAATAATTTCATCATTGCATGGGAAGACAAGGCTAGGTGATGGTAGACTTTCTTCTTTCAATGGAGTGTCAATTGGTGTCGATCTTTCGCTTTGAGCTTGTGAAATGAACTCACTTTTCATTTCCCTACTTGATGACACTTCTGGTATAGTTTCTAATGTTGGCTTAAGAGAGGTTGGGCCCCGAGGAATAGGAGGTGGTGGTCCCTCAAGTATCGACTGAGCTTCCCTAATGATTTGCTGATGTACGGCTAGATTGATCTTCTCCTCACGAGGGTTTGGGTATTCTTGAAGCTTCTTGGGTAGCTCTGATAAGGCTGCAATGCGACTTCTATGAGCATCAATGATGGCCTCTAGTGTCTCATTCACTTTATCCACAAAAACAGAACCCCCAGAACTATCCTCAGTCGTACTAGCCTTATTTTGTTTAGCACTTGGCTCAGGTTTAGGTTCCTCACGCACTTCTTGGGATGTAAAAGTTTTATCCCGTATGTTTTGTTTAGAGTTCTCCTGAGAACTAGAAGTGGATGCACTTTTAGTTTGCTTGTTTCGGTTCTTCTTCCTCCTAGTGGTCTTTTTTCTACTGGACTGTAGGGTCTTGTCCACTAGATTTGTCTTTGCATCCCTAGTTCGAGGTGTCTCATCAGTTTGTATTTCAGCGTTTCGTGTCTGTGATCGAGTCATGACTCTAAGTGGCACGACCTCCTCATTCTCAGATGAAGGTGGTGATGGAATTGCCCCTACAAGGTTGAGTGAAACCTTTGGTTGAGAGTTGCCCTCCTCATGTGGTTTCAACAGACAATCCTTCGGGAAGTGTTCGACACAACACCCCAGACAATATCTTTCTATTGGTGGAAACTGTTGCACTGTTGTATTTGTCCTAGATGCTTGCCTTGAGCGATGTGGACAATCACGAGCCCAATGGGGTTCTCCACACTCATAACAGGGGCCCATTGGTTTGGCCTCTACTTTCCTTGGCTGCCATTGACCTGAGGGGCCTGGAGTCCTAGGTTGGTAGCCGCCTAGCAACATTAAAGAGTTTTGTTCCCCTGGTTGAATCTCCACCAGTGCTTGGTTTGGGTATGTGGGACTTTCAAAGATATTTTCTTTGGATGAATATGATACATATTCTTCCTCCACATATCCTGGGTTTACCAATTCTCTACACATATTTGAATTGTCGTAGTCGACTACCCTCACAGGAGCAGTCCCTGGAGCAGGAGGTTGAGCACCAAGAACAGGTCGTGCTTGTTCTTGTGTCATCGGTGGCTTACGTTCAAAATTTGTATATTGTTGATACATTTGTGGAGCCACTCCACCCCTCGGCTGCTCACGTTCCTGTCTCATTCTCGCAATGCGAGTACAATCCTGGGTGGTATGAGTAAAGTTCCAAGCACAGGCTTGACACCACTTTTTTGTGGGTTGGTTTGTGACTAGAGGAGAAAAGGTATTACAGTCCTCTGTTTTATGGTCACCGCCACATGCTCCACAAAGATGAGGACCTGTAGGAAGTACACTCCTCATTCTCTGCTGCTGTTGTTGTGGCTGCATGGGTGGACGATAGGTTTGTCCTAATCTCCTTAGCACTAGGTTGGCTATTTGGTCTGGATTTAATAGTGCGCTAGACCCTGAACTTTGATCTTCACCCCACTGATTTTTAGGTTTAACCTCAGGGCCAGAACCATCCTGGAATTTGAAGTTATCGGTGAAATCCATAGCATCATGGCAACACTCATTAAAACTTGTATGTTTCTTAGCATAGAGATGTGTATGCAGTGTCGAATTTTTGAGGCCTTTTAAGAAGAGAGAAATTAATCGACTTTGAGCGGGCTTCTCATCTTCTGGGCATCGGTTAATGTACTGCTTCATTCTATTTACACAGTCTCTAACACTCTCATTCTCACCCTGCTTGAAAGAGTAGATATGCGCTACTGTGTCATGTTGAATTCCCATCAAGGAAAAAGCAGCAATGAATCTCTCTTCCAAAACTCTTAAAGAAGTTTTGTCAGAAGCTTCTAATGCCTGAAACCAAGCAAGGGCCTTTCCTTCAAGAGTGAGTCCAAACCCTTCTATTTGAGTATGCTTATCAGCAACTTGCTCAGCTCGAACTGCTTGCCTAAAAGCTGCTACATGATCGTATGGATCTCCCGACCCTTCATATTTCTTTACCAATTTCTGAAGAGTTGATGGCCGTACTTGTCGTGAATACTCGTCGTAGGGCCTACGGCCTCTTACTCTTAGTGGGAATTGTTCCTCTCTTTGGAAAGATGGTCCACATGTTTCCAAAATTGGTGTGGGTGCCCTATTACCAGCCTCACCAAACCCCTCTAAAGATCTTGTCACCCTCATTTCAGGAGGTGCACTTATAGGAGGCCGAGTTGGCTCCCCTCTCATCCGATTGTCATAGTGGGAAAGATGTTGTTGTGGTGGTGTGACCTGTGGTCGCACATTTGGTGTAGGACGATATCGTGGTGCTAGACTTGGGCTACTAGCAGTGGTCCACTTAGATGTTGAAGGTCCCTCTCTAGTGAACTCTCGTAGGGGAGGAGCAACAGTTTCTCCAAGAAAGGCTGTCTCTCCTGGTTTGGCTGTATGTGTTGAGAACACTTCCATAAATAATGGTTGTCCTTTCCACGTGAGTTCCCTAATCTCTTTCCAATCTAACGTTCGATATTCATTTGACCATTTATCAACTATTCTGTTCATGTGTCCTGCACACTTCTCAACTACCACTACATAACCTAGAGGAAGATCCAGCTCTGGCGATTTAGTCGTGGCATAATATCCCTCTAACGAATCCTTATAGACCTCTTGAAGTTGGTCATCCTGTAAAACCTTTGTCACAGGAATTTGTCGTACAAACTCCCATTGACTTTCAGCCCCCTGATCCATTTTACACTTGCCTTTCCTATCCTTGTCCAAATTTAGATCTACTAGAAGCAAATCATCTATGGATGGCTTTGAGGATTGGGCATTGGAAGGTCCAGGCATGTCCGGCTCGATGAGCCAGTCATCTCGAGACTCCCTCGCTCTGGAAAGTTGTGATATGTCTAAAAACTCTGTTTTAGAGAGCTCCCCTAATTTGTCTACCTTTTCTGGATGGTAGGTGACTTCATAGCGAACACCATCTCCACCCATGTACATGTTACCCTGGTCATTGACTAGAGGTGCTCTATCAAGTTCTGAGAATATGTCGGCTATCTTAACAAGGTACCTTTGTTGTGGGTCCCTAAAGATCTCAGCTCCTTGAGCATTTGTGTAGACATATTGGAGTCGCACATTGAATATTAACCCCATGGTGTCGGCCTCGAATGGATTAAAGGATCTTGAGGGTGTCCTATTTTGGGCTACAGGATAACTAGTTGATGGCCCTAGATTGTCCATGGACAATGAACTAGTCGTTCTAGAGGAAAGGGTATCGGATTGGGATTCAGATAGGGTTTCAGCAATATCTGCCAAGTTTCCTATTGATTGGGTCCCACTTTCCTGAGTAGGCACTCTAGAAGGTGCCCTAGGCCCTATGGCAGAATCTATCAGCCGTCCTGACCGTAAGTGCATAAGGTCAAATTTTGTTTTGGTTTTTTGGGTTTTTATGTGTTTTTGTTTTGTTTTGGTTTTGGTTTTTGTGTTTTGTTTTTTTTTTATATAAATATATATATATATATATGTATATATATATATATTTTTTCCTACCTAATCACTAAAGACAACTTAAAAAGAATATGTATGGTGTACTTATCTATCCTAATTTTTTTAATTGTTTTTTTTTTAAAATGATTTTATGATTTTTTTTTATTTTTACTCTTTTTTACCCTTTTAATTTACACAAAATTATGAATCATACTAAAAAATACTAACTATGCACAAAGTTACAAAAATGAAAAAAATGCAGTTTACACTAATTATGCAAAAAATTAAAAATATGAAGAATTACAGAATATGCAAAAAATAATAGACTCCTAAAAAATCAAAAAATTTTCTTTTGTTTGGTTTTTCCTCCTTTTGTTTTTTGTTTTTTGTTTTTTTTTTGTTTGTTTGTTTTTTGTTTTTTTTTTTAAATATATATTACAAAAATTTAAAACAATGCAAATTACTCTAATTATGCTAAAAATTACAGAAATGAAAAATAAAAAATATGCACACACTATGGACTCCTAAAAACAAATAAAAAGAATTATTATTTTTTTAATTTTTTTTTAATTTTTTTTTAATTTTTTTTCTTTCTTTCTTCTCTCTATTTTTTTTTAAAAAGATTTTCCACTATTTTTTTTTTCTCTTTCTTTTCTATTCTTCTTTTTTTTTTTTCAAAATTTAAATGTTTTTTTTTTTAATTCTTTTTTTTTCTTTTAATTCTTTTTTTTAATTTAATATATTATAGTTTTTTTTTTATGATTTAAAAAATAAAAGCAAAATAACAAAAAAAAAAAAACAAAAAATCAAAAAATCAAAAAAATACTAACCTGCGTTATCTCCTCCGCTCGCCGCTCCGGATTCGTCGCCGACTTCACGTTCGCTCGGCTGGCAACCTTATCCTCCACACCAGCGCCTTCACGTTTCCAACACTGCTTTTGCTTCGACCGCCCTCGCCCTGGCTCCAAGCATACTGCCTACTGCAGCAGCCTTCAAGCCTGCCTTCGCCTACAGCCGACCGCCACCTCCACTCTACACCGCCATCTCCTTCAGCCACAACGCCGCCGTCTCACGCCTCTGCTGTGCTACTCAGCTCCTGCAGCCGCCTAGGGAGCCTCTTCTTCACTGCCAGGTTGCAACAGTCCTTCGCTCGGTCACCTGTCAGTCGGCTGCCCACAGCCTCTCCTTTTTTCGCTTGTGGCCAGCTTTTTTCCCCTGCGGTGAGCTGCAGCCCACCTATGGCAACGCCTTCAGCCGCCTCCACTCTTCGACGACCTACAGCAGGCTTTTTTTTGCTTCTGCCGCAGCTGCCTCCTGGCCAGCAGCCCTCGCCTTCGCCACGTCACCCTGTCTTCTGCTGTCGGCTGCAGGCTATGCCCGCCGCCTGTGCCAACGCCGTCTTACAGCTGCTCGCCGCTTTCGCCTCCCTTCACCACCGCCTTTCGGCTGCCGCCAACGTCTGCTTGCCGCCACTCCCTTTGCTTTGCTTCAGTTTTGCTGCGCTTCATTCCGCCACCTACTCCAACGTTTCCACCCGCATCTGCCGGCTGCCCACCACCTTCGCCTCTCGCCAGCGCCTCTCGCCCGCTTCCGAACCAGTCAGCCACAACAGCCGCCAACTCCAGTTGTGGTTTTTTTTTTTTAATTATTTTTTTTTACCTTCTTACCGTCGACCACCTCTGCTGTCGACCACCTCTCACACGCCTTCGCCGCCGTTTGTTGGCCTCGCGACCAGCTGCCACGTCAACACACGCAGACGTATAAAAGAATAAATATATATATATATGTATATATATATATATTTTTTCTTTCTTTTTTAAAAAAAAGTCGCCTCTGCTCTCCTTTCAACAGGCTTTCCAACAGCCGCACACATATAGATATAAATAAATAAATAGATATATATATGTATATATGTCTATTTATTTTTATTTTTTTCTCTCTCTTTGCTGCGAAGACTCCCCACAAAACTACAAAATAACAAAACAATAAAGGAAAAACAGCCGCTTCACTACTTCCTACCAACCTCTCGCTACTTGCAAAAAAAAATACAAAAAACAGAAAGTACTTAAATTTTGATTAATGGCGGGATTACTCAACCGCAATGGGGTTTAAAAATATTTTTTTTCTTACTTCTCATCAACAAATGAAAACACACAAGGCGCCCTTGAGATCACACACTCAATGCCCTTGCAAACTCTACTCTAATCTACCCTAATCCACGATTTTGCAATCAATGGAGCACTTAATAAGAAGTAATGGTTAACACCCTTCACTAACTTAGGTGTGCGTTCCCCGGCAGCGGCGCCATTGTTTGGGGCATCATAGCATAGCGGAGGCTACACTCAAACCCACTCACTTGTCATTCCGTGAATGCGACCCGGTTAGCGCATAGAGGCTATCCCGAATGGGAGAAGAAGAATTAACCACATACTAATGACATAGACTCAATACACACTTAAGCTCAACTTGGCCTCATTCCTACACACCCATTCATTCACAAATCCAAGCAAGAGGAATACAATCACTATGCACTCAAGCAAAGAGAAAGACCTCACTCCACTCCTATCTTCCTACAAGCATGCACACATTCAAGCATCAAGCTTCCATGAAAGCTTCAAATCAATCCATGTACTCAAAAATGAAATACTAAAAGCATGCATAAGAGTAAAATGATTAGAGAAGAGGATGAGAAAGACTCATGACATTGCTAATGATTCAATGAAGAGATTAACCTCATACAATGATGTAGATGGGGTGAGAGAAGAGTCTTCACCTCTATGGAGAAGAGGGAGAGTAGGTCTCTCAAAGGAGCTCTTACATGAACTAAGCCCAAAAGTGTATAAAGCTCTCAAATGAGCCACCTTTTATACAAAAATTCTAGGACTCCCATAAGTCCCCATGTGGGATTATTATCAAACCCTCTCCCACATTCATCTACAAAGTGGAACTCTTTTCAAGAGCCCTAAGTATTGTTTTTGTTGCATCCTGGTATTGGTATTGATCCTCATTTGCGAGCAACAGGCATGTGCAGATAAAAAGAGATCAGAGAGAGAGAGTTTGAGAATCAGATATGGTCTTCATTTGAGTACGACCAGAAAGAAGTTCCTTATCCTTAGGGAAGTACAAGAAGCTCTCTCCTAGATACTATGGGCCATATGCTGTTATAAAGAAAGTGGGCGATCTAGCCTATAAACTTCTTCTGTCTCCCCATCTAAAGGTACATAATGTATTCGATGTCAGTTTGCTTAAGAAATATGTACCTAGCCCGAGTCACTTGCTTGATGATAAACAATTGATCTCTCCGGCTCAAGGCTAGATGGTACTCCAACCTGAGGAAATCCTTGACGTTCGAGAGAAGATTCTCAGGAGCAAAGTCCTCAGAGAATTTTTAGTAAAGTGGAAGTTCTTCCCTTTAGAAGACGCAACCTGGGAGAAAGAAGAAGAGTTGGCGAAAGATTGCCCCCACTTTGCGAGATGAGGACATCTCGCGTTTTTTAAGTAGGAGAGGATGTAAGATTCCTCCTCAGCCTGAATAATGAATAAGCTTTACTTTAATCCCTTGTAATCATTCCCTATTTCTGAATACAAGAAAATATTATTTTTCCTTGTTTTTGACTAGAGAGATGAAAAATTCTAGAGAGAGGTAATTTAATATTGAGATATTTTTGGATAAGCAAATTCTCCTAATATCAAAAATATGTTTCCCTGAAATAGAAATTCAAAATAAATTTTCCAAGGTGCATTAGGAATCAATTAAAAATGATTTAAAAGACCTTAGCCTAAGGGTCAAGATTTTTTGAAAATTTTGGATTATGGTCCAATTAAGGTTCCTATGGGCCAATAAGATTAATCCAAGTGTTGAGATAAGATAAATCCAATGAATAAAAGAAAATACCCAAAATAAGTAAATGCCCACATAAGATGAAGAGTTGATTGAGTGTAAGGTTTATTAGTTAAAAACTATGAGATATTACTAAAATGAGTAAATGCCTACATAAGATGAAGAGTTGACTAAGTGCAAGGTTTATTAGTTAAAAACTATGAGATATTCTTAAAAAAATGAGATATTTTGGTATAAGAATACATTTTTGACACCTTGGTAGTAAGGAGAGGGGGAGACTTTAAGGAGGCGCCTATTTCACACATGTGAATGAGTTTTTTAATTCTAAAATATTAAGATATTTTTATCTCTCCTGGATCAAACTGGGAGCTAAACTGGTCTAAATCTTGTCCAAATTTAGCCAAATTGAAGCTGGAAAATTCTAGAACTTAGTTGGACTCAGTTAGTGGCCTGGATCAAACTGGGTCAAAATGGGAGCTAAACTGGGTCAAATTCTAGAACTTAGTTGGACTCAGTTTAGTGGCCTGGATCAAACTGGATCAAAATAGGAGCTAAACTGGTCCAAATCTTGTCCAAATTCAGCCAAATTCAGCCAAATTGAAACTCAAAAATTCTAGAACTTAGTTGGACTCAGTTAGTGGCCTCCCTCATCTATAAATAGACCCTCAGTCTTTTGTATTCTCATATGTGAGCTAGACCATACCAGTATTATATTAAAATAAGTATATTTTCTATTATCCTTTAAAAATCCTCTACATTTTGGAGAGATTGGAGCTTCTCTCTCTCTTCAACCTTCCTTGGAGCTTTCCTCTCAACATACTAACCAATTGACTGGTTGGGGGCTTCTTCTAAGAATAGAGAAGTAAGAAAATCAAGAGGTAAGAGGTGATTTTATGGTTTTTTTCTAATATTCTAAATTTTTTCACTTCTCAACCCCTCTCAAGCTTGAGAAGTATTCAAATGAATGGTTTTTCAATACAAATGAAGCTCTCTAATGAATTCTAATGATTAATCATAAAAGATTATCTTTATTCTTAATTTAGGATGTTTTTTAAGTATATCTCTCTCTCCTTGAAAGAATGGTCATTCCTATGGCCAATTCACTATTTAAATGATGCTTCTCATGGAGCAATTCTTAATTCTAAAATCAAACTCTATGCTAGTTAAGCTAGAGGCTAAAGAAATGGCCTTTTAATGCTTTTATGTTACATAAATTATGATGAACTTATGATTTAGATTTATAAATTGGATTTAGATCTATTGATAGTTAATCTATCATAATTGTATTACTAAGTTTTATTCTTTTCAAAATTATTAAAAATTATCATTTATAGCCAGCGGAGCTATGGCAAAAATTTTAGAAATTAATACATAAGTCATTTTTATGCATAATGTGAAAAGAGGACTTCCTACCATATTCTAGGATTAGTCATCCTATGCTAAAAGAATAATTCTCATCATATCCATGGAAAATTAATTTTTAATGTTTATGCATAAATAGTTAATTAGAGAAAAAGAGAAATTTTTAGTAATTTCATTTTTATGATAAAAGAGGAATTTCCATGATAATGGAGATCCATGTATTTCAATGGAGAAAGAGAAAAATAGGTATATTAAAATAATGAATATCTTTATTTAAAATTAAACACGAATTTTAGATAAATTATTTTTATGTATGAAAAATTTTAAATGATGAAAGAGGAATTCCCATCATATTTGGAATTCAATCATTTAAATGAGAAAAGTAGAATTCGTAGTATAATGGAATTAATGGATATTTTTATTTAATTTTAAGAGAAATTTTAGTTAAATTTATTTTTATGCATGAGAAAAAAAATTAAATGATAAAAGAAGAATTTCCATCATATTGGAATTCAATCATTTAAATAGTAAAAGTGGAATTCTTGGTATATTTGGAATATTGAATATTTTTATTTAAAGAGAAAATTTAGATAGATTTATTTTATGATAAAAGAGGAATTCCTATGACATTTGGATTGCACTCATTAAATGAGAGAAAGAGGAATTATAAGCTTATTCAAAAACAATAGATATTGGTTATAAAAGAAATTTTTTATGATATTTAAGTAAAGAAATATTTGAATTATTTTTTGGTATCAAAGGATGAATTTTCACCAAAATTCTACCTAGGGAATTAAGGTTCAAAAATTAAGTGGTAGCAAGAATATCTTTAGATATTTTATGTGGTTAAATCACTAAATTGGTATTTACCCTAAAATAGATGTTTATGTGAAGAAAATCCTTGTTAGAACTAAACCGAATGATTTTGGTTAGACTACGAGAGGGACGAACAGTAAACCTACTTCTCCACCTCTCGATCTGAATCAAGCAAAAACTTCGTGATCAATTCTAGTTCTTAATACAAGGAATAGGCCGCCGTTGAATGAACCTAGTTTTTCCTTGACCGAAATCACCAAGAATCTAGTTGGACAATTAGACAAATGATGGGTAGATTACCCTGATGAGAGATCAAGGATTCTCATTATGAAATTGGGGATTAAGGAAAAAGGATTTTGTGGAGCCAATCTCAAACTGGGAATTTTACTTGCATAGAACCTCTGTTTTAATTTAAAAGACTATTTTATGCCGGACTATTTTATATCACTCAACGCCTCAAAATTTTAGAACCTCTTTTTTAATTTAAAGGACTATTTTATGCCAGACTATTTTATACCACTCAACGCCTCAAAATTTTAGACTTTCTTTGCGAAATCTACAGATTCCTAAGCTGCTTTATTCCTAAAGGAGAAGATAGTAGCTCCCCTGGTAGTAAGGGAACATTCTTAGTCCAGAGGACACATTTGGTAATACAATGGACTGAGAATTTTGGAGGATGATGATCAGTAATATTATGATTTTCATTGAAGGATTGTTTTAAAGATAGTCCAATCTGTTATAAATGGTAATTTCATATTGGGTGTGTACGTGGTATGCCTACTTTAAATTTTGCTTGAAAGCCAGCCAGGGGGCTTGGGAACTCTTTTCCTCAGTACCCGAGCAAAACATAACCAAATCTTTATGAAGGAATCCCACCAATACCTTGGTCGGGGGGTGGTTGGCTAACCCATGGGCTGGTTGGCTGGATCGAGGAATTCCTGTGAAACAACTAAGATACGATTAGTTACAATAGTTAGATTAAGATACGATTAGTTACAATAGTTAGATTAAGTCCTAAGAAGAACTTTGTTCTATGGGAGGGAATCAGCCTGTGCCTCGTTAAAGGAGGAAAAAAGTAGTGATTCTATGGACCAAGTGCAAGTCTCTTCTTTGATGTGACCATGTGACTTCAGGTTCGGTCAGATTAGTTAAACTAGTTAAGACTTTGACTCGTTAGATTAATTTCCTCGTTAGAAGATTTTCCTTGGAGGAATCGCCCATGCCTTCCGAGCAAGGGAAGTTTTTCCAGGTTCGGTTTCGGAGGAACCACGGGACTAGTATCTTGTCTAGACATCCGGGGCAAGGCCCCGAGTGTGGATCCCTGCCCCGCACGAGAAGCTGACACTGCTTCTGCCCGCCAATGCCCTCGGAGGGGGCACCGCGAAGGCGGGGCGGGGGTCTCACAGATGGTATCAGAGCTTTGTTGTTGAAAGCTGATAAGGAGAAATGAATTCTTATCAGAAAATTGTAATAAAAACTCAGAAAGAGCATTTACATACTGTATTTTCATTCCTTAAGCTTCATTAATGAAGATTTTTAATCAAAGAATTTGATTTTATAGCTGGAAGTTCCACACTTATCTGGTGTTGCGGACCTCACCCAGTCACAAGACATGACTGCGTTCGCCTTCGAGCATTTTATCTCTTCCGCTACAACTTGAACGAGCCAAGCCAGACTCACAAGCCATTTTTTGAGGATTTATATTTCCCTAACCCAGCGGAGAGACGGTAGCACAAGTGGTTTGCAGGGCAGTATGTCCACACCTCTTGTGACCAGCGTATGATGCTGAGGTAAAATCTCTCATTAACCAGTGATTTTAATGAGGCTGAAAGTGACACATGGTGTTATTTTATATCACTCAACGCCTCAAAATTTTAGACTTTCCTGCGAAATCTACAGACTCCTTAGTTGCTTTATTCCTAAAGGAGAAGACAGTAGCTCCCTTGGCAGTAAGGGAACATTCTTAGTCCAGAGGACACATTTGGTAATACAATGGACTCATAATTTCGGAGGATGATGATCAGTAATATTATGATTTTCATTGAAGGATTGTTTTAAAGATAGTTGTGAGATCCCTGTTCCCACCGAGCAACGGATTTGGGGTACTAGCAGCGGAAGTAGCACTTCTCGCGCGGGACAGGGGTCCCACACTCGGGGCCTCGCCCACGGATATCCGGACAAGAGACTAATCCGTCGGTTTGTCCAAAACCGAAACCGGAAAAACTTCCTTTACCCGGAAAGCACGGGCGATTCCACCAGGATAACTCTTTACTCTAATGTAGTCAAGATCATTACTGATCAAACTGATCTGACTGCACCTTTAACGATACTTGGTCAAATCAAGGAAGAACTTGCACTTGGATCATTGGGATCAACGCTTTTTTCCCCATCAAGAGGCACAGCCGTTGATTCCTATCCATAGAACAATTTCTATCCGGGATTTACTTCATCTATCGTAATAATAGAAATTAAATCTCGAATTACGGATCCATCAGTCCAGCCTAACCCCATCCGATCCCATGGGTTAGCCAACCGCCCAACCACTGTAGTGATGGGATCCAATTTGGAATTTGGTTAGGTTTTGTCCCGGGTACCAAGGAAAAGAGTTCCAAGGCCCCCTAGCCGGAAGTTCATGCAAACATAAAACTAGTCATACCACTTACACACCCAATATGAAATTGCCTTTTTCTTAGCATCAACTAGCTTTAAAACAATCCTTTAATAAAACCATTATGTCACTGATGACAATCCTCAAAGTCTCTGGTTGAATCCTTATTTTCAGTGATTCTTTCATCGGTATACTTATGGCATCATTGGTAACCAAAACGCTCACCACCTGTTCTCTCAGGGGCCTTTTTCATGGTTCCTAGCTCATAGTAACCGGCAATATATTCATATAATAGAATGGAATCTCCGTGGAAGATCAGCAAGATCAACCCACAGATCCATATAAAAGAGCCATGGACTCATCTGTTGGGGACCAGCAAGGTCAATCAACCAGATCCATGCCCGGTTTCAGAAAAACAACTCTTACTCCTTATTCCAATATCTTCCACGACGCACGTGTGGGTATCTTCGGCGACCCAGAGCCCGAGCACCGTATGGTCAACACCCTCTAGGATCCTTCGCAGGTGACCTAGCGCTTCACTCATAGGCCGCTTCCTTGGTCCCTCATCCACCGTACCGGAAGCTCACCATTTAAATCGAACCGAGGCTGGTCAAGACCTCGGTCGACCTTGCTACGCTATCGACGACACATTAATTCACATACACATTCACATTCACCTCCATACATCCACATTTACATGCATACATCCATTTTCACATCCTCATTTATACATCCCATGCATACATTCACATTCACCTCCATACATCCACATTTACATGCATACATCCATTTTCACATCCTCATTTATACATCCACATCCCATATCCTCATTCATACATACACATCCATATCCATATCCATACATCCACATCCACATCCACATTCACACCCATACATCCACATCTACATGCATACCTCCATTTTCACATCCTCATTTATACATCCACATCCCATATCTACATTCATACATACACATCCATATCCACATCCATACTTCCACATCCACATCCACATTCATATTCACATCCATATATCCACATCTACATGCATACATCCATTATCACGTCCTCATTCATACATCCACATCCACATACATACATACATCCACATCCACATTCCCATTCACATCTATACATCCACATCTACATCCACATACATATATACATCCACATCCACATTCATACAACCATATTACATTCATTCTCGTCCTAACACATCCCATATACATCTTAACACATCCTAACTCATCTTAACACATTCTATCACATCTCATACACATCTTATCACATCTTTTTACATCTCATACACCTCTTATCACATCCTATCACTTTCCATACGCATCTTATCAAATCTTATCACATCTCATATACCTCTTATCACATCTTATCACTTGCCATACGCATCTTATCAATTCTTATCACATCTCATACACCTCTTATCACATCTTATCACATTTCATATCTTTTTTTTTTTAAAAGAGAATTCTTATATTTGATATAAGATTTCTCTACACATTTATTTATACATAAATTCCATTTAAGGAGACTAACACTTTCGAAATTAAAATCAATCTTTTATGCATCTTCTTATGCATAATTTCAATTTGGTAGGGAATTACACTTTTAGAATAAAAGAATTTCTCTTATGCATCTAAGTTAAGCATAAAATTCATTTATGAGGAAAATCACACTTTTAGTATAAAAAGAATATCTTTTATGCATACTTCTATGCATGAAAATTAAAAATGATAAAAGTAACACTTTTGATATAAAAATTTTCTTTTATGCATATTTCTATGCATGAAAATTAAAAATGATAAAAGTAACACTTTTGATATAAAAATTCTCTTTTATGCATACTTTTATGCATGAAAATTAAAAATGATAAAAGTAACACTTTTAATATAAAAAATTTTCTTTTATGCATACTTCTATGCATGAAAATTAAAAATGATAAAAGTAACACTTTTGATATAAAAATTTTCTTTTATGCATACTTCTATGCATGAAAATTAAAAATGATAAAAGTAACACTTTTGATATAAAAATTTTCTTTTATGCATACTTCTATGCATGAAAATTAAAAATGATAAAAGTAACACTTTTAATATAAAAATTTTCTTTTATGCATACTTTTATGCATGAAAATTAAAAATGATAAAAGTAACACCTTTAATATAAAAATTTTTCCTTTATGCATACTTCTATGCATGAAAATTAAAAATGATAAAAGTAACACTTTTGATATAAAAATTTTCTTTTATGCATACTTCTATGCATGAAAATTAAAAATGATAAAAGTAACACCTTTAATATAAAAATTTTTCCTTTATGCATACTTCTATGCATGAAAATTAAAAATGATAAAAGTAACACTTTTGATATAAAAAAATTTCCTTTATGCATACTTCTATGCATGAAAATTAAAAATGATAAAAATAACACTTTTGATATAAAAATTTATCCATTATGCATACTTCTATGCATGAAATAAAAATGGTAAAAATAACACTTTTGATATAAAAATTTATCCATTATGCATACTTCTATGCATGAAATAAAAATGGTAAAAATAACACTTTTGATATAAAAACTTATCCTTTATGCATGACATTAAAATTCAATTTCTCCATGATTGTAATGAAATTCTTTCAATTAATCTAGGATGATAATTCCCAGAATATGGTAGGAAGTCCTCTTTTTATGCTTTGAATGAGATTATTTTATGCATAATTTTTATAAAAATTTTACCATAGCTCCGCTGCTATGACTGATAAATCTCAATTTTTCTAAGGGATAATGCTTATCATTAAGGAAATAATTAAAATGATCTCTAATTGGATTATTAATCCATAATGGATTGAATCATTAATATACATAAACTAAAAGCATAGAAAAAAGCCATTAATTTGGCCTCAAGCATAGCTTAATCTTGGGTTAAGGAAAAGCTTTATGAAAAGCTTGATTTGGATTGAGAATGGGTCATGAGTATGACCATTTCTTGAGGGAGAGAGAGAATTTACATAAACATCATTAGAATTTAAACATAAATGAAAATTAACTTCAATAGCATTATGTAACTCTTCACTACTATTCAAACTTCAATAACATTTAAAAAAAAACCATACCAATTAAACTTCTCAAGCTTGAGAGGGGTTGAGGAGAGAGAAACATTGAGAAATTATAGAAAGATCAATATTCACTAATTACCTTACAACTTGCTTGATTCTTTGTTCACGGTAGAGGCCCCCAACCAATCAATTGGTTAAGTATGTTGATGGAGCCACTAATGGGGATTGAAGAAAGAGGGAAGCTCCAAAAACTAGTGAATTATTAAATGAATTCACAGTTCTTGGCTTAGGTGGAGTAGAGTAACGATGCATAAACACTATCTATTTTTCAACAAGGGGGAGGCTTCTATTTATAGGAAAAATTGAGCTCCTAACCAAACAAACTGATTCTAGAATTTTCTAAATCAGTTTGGTCAATATTTGACCATTTTTAGGTCAGTTAAGCTAACTTTTTGGAACTAGACTTGAATGAGGAGAGAGGAGAGATGAAATATCTCAATTTTTATGAGTTTAAAACTCATTCAAGCATGTGAAATATGCACCTCCTTTAAAGAACTCCCCTTCCTTACATATGTGTCATAATGGAATCATTTTAATATTGCTCATAGTTTTTTTTACTAATAAACCTTGTACATTTTCAACTCTTCATCTTATGTGAAATATGCACCTCCTTTAAAGAATTCCCCTTCCTTACATATGTGTCATAATGGAATCATTTTAATATTGCTCATAGTTTTTTTACTAATAAACCTTGTACATTTTCAACTCTTCATCTTATGTGAAATATGCACCTCCTTTAAAGAATTCCCCTTCCTTACATATGTGTCATAATGGAATCATTTTAATATTGCTCATAAGTTTTTACTAATAAACCTTGTACATTTTCAACTCTTCACCTTATGTGAGCATTTACTCATTTTTGGGTATCTTCTTTTTACAAATTTGGATTTATCTCTTCCCTACACATGGATTGATGCTATTGGCCCATAGGAACCTTAATTGGACCATAGTCTAAAGATTTCTGAAAATCTAGACCCTTAGACTAAGGTTCTTTATACCTATTTCCAATTAATTCCAATTGCACATTGGAAAATTCTTTTTGAATTTCTGTTTCAGGGGAACTCATCTGAATTATAAGAGATATTTTTCTATCCAAAAATATTCAAAATCTAAATATTCTCTCTCTAGAATAATTTTCCTCTCTCTAGGCTAAAATAGTTAGCAACAGGGTCTTTATATTTCTGAAGAGGGTTGATTACAGGGGAAGATACTAGACATCAAAAAGGGGTTGGGGGAGGAATCTTACATTCTACCCCACTTAAAAAACGCGAGATGTCCTCATCTCGCAACTTGTGATAATTTCGCAAGATTCACGAATATGAGACTTAGAGAAAAATTTTAATCAAGATTAACCACCAAGATAAGTCTTAAAGAGAGCAAGATTCAAAATACGAACAAGATTTAAACTTTATTCATTCTCGGAACTTATACAGTAAAGATAGAGGAACTCTTTACACTTCCATAAGCCCGTCCATCATATGGTCACAAAAGCAGTTCTCACAAGCTGCACAAGTATAAGGTAACTCATCTATGGGAATGATTCTGTGGGTTATTGCTGCGCCTATCTCAGTGGTATGAGGTGTTCTAACAAAAGGACCTCTGAGAGGCAAGCCAAAAACGGGGTAAAGGCATATCTTCTCATGAGGAAGAAAACACGCCAGTAAGAAGACCCGCTCAGAAAACCCAGGATGCCTTGATCTCATGACGCAGTAGTATCGGGGACCCAAACCCAAAGCTTCAATAACCATGGCCAAGCGGACATTGTTACGAAAGTGTTGCTGACCCCAGGGTGTTACCCTAGTTATGTCTTGATAGGTCCGCCATTTTGTCTGCGCTACAGAAGTTCCCAAGTGAGGGAAAAGTGAGCGCTCATACTGCTCTATAAAATCTTTCTTCACAGACTCCCTTGCGTCTTGAAGGTGAGAAATCATCATGGATAAAACTAATTCTTGTTGCCAAGCCATGAAGGAGATTAAGAAAGAAAGAAGATCGATGGAAGTAAGATTACTGTGAACGACAAGTAAAAGTTGCGACTTATATAAAGGAAGGAGCTAGCGTAACTTAGAAGCCAACGGTAACTTGCCACTGAAGTTTTACCGTCTTTCCATGATTTGGGTTTGGCACATTTTTCTATAGAAGGCATTCAGAACTTTGAGATGAGGAGATAAAAGAAGTTCGTAAGCTAAATCACCTACTTTCTTTGGTCCACAATATCTGGGAGATAACTTCTTATACTTCCCAAGAGATAAAGAACTTCTTTTGGGCCGTACTCGAGACCAAAACCTTGATATCCAAAACATCGATTCTCACTTCTGAACTCGTTGTTCTGAATCCTTAAAACAGGTAGGACTCTTGAGAAGTATTCAGGAAAAAGGTTCTTCCTTTTTTAAACAGAATCTTTCTTTTATTTTAGAGATAGAATAATTATAAGATCAGAAAGGGAGATTCTTACTCCTGTATACCTCTAAGGCTGGGGGAGGAATCTTACATTCTACCCCACTTAAAAGGTGCAAGATGTCCTCATCTCGCAAGTAGAGGACAACTTTTTTGCTTAAGATCCAATTTATTCTGGGGTTCCTTATATTCCGGTCAACCCAACAGAATATGGGGATAAATATCCCTTATATAGAATTCATCATTAAATAACAATTCATTCAAATCATATCATTCATATCTTTAACACGATAATGGTCCATTAGACCGAAAATTTCCTTCTGAACATTCCTCCACGAAATTTAAGTTAAGCAAGTTCTCAATTTGTCATCCCTTAACTTGATCTACCGTCTCAAGTATTAACAGTAGCAATTTGACAACATAATCCACTAATCTCATAGTGATTTGCTGAATCATTTTCATCATTTATCATTACAAGGACTCGTCCCAATCATCCACATTGTGGTTTCGCTCAGCTTATTACATTTCAACCCATTTTCAAGGATCATCATTTTTCAATCAGAATCCAAATCAATTCATCAGTTCCCAAACAGAATTAAAAATCATATCAACCACATTCAAAATCATCTGGATAGCATTAACGCTTATAATTTCAAGTCTTAGATTTACTCGTATATACTGTCGGTAAAGAGCTGCAGTTATACCCTCGGTATATACGGATAGTCATGATACTCGAAACTATAAGAAGGTAAATACCATCATGTCTAGGTCTCAAGCAAGTCAGGGTTCCATACAATTGCGGTACTTCCAATTGAAGACCCAATTACTAATTTACGAATTTCAATTTGAATTAACAATTTGTATGAATTATATCAAACAATTACAACCTTTTTGTGCGTCTTGATAAACTTTTGACATAATTTGCTCCTCAGTTGATCTTATTGGAGATCTATGACTTAAGTCTGATAAATAGATTTTTCTTTATCCGATCGTCCGAAAAAAAAAACATTTGTATATTTATATACAAGTTGCAATAATTACATAGAGTGGCTCGGCTCCAAAATTCAAAATCTCTTCGAGAGACGCATAAGACGACGGTACTAGGCCATAGTCATGCCCTGTTACATAAGTTCTCTAACTGCGAAGGGAGCTATTATTTTCTCCTTAGGGATAAATCGACTAAGGAGTCTATAAATTCGACATGAAAGTCTGAAATTTCGAGGTGTCGAATGATATAGAATGACACCACGCACCATTTTCAGCTTTAACAGGATCATAGTCAATGAGAGATTCTGCCACAGCATTGTATGGTGGTTGCAATGGGCGTGGACATATTGCCCTGCAAACCACTTATGTTGTATTCTCTCCGCTGGGGTAGGAAAATATAAATCCGCGAAATGGCGTGCGAGTCTTGCTCGGCTTGTTTGAATTGAAGCGGACGAGATGAGATGCTCGAAGGCAAATGCAATCATATCTTGAGACTGGGTGAGGTCGGGAATACCAGATAAATGTGGAACTTCCATCTATAAAAACATTTTCTTTGATTAAAATTTCTTCATTAAAGAAGCTTACGGAATGAAAATACATTATGAAAATGCTGTTTCTGAATTCTTATTACCAATTTCAGATAAGAATTTAATTATCTTTATTAGCTTTCAAAACCGCTCTGATACCAACTGTGAGATCCCTGTTCCCACCGAGCAACGGATTTGGGGTACTAGCAGCGGAAGTAGCACTTCTCGCGCGGGACAGGGGTCCCACACTCGGGGCCTCGCCCACGGATATCCGGACAAGAGACTAATCCGTCGGTTTGTCCAAAACCGAAACCGGAAAAACTTCCTTTACCCGGAAAGCACGGGCGATTCCACCAGGATAACTCTTTACTCTAACGTAGTCAAGATCATTACTGATCAAACTGATCTGACTGCACCTTTAACGGTACTTGGTCAAATCAAGGAAGAACTTGCACTTGGATCATTGGGATCAACGCTTTTTTCCCCATCAAGAGGCACAGCCGTTGATTCCTATCCATAGAACAATTTCTATCCGGGATTTACTTCATCTATCGTAATAATAGAAATTAAATCTCGAATTACGGATCCATCAGTCCAGCCTAACCCCATCCGATCCCATGGGTTAGCCAACCGCCCAACCACTGTAGTGATGGGATCCAATTTGGAATTTGGTTAGGTTTTGTCCCGGGTACCAAGGAAAAGAGTTCCAAGGCCCCCTAGCCGGAAGTTCATGCAAACATAAAACTAGTCATACCACTTACACACCCAATATGAAATTGCCTTTTTCTTAGCATCAACTAGCTTTAAAACAATCCTTTAATAAAACCATTATGTCACTGATGACAATCCTCAAAGTCTCTGGTTGAATCCTTATTTTCAGTGATTCTTTCATCGGTATACTTATGGCATCATTGGTAACCAAAACGCTCCACCTGTTCTCTCAGGGGCCTTTTTCATGGTTCCTAGCTCATAGTAACCGGCAATATATTCATATAATAGAATGGAATCTCCGTGGAAGATCAGCAAGATCAACCCACAGATCCATATAAAAGAGCCATGGACTCATCTGTTGGGGACCAGCAAGGTCAATCAACCAGATCCATGCCCGGTTTCAGAAAAACAACTCTTACTCCTTATTCCAATATCTTCCACGACGCACGTGTGGGTATCTTCGGCGACCCAGAGCCCGAGCACCGTATGGTCAGCACCCTCTAGGATCCTTCGTCTCGCAGGTGACCTAGCGCTTCACTCATAGGCCGCTTCCTTGATCCCTCATCCACCGTACCGGAAGCTCACCATTTAAATCGAACCGAGGCTGGTCAAGACCTCGGTCGACCTTGCTACGCGAGACGTCCTCCATTGACTCTCCGTCCAGCAGTTGCAACTTTAACAGTTAGGTCTTCATGACCTTAATCCACAAGACGGTCAAAATGCTTCCCCAGCATTCTTGACATAAAACAGTCATTTACAAACAGTCACAAAATACAGTTTTTAAATCGAACTCTCGTCTTTCCACATTATCTTTCCTTAGTCCACATTACTTATTCCACATTCCATTCATTCTCATCCATTTCCTCATATCGACGACACATTAATTCACATACACATTCACATTCACCTCCATACATCCACATTTACATGCATACATCCATTTTCACATCCTCATTTATACATCCCATGCATACATTCACATTCACCTCCATACATCCACATTTACATGCATACATCCATTTTCACATCCTCATTTATACATCCACATCCCATATCCTCATTCATACATACACATCCATATCCATATCCATACATCCACATCCACATCCACATTCACACCCATACATCCACATCTACATGCATACCTCCATTTTCACATCCTCATTTATACATCCACATCCCATATCTACATTCATACATACACATCCATATCCACATCCATACTTCCACATCCACATCCACATTCATATTCACATCCATATATCCACATCTACATGCATACATCCATTATCACGTCCTCATTCATACATCCACATCCACATACATACATACATCCACATCCACATTCCCATTCACATCTATACATCCACATCTACATCCACATACATATATACATCCACATCCACATTCATACAACCATATTACATTCATTCTCGTCCTAACACATCCCATATACATCTTAACACATCCTAACTCATCTTAACACATTCTATCACATCTCATACACATCTTATCACATCTTTTTACATCTCATACACCTCTTATCACATCCTATCACTTTCCATACGCATCTTATCAAATCTTATCACATCTCATACACCTCTTATCACATCTTATCACTTGCCATACGCATCTTATCAATTCTTATCACATCTCATACACCTCTTATCACATCTTATCACATTTCATATCTTTTTTTTTAAAAAAAGAGAATTCTTATATTTGATATAAGATTTCTCTACACATTTATTTATACATAAATTCCATTTAAGGAGACTAACACTTTCGAAATTAAAATCAATCTTTTATGCATCTTCTTATGCATAATTTCAATTTGGTAGGGAATTACACTTTTAGAATAAAAGAATTTCTCTTATGCATCTAAGTTAAGCATAAAATTCATTTATGAGGAAAATCACACTTTTAGTATAAAAAGAATATCTTTTATGCATACTTCTATGCATGAAAATTAAAAATGATAAAAGTAACACTTTTGATATAAAAATTTTCTTTTATGCATATTTCTATGCATGAAAATTAAAAATGATAAAAGTAACACTTTTGATATAAAAATTCTCTTTTATGCATACTTTTATGCATGAAAATTAAAAATGATAAAAGTAACACTTTTAATATAAAAAAATTTTCTTTTATGCATACTTCTATACATGAAAATTAAAAATGATAAAAGTAACACTTTTGATATAAAAATTTTCTTTTATGCATACTTCTATGCATGAAAATTAAAAATGATAAAAGTAACACTTTTGATATAAAAATTTTCTTTTATGCATACTTCTATGCATGAAAATTAAAAATGATAAAAGTAACACTTTTAATATAAAAATTTTCTTTTATGCATACTTTTATGCATGAAAATTAAAAATGATAAAAGTAACACCTTTAATATAAAAATTTTTCCTTTATGCATACTTCTATGCATGAAAATTAAAAATGATAAAAGTAACACTTTTGATATAAAAAATTTCTTTTATGCATACTTCTATGCATGAAAATTAAAAATGATAAAAGTAACACCTTTAATATAAAAATTTTTCCTTTATGCATACTTCTATGCATGAAAATTAAAAATGATAAAAGTAACACTTTTGATATAAAAAAATTTCCTTTATGCATACTTCTATGCATGAAAATTAAAAATGATAAAAATAACACTTTTGATATAAAAATTTATCCATTATGCATACTTCTATGCATGAAATAAAAATGGTAAAAATAACACTTTTGATATAAAAATTTATCCATTATGCATACTTCTATGCATGAAATAAAAATGGTAAAAATAACACTTTTGATATAAAAACTTATCCTTTATGCATGACATTAAAATTCAATTTCTCCATGATTGTAATGAAATTCTTTCAATTAATCTAGGATGATAATTCCTAGAATATGGTAGGAAGTCCTCTTTTTATGCTTTGAATGAGATTATTTTATGCATAATTTTTATAAAAATTTTACCATAGCTCCGCTGCTATGACTGATAAATCTCAATTTTTCTAAGGGATAATGCTTATCATTAAGGAAATAATTAAAATGATCTCTAATTGGATTATTAATCCATAATGGATTGAATCATTAATATACATAAACTAAAAGCATAGAAAAAAGCCATTAATTTGGCCTCAAGCATAGCTTAATCTTGGGTTAAGGAAAAGCTTTATGAAAAGCTTAATTTGGATTGAGAATGGGTCATGAGTATGACCATTTCTTGAGGGAGAGAGAGAATTTACATAAACATCATTAGAATTTAAACATAAATGAAAATTAACTTCAATAGCATTATGTAACTCTTCACTACTATTCAAACTTCAATAGCATTTAAAAAAAAACCATACCAATTAAACTTCTCAAGCTTGAGAGGGGTTGGGAAGAGAGAAACATTGAGAAATTATAGAAAGATCAATATTCACTAATTACCTTACAACTTGCTTGATTCTTTGTTCACGGTAGAGGCCCCCAACCAATCAATTGGTTAAGTATGTTGATGGAGCCACTAATGGGGATTGAAGAAAGAGGGAAGCTCCAAAAACTAGTGAATTATTAAATGACTTCACAGTTCTTGGCTTAGGTGGAGTAGAGTAACGATGCATAAACACTATCTATTTTTCAACAAGGGGGAGGCTTCTATTTATAGGAAAAATTGAGCTCCTAACCAAACAAACTGATTCTAGAATTTTCTAAATCAGTTTGGTCAATATTTGACCATTTTTAGGTCAGTTAAGCTAACTTTTTGGAACTAGACTTGAATGAGGAGAGAGGAGAGATGAAATATCTCAATTTTTATGAGTTTAAAACTCATTCAAGCATGTGAAATATGCACCTCCTTTAAAGAACTCCCCTTCCTTACATATGTGTCATAATGGAATCATTTTAATATTGCTCATAGTTTTTTTTACTAATAAACCTTGTACATTTTCAACTCTTCATCTTATGTGAAATATGCACCTCCTTTAAAGAATTCCCCTTCCTTACATATGTGTCATAATGGAATCATTTTAATATTGCTCATAGTTTTTTACTAATAAACCTTGTACATTTTCAACTCTTCACCTTATGTGAGCATTTACTCATTTTTGGGTATCTTCTTTTTACAAATTTGGATTTATCTCTTCCCTACACATGGATTGATGCTATTGGCCCATAGGAACCTTAATTGGACCATAGTCTAAAGATTTCTGAAAATCTAGACCCTTAGACTAAGGTTCTTTATACCTATTTCCAATTAATTCCAATTGCACATTGGAAAATTCTTTTTGAATTTCTGTTTCAGGGGAACTCATCTGAATTATAAGAGATATTTTTCTATCCAAAAATATTCAAAATCTGAATATTCTCTCTCTAGAATAATTTTCCTCTCTCTAGGCTAAAATAGTTAGCACAACAGGGTCTTTATATTTCTGAAGAGGGTTGATTACAGGGGAAGATACTAGACATCAAAAAGGGGTTGGGGGAGGAATCTTACAATAGTCGAATCTATTATAAATGGTAATTTCATATTGGGTGTGTACGTGGTATGCCTACTTTAAATTTTGCTTGAAAGCTGGCTAGGGGGCCTAGGAACTCTTTTTTGTCGGTACCCGGGCAAAACATAACCAAATCTTTATAAAGGAATCCCACCAATACAGTGGTCGGGTGGTTGGCTAACCCATGGTCCGATTGGGGTAGGCTGGATTGGGGGATTCCTCTGCGGAACAATTAAGATACAATTTGTTATATTAGTTAGATTAAGTCCTAAGAAGACCCTTGTTCTGTGGGAGGGAATCAGCGATGGCTATGCCTCATTAAAGGAGGAAAAAAGTGGTGATTCTATGGACCAAGTGAAAATCCAAGCAAGGAAGCAATACACAGGTAAGAGCATCATCATCTCTTCCCCTTCTTATTTAGGTACAACACTCCCTCAGTAGCTCCAAGAGCTACACATATCTTATTAAGGAGCTGTCTTCATAGGCTTGGAGGTACCTGTGTGGTAAATCAGTACTTTGTACTAATATTTTGTGGCTAGATTTGTATTTTGGGTGCATTTTGGTTTCTGTTTGGTCTGGAAGGTATTTTCGACAGTTTTGAGAAGTTCTGGTAAAGAACTGTCTGTGGTCAAAATTTGGCTATTACAATGCAGTAGTGCATTTTGGGAGTGCAGAGAGTGTTTGCACATGTATTATTTGATATTGGGTGTTTGTACATGTACTTTGGTTAAATTTGGTGGCATATAGGTTGTGTTGAAGTACCACTGTGGTTAAATTTGGTGGCATATAGGTTGTGCTGAAGTACCACTGTGGTAGGAGTCACAGAAGATACTACTATGTTACAGGTTACACATAGAAATTATTTGTTTCTAGGTTTTTGATTGTTGCAGGCAACCATGTCTCATGGACTCAATTAGATTGTAAGTGACAAGATACATAAGAACAACTTCCATGCTTGGATGTTCAAAATGACCAATTTCCTAATGGGTAAAGGATTTTGGGACTATGTCAAAGGAGACAATAAGGAGCCTCTAGAGTTATCTTAACAAAATTCCACTCCACCACGTATAAAGGCATTCAAGGACTAAAATTAGGGTGTAAGGAAAGTCATGTATTGGCTTTTGATGATCAGTGTCACAGACACAATGATAGGACACATACATAGGATTCCAACACTCCAATAGTTGCATGGCAGAACCTGGTGTGTACAAATGTTCCAAACTAATATAAAAGCAAGGAAACTGTAAACTAAAACAAGAGCTACATAGAGTGGAAAAGAAAATCATGTCTATCAATGAGTATTCTTTAAAGATCAAGGGAATTGTTGAATCTATTGGGTCTATCAATGTATTCTTTAAAGATCAAGGGAATTGTTGAATCTATTGGGTCTATCAATGTATCGGTGTGGAAGATGATGATTTGGTGAGTGTCTGTTTGAATGGGTTTGACAAAGTGTACAAGCCATTCAAGACCTCCATTGTAGTCAGAGAGAATGTTCTCAACTTTTGAGACTTGGTGTCTATGCTGATCACATAGAAGAAAAGTCTCTAGTAGGTGAGGCCCTCTTCTTCACAAAGAAAGAACACATCAGAATAGGCCTTCTATTTTAATTTAGGTAGAGGAAGAGGTAGAGGTTATGGTCAAGGCCAAGGTGGTGTGGCTGACAAAGAAAACAAAATTTTAGATAACAGCAGCCGAATGGTTCAGAGAGCAACATCAATCATACATAGGTGGAAGAGGCATGCCTAGAGCCAGGGGAAGCCAAAGAGGACGAGTTGGTTGGCAAAGAAATCAGAGTGCAAATAGAGTACTTTATTGTGGCAAACTAGGGCCCATGGCAAAGGGCTGCTATAAAAAGCAAAATGACATTAAAAGTGGAAAGTTGCACCAAGGCAACTATGCATCATGTAGTAAACAAGGTGGTGAGATGACATAAGTGAGTAGCTGTTTGTGATGTAGCATATGCTCAATTCCACAATAGGAGATATATTAGGATCTCAAGATATGTGGTATGTAGATTCTGGTGGCCTAAACCACATGACCAATCATGGTGAGTGGTTTAGAGACATGTAGAAAATGGAAAAACCAGGTTATGTCGAAATAGGTGATGATAGTATGCATCCCATTGTGCATCTGGTGGTAAAGTGCCATTGTCTATGTAGGATGGAAAAATGAATTACTTTTTGCAAATGTACTTCATGTTCCAAATATTACAAAGAACCTGGTTTCTGTTTGATAAATGGTTGAGCAAGGTCTGCAAAGTGAGGCTTACTCCTTAAGAATGTTTTGTGGAAGACTTCAAAAATCAGTGTCACTTGGTTTCAAATGGTAATAACATAAATGGTAGGATGTTTACTTTGGATATGAACATGCTTGAGGTAAAGGTTGTGCATGGAAAAGGTGTCATTTATTGTTGCACATATTGACATATGACACAAGCGCATTGTTGGTCATGTGAATATACAGCGATTGGAGTCTATGGAGGCCCAAAATATTGTTGCAGGTTTGCCAAAGTTTAAGGTTAATGGTATGTATAAAGTATGTGAGAAGCATGCCAACTTGGTAAGTAGGTGAAACATGGTTTCCCACATGAAAAGCATGCCAGTGCAAGGCCATTAGATGTTATACATTCAGATGTATGGGGACCAACCAAGACTACAACAATTTCAAGTTGCAAGTATTATGTTACATTCATTGATGACCAACTAGGAAAGTGTGGGTTTACTTCATAAAGGAGAAAAGTGAGCTGTTTGCTCACTTTCAGAGATTTAAAGTCTTGGTCAAGAAGGAAAAAGATATACAAATAAAATGCTTGAGAACAAATGGTGGGGGAGAATATTCTCTAAATGAGTTCAGTGATTTCCTAAGAAAGCAGGGAATTAAGAGACCGTTTACATGCAGGTACACTCCACAACAACAGATGATTAGATTTTAGATATATCCAATGTAATTATATATCCAATTAGATTTCAGATATCCAATGCAATTTTTTCACTTTATGTGAAAAACACAGACAGAGGGATCATGCTATTAGTCATCTATGTGGATGACTTAATTATCACTGTTGATAGTGATGGTTGTGACATACATGATGTCATGAGGCTTTTGAAGGAGAAGTTTGAGATGAAGGATTTGGGTGAGCTGTAGTATTTTTTGGGCATAGAGGTGGTGAGATCACCTCATGGCATTTTGATATTGCATAGGTAGTATGGCTTGGACATGTTATCTAAGTATGTTATGACAAGCTATAAGCCTATTTCAGTGCCATTACAGAAGAACACAATGCTTTCCACAAATATAAGTGAGATTTTGGAGGACCCCACTACGAACAAGCACATAGTGGGTAGCTTGATCTACATGACCATTACCAGGACATAATTGAGCTATGATGTTAGACTTGTGAGTCAGTTTATATACAGGCCCCTAGGAAGCCACACTTGGATGTGGCTAGACAGATTATCAGATACATAAAGTCCACAATTTATTATGGAATTTTGTATGAGGCTAGTATAGAGATAAAGCTACATGGGTACATAGATGCTAATTGGAATGATAGTGTTGTAGATAGGAAATCTACCCCATGTTCTTATTTGGGAGTGTTGTAGTGAGTTAGAGCAGTAAGAAGTAGCCAACAGTTGTCTTGTTAAGTACAGAGTCAGGTTCACACACCAACCACTGTATATTGTTATAGGAGAGTACTTTCCCTTTATGTATGCACTCTTATCCTTTAGTTATATATGGTTGTAGATAAGAGAAGAAGATAGAAGAAAATTTAGCCATCCATCTCTCTCTTGTGTCTTGCAGTCTCTTGTTTGTGTGTGTGTTTGCTTGCAAAAGGAACTCAATCTCTCCCTCCTGCGCATTGTCTTTATATATAGCCCATCATTATACTTACATGGTTAAAGCAATATGAGAGTTGGAGCCCTTTTGTTTTCAACATGCACTTGAAAATTTAAACTTTTTATGGAAGATGACATGAATGAGGAGATGGTAGCATTGGATGTAAGTGCCTTTGCCTAAGGAACATAAGACAAGTGAATGTAAGTGCATGTATAAGGTCAAGCAAAACTCAAATAGATCAATGAGAAGTATAAGGCAATATTGGTTAAGGGTTTTGTGCAAACCTATGGCATTGACTATGAGGAGACATTTAACCCAAATGCAAGAATGGAAACCATGAGAGCTATCATTACTATGGCTATATGAAAGGGTTGGTCTTTACATCCAATGGATGCAAAATTCCTTGCATGGTGATTTGTAAGAAGAAGTATACATGATATAGCTACCAGGTTATGAGAGTGATGCACACCCAAATTTTCTGTGTGCAGGTTACACAAAGCCTTGTATGGATTGAAGCAAGCACCCATAGCATGGTCAAACAAGATCGGTGAGTATATTGTTACCATTAGATTTTAGATATGGCAATGCAGAGTTTTCACTTTATGTCAAAAAGACAGACAAAGAGATCATGCTATTAGTCAATTATGTGGATGACCTGATTATCATTATTAATAGTGGCACTCACATAAATGACTACACGACTTCAGAAGAGTGTGGTCAAATACTTATTGTCTGAGGAATCTCATGTTGGTGTTCTTTGTAGAATGTTATTGGGCAAGCACACATATTGAGAAAGTAAAAAAGATTTCTCAAATATGTAATGGTAATGTGGCTTTTGAGTTGTCAAATATAAGTGATCCTTCAGCCTCTCCAATGCAAGGAATGGAGCAAGCACATGATGGCCATTGTTAGGTGAAACTTGTGGAGAGTCATGTGAAGTTTCCTAGAGTTGTACGAAAGAGTTCCTGTGGAGGCTTATTTGAGTGCACATATGCCTTATGTGGAAACAAAATTATGAATGGCACACCAAATACAACATGATGGATCGATAAGCTTATTATCTTGGCTTAATTTCAGTAAACTTTGATTTATAGGAGTATTTATTGGAACTTTGTAATTTTTCACATATTAGGCAAGCTCACACAGAAACTTCCCTCTCTGGGCAACGGATGGATATGGATCACTAGCTTGTTTCTACTACAAAAGAACAAACCTGTATGTAGAATAATGTATGGTGCTATGGTGTACTATTGTATGCCTGCTGACCCACATATGTCGAGATTGGTGATACATCAAGGGCAACATTTGCATGAGGTGCAAAGGGGCAGATCAAGGCAGGCATTGCAAAAGATAAGAGCACTTGTGCAAGAGGCACTTTCAGAGGTGGCTACAAGTGGTCCAAAGAAGGTACAAATGGATATCACCAAACAAATCGTATCTAGTTGCATATGTCTGAAAGCATATAAATACTGAATCAAATATTAGCAACATGGAGTTGTCAATATTATTGGAACACATGCATCCCCTATCAAAGGTAATATTATTGAAACACATGCATCCCCTAATTCAATGTCAAAGGTAATGTCAATTCCATATTGATTTTAATTGTTTGGTAATTCTTGTGAACTTAAAGTTTACATAGTTTTTTAAGTTGTCCAATTCTCCTGTAGATTTAGGAGGATAGTGTGTGCTTCTAGGATCAATGATTTAGTGCAAGGAGTAGAGTCAAGTATCCTAGAATTGAAGAGACAATGCGCTTTTGAGTTCTTCCATGGTAGTCATTTTCTTGGGCAAGCTTTGGATGAGTCAGAGCTTTGTTACATGTTTAAAATGTGAATCACAAGGCCTGCAATCGGGTTTAGATCTAGTGAATTGTATGTGCCAAATAGGAGATGGGGATTTGAGGAAGGTTTGGGTTTGTTTCTATCACATTAGGCATGTGCAAGGATGGACAACAATGGATGCACATGTATATGATCCAAGGTACAGTTTGGTCTTGTAAAGTTCTTAAGAATTTGATCTTGTTTTTAGTACTTTTCCAATTGTTGTGTGATGGCATGCAGCCTGCAAGATCTCGTGACAATTGCAACTTGCGAAATGAAAGAGGAGGACATAGTGGCACAAGTGTTTTTCTGGGAAATGATTAACAATGTTGTGGTCCAAAAAGGCTTTTCTAAGCTAGATTTTTTTGGCTTCATGGCTGATGAGGCTGGAGCCAACTTGAGGGCAATTAGGAAAATCTATAATAATGGACCATAGAATATAATGTGTTAACCCATGGCGGACATTGAGACGTACTATATTTTACGTCATTAATTTAAATATTCTGAGTCATGGGCCGGGCTTGTCGGCACCATATGTTAAGGATAAAGGAATTGGGTGATCGCCGATGAGAGGCGCACCTTGGATATCAGTAGGATAAGGGTTAGGGTCGGCCGGCCATGTATGGATATCAGTAGGATAAGGGTTAGGGTCGGCCGGCCATGTATGGATGCCCAAGTGTGAACGGCCAAGTCACCTATAAGAGTCAAATGTAACCCTAAAATCCTCATTCTCATGTGTTGTGAATACAAGAGTGCTCTTGCCTTATCTCCTTGGCTTCCTTCTTCTGCGTGAGAGAGAGAGAGAGAGAGCGATCGAGCACTGTGTAGCGGCACGGCGGCGGAGAGGCGGTAGAGCGGCGACGGCGGCTCCTCCTTCACGGTTGCGACGCGAGAATCCTTCAAGGCGGCAGTTAAGCGGTGAGTGACACACCTTTTGCATTCTGTTTTGAGCTTGCCTTCCTGGTTGTATGCTTACAGCCATTCGTGGCTTGCATACGGTGTTTGGCAAGTCCCCAGCTACGACCTGTGCAACAAAAAGCGCACATTTTTGGCACCGCTGCTCCAGTTTGCAGCTCGGCTGTTGCGTGAAGTTTAATCTACACTATAGGAAAGCGACTGTGTGTTTGTTGTTGAGGTGTTTCCGTGTTTTGCAATCTGTTTCTGCAATTTGTCTTCTGTATTTCTTGTTCTTTTGTTAATTTTCCGCTCCGTGTGTGGGCGTGTGTTCTGTTATATCTGGTTATCTGTGTGCGGGGGGATTTCTGAATCCCTAGATCTGTGCTGTGTGCGAACTGTGCCGCGGCCAAGGTTGAACCCTAAAGAAACCCTAGAAAACTTATCTTAAAAAAATAAAAAATAAAAATAAAAAAAATTTATAGAAAATAAAAAAGTAAAAATTGAATTTTATTTTCAAAGAAAGAACCAAACGTGTGGAGAGGAAAGATTTTCTAATTGGAGAAAAAAATTTTGAAAAGAAAGAACCCCAATTGACCCACGACCCCGGCCTCGGTCTCGGTCTTTTGATATATATATATAGGAGAGTGAGCCTCCATAGCTTTCTTTCAAGTGAGAGCTTATGGGAAGTTGTGCCCTATATGTAGCCCACTCCCCAAGGAGTAAAGTGAGCATGTGGGATAAAGCCCTCACCCTTTCCTCCACAAGCAAATAGGCTTTTGCCCCTTCCCCCCAAGGAAACAGACTGTTTTGAGGATTACATGAGCTCTAGATAGGCAAACACGGTGCTGTAAAGCACGCTAGGACCTTTTAAACGATACGCTCGTTTTGAGCTATCACATGCCCTAGTCCAAGTTTGACCGTAAGTAAGGGGGTCAAAAATGAGTTAAAAACAATCTAAAAACAAGTAAAAACGAGGTGCGAAACACCTAAGAAACCACTTGTGTGAGTTTCAAGGGTAGTTACCAACGCACGTAGGGTACCCACGTCACATGCATCTATGTTCTGGTCGGGTGCTAGAGCCTGAGCCACTAGAAAGCGTTTCAGTCTACGCAGGCTCACACCATCCCTCCACGTTAGCATCTTGGCCTTCGGTTGGAACCCAAGGGAGTGCAACCCAAGATCCACGAATAGTGGATAGTGACTCGTCCTCGGACTCAGAAGCCATGGAAGGGCACCCTACTAAGAATCCTGAGGAGACAAGCCAAAACATGCCAGTGTGGGCCCCACAACTTGGATCTAGCATGTTTAGTCGTCTAATCGAGACCTTTAGTAGAGCTACACGCTCTGAGCATGCGACAAGCGAAGTAAATGAAGAAGGAGGGGTAGTGGATTCGCCATTCACATCTCATGTGGACCCTACCTTCCCAAAGAGTGTCCATGTGGATATTCTACCCACTTCGTTTAATGAGGGCCCTACTGAGCTACCACATTACGATGCTCTTCCTAAAGTAGAGGTCCCTAGAAGCCAATCCATAAGAAGTGACATTACGTCCACTTCAAGAGAACCGTTTGGCACACCAAGTCTGGATGGGATATTTCTCAATGAAAATTGGGAATATGATCTACACACAGAGACTCTAACTGACCTGTACACAGGTTACACATACCTTGTAGGTTGGTTAGAAGTCCTACGATCTACATCTAGCGCCACTAATCTAGAGGAGCAACAACACATGATATGTGAGGTTATTCATAGAATTATCCAAATTGAGAGGCAAAATAGGGGAGTGAACCTAGTTTCCACTGGCCCTATGAGATTTTTGGATACGGGCAAGGCCAAACAACCAACCCTATCACAATTGAGACTCCCTCGGTGAGTCCCATAGACCCTTCGTATGTTGTTTCGCCTGGAGTCTCAATGCAGGTTGAGCCCACGAGTAGTAACTTTAGCTTTCCAACCTTGGCTCAACTTTCCATTCAGGAATCCACAATGCCTACCCCAATGATGAGCATAGCGAAAAATGCACCTGTTACCACTGTAGTTAGTACGACACTGCTACCTAGTGGAACAGTACCTACAACAGTGCGTGCCAGTGCCTATCAACCATATGTACCTATCGCTACTCATGCTCATGTAGCTCCTATGCCTCTTAGTATGCCAATGGCGTATGCTCCTCCATGACCACCTTATCATAACCATTATCCAAGGGGAGCTAGGCCTAGTCACATATCATATCCTACGTCGTTTGCCAACCTACTCAGACCAACACCAACTCCTATCAGCCAGGCTATCCCAGAAGTGCCTTCACCAGCAGCTATGCCTGCTCACCTAGGTGATCTCGCAGCGTTTGCTCAGACGATCGGACGATCCATTGCGGAAAACATGCGGGCATGCCTGAGAGAGAACCTAGAAGCAAGGCAGTACAAGTGGCTAAGCTCACTCAAAACTTCAGTGGTAACGAGGACGTTAGGAAGCACATTGAAGTCTTTGAACACGTGTGTGATTCCTTGGAAGAGCACAATGAGCTGCATAAATGTAAAGCCTTAGGCTTAACCTTGCGTGGGAAGGCCGAAGATTGGTATCGAACCTTAAGGGTTGAAGAGCGCACTCACTACCCCACTCTCAAGAGATTGTTCTTGAAAGAATACATACGTGAGGGTGTGCTTTGGGGAGTAGCATCTCAACTCCAAAAAGCTGAACGTGAGGAAGGGGAGTCAGTGAGAGACTTTATAAGTCGATTGAAGCATCTAAATTCTCGCTGCACTCCCGATGAGTGCTTCAATAATAACCAACTGCTCGATAGATTCATCTGAGGACTGCGCCACGAGGACATTTACAATGGCCTAGTCATTAGAGGTCTTACAACGTGGGAAGCAGTCACTGCCAATGCAATCCAGTTAGAAGACAACTTGATGATTGCAGGTAAAAAGGTGTCTTCGGAGACAAAATCCGTTAGTTCGCAAGTATCTGGGCACGAGCCAATGACGGTGAAACCTATTGCCAAGGAGCCCAAGATATCTGAAATGTCTGTGAGACCGATCTTACTAAGGCTCTCCAAGAATACTTTAGGGGTAATCGAGCTCCTCAGAATAGCCATATGTACCCAAGGAGAGAGCAACAATGGTGTTCGGTTTGCTTAGGACCGCATAGCACGAGTGAATGTCCCACATTCAGAGTCAAATTCAATGGGAATTGCAATGCATGTGGTAAGTATGGCCATCAATCTAAAGATTGCCTAGTGCTTAAGCGAATGTTGGCAAATCAGGCACCACTAGCCTGGACAAACACACCTCAAGTACCCGCGCTAATGCCTGCACAACCTGTCGAGCAACCGTCACAGCACATAGTTCCAAGGAATCCGAAGGTAGTCCAATCTGTGCCGTTACCACCGCCAGTGCTAGGACCACAATCTCCACATCCAAGGATTACCCCAATAAACCAGATGGGTTGTGAGACACATAGTGCGTGTGGGGATTTTGAAGAGGAGATAGACCCCACTGCTCCATATGGGATTGATACGTTTGAAATGATTCCCCAGTACTACATGGAGGATCATTTCGAGCAAGTCAAGCCTGTATATCAAGCGGCTGCTCTCGCCACAAGAGGGCAAAACCTTAATACCTTGGCGAGGAGACCACCTCTTCAATGCTACGATTGTGGTGGACCGCATCGTGTAGCGGAGTGCCCTAATAGGCTACAGAAGATCGCAACCAAATCAAGGGAGCACATCAGGAATGCCGGTACTTACATGTAATCGTTGTGGCATAGATCATTTGATCGCTCAATGTCCACATAATCCTAATGCACCCAAGATTTCGCCATTGAATTTGGTTGAGGTCACCAACCAAGCACAAGGAACCACACCCGTTGTACCCGCGAATGTAGCTTAAAAATCAAAACTACATTCTTGAAGAGAGGGATACTGCATCAATCGCTCAGGCAAAGAAAAAGAAAACACGGCGGAAGAGATCGCTTAATGCCACGAGCTCCAAGCCCAGTTCAAAGACCAACATAGGGACAGGAGACGACCCCGTGTATATGAATGATCCTGAAGATGATTCCGATTCAATAGAAACCATGGGGACCAAAGCCACTACCTTAAGGGAGGAACCCACTCGGGAGCTCAACGAAGGAGAATCAAGCGAGTACATAAATAAGGGGAAACAGAAGGAAACTTCCTCGGCCCCACAACCAAGTCAGTTAATGCCCTCTCGACCACCCAAACTGACTGAGACTCCCCAAGACAAGCCACGTGGGCCAAAAACCCTTAAGAAAAAGATTGGAACTTACCCAAACCCAGTTGAGGAGATTGAACAAGTGCAACACTTAAGGGGTTTGGTGGAAGAAACACAAAGAGAACTGGAGCCAAACCCGAGAAAAATCAAAATTCCAGACATAGTGTTTCCTACGCAAGTTCAGCCTCACAGGAACCATAAACCGTTAGCTATACCTAGTATCATTCGGGAAGAAAGTGAGGATAGGACATCCGGAAGTGGGCAAACACCCTTCTTGTTGGAAAGAATGTTTAGTGATGAGGGAATGCCTGATCCCATTGAAGAGGAAGTGATTCCGTCTTCACCAGTCCCTAGTCAAGGGGCGATGTCTCGAAAAGTACCGTTGAATGTGTCTAAGCTAATGGATTTCATGTCCTCTGAGATCAGAACCACGATCATATCCAAATTATATGGAGATCCTGAGCTATTCTTAGCTCTTCGGGCATTTCTCAATGGAGAACTAAAGGCGGGGCTACCACAATTTGCAAATATGGATAGACCCGACACGCGTCAAGATGAAGGAGAACATTGGGATCTACAACCCAACCTAGATGAAAACTCGGTCGTTGAAATACCTGTGAACAAGTTGGGACAGTACTTTGAAGGTGATGAATCTAATGCCACCCTCCCCATTACTACCAAGGGATTAACTCTAAAGGGAATCCTTGATGGTGGTGCTGGAGTGAGCATTGTGACTAAAAACTATTGGGAATCCATGGGGAGACCTCACCTCGAGGTCACAAACATAGTGGTTAAGATGGCAAACGGAACTATTGCTAAACCTATTGGAATGTTAAGGGACCTTAAGATCAAGGTTTTGGGATACAAGGTACGACATACCTTCATTGTAATGGATTTCTCCAAGCATCCTATGTCATATCAAATGATCTTAGGACGTCCTTTCATGAGGGAAGTACAAATGGTGCATGACTGGTCAAAAAACCATGTCTACCTACAATTCTAGGACTCTGTCATTCGAGTTGATCTTGAGAATGGTCGTGCACATCCTTTAGGAAGCAAGGTTATCATTGATAATCGTTCGGATACCACTATTCACTCAGCCCCATTAAGGTATTGCTATACATGCAAAAAAGAGACTGATGATGGGAAAGATTCTCCTTATATGGATGTCCTACCGGGTATGACTGAGTCAGATAACGTGGATTGGGTACACCTAGCGGCAACCCCATAGACACATGGGGAAATAGAGGCACAAGTTGGGTAACACCTAAGGGGCAAGATATGCCACCGTTAGTGCCAATAAACATGATAGGTGTTATGCACTTGACTCCTGATGGCGAGAACGTGGCAAACTCCACCGACACTGAAAGTAGCGAAGACTCTGACCAATGCAACTTTGAGTATGAATCTCAAGAAGAAACTGACCCTGAGCTTGATGGGGAAAATGAATCAAATATTCACCCAAATGTGGAAGCAAGGTGCTCAAGGCCTAGGACAGTGGCCTCCTGCAGTTCATCCGAAAGTGAAGATTGACCAAGTGAGTCGGAATCTGATAGAAACAAAAATCAAAAACTTGGTAAGAAGAAACGAGACATAAGCGCCAACGCTATCGAGCTAATGTACGCACTGCAATAAACAAGGAGAGATCCACTGCAGAATGGCTTAGTTATGTAGGAGCCATTGACGCTCATCTCGGATAATTGGGGACAATACCTCCAAAGTGTCATGTGGTGTATTCCGCAACCTCATGACGTCGCCCAATTAGAAATTGATGAGAAGCCAAAACTAAGTCGTACTGCAAGAAGGCGGCAAAACCAAGAGTTGGCTCAACAACAAAAGGAAGCGGAATTGAAAGAAAAAAGCCTGGCACAACAAGAACCAATAGACTTACACCCCGCACCCGAGCATTTCAAATCATTCACCACAGGGGAACGTAAAGTAGTCTACACAAAAGCCCAACGAATGCCTACCAATGGGAGTAGCGGTGTCTACGATGGCCCTGCGGTGGCGGTAGTCAAGGAGATAGACTTTAAACCAGTTTTATTGCTCAAGACCTCACCAAGGCGGAAGAAGCTGCACTTACGAAGCTTCTTAAGGAATTCAAGGACATATTTGCCTGGACATATCATGATATGAAGGGTGTTCCACCCTCGGTGGTGCAACACACGATTCCAATGATTAGCACTGCTAAACCAGTCCAGCAACGTCCCTACCCAATGAATCCTAAGTACGCAAAGATTGTACAAGAGGAAATTGAAAAGCTTGTAAAATGTGGATTCATATACCCTATTGAGCACTCAGAATGGGTTTCTCCGATAGTCATCGTACCAAAGAAGAATGGGAAACTCAGAGTGTGCGTTGATCTCAAAAAGGTTAATGCAGCCAACCAGAAGGGATCATTACCCCTTGCCATATTCTGAACATGTGCTTGAAAGAGTGGCAGGCAAGGAGGCATATAGCTTTTTAGATGGGTACTCGGGTTACAATCAGATCACAATTGCAGTCGAGGACCAAGCTAAAACAGCATTTATCAGGGAGTTTGGAGTGTTTGCCTTTCGCGTCATGGCTTTTGGCTTGACCAATGCACCTGCAACATTCCAACGATTGATAAACACGGCCTTTCAGGAATATCTAAGGGACTTCTGTGAAGCTTTCTTAGATGATCTTTGTGTTCATTCCTCTTGGGATGAGCACTTGATGTGTTTACGAAAAATATTTGAAAGGTGTAGATTATATCGCATCTCATTGAATCCTTTCAAATGCCAATTCTGGGTTAAACACGGAGTTATCTTAGGGCATATAGTGTCCAAAAATGGGATTTCCACTGACGAGAGTAAAATCAAGGTCATTCTGGAATTACCCCTGTTGAAATATACAAGTGAAAAGGGTGTGTGTGGGAACAAGCTCTTGGATAGAGGCTGTAAAAGAGGAGATGTAATTGTGAAAGAACCTGTGAAAAGGTTAGAAGAATCTACTGGGAGAGAATAATGGGTAGCATGAGGGAATTTAGGAGTGTGGAGTTATTCTGGGAGATAATCAGGGAAAAGAGAAGAGGTGGAGAGAATCAGGCAAGAGGTGGAGATATTCAGGGAGTAAATCATGGAGAAATCAATGGGATTTGATGCTTGATGTAAACTCTATAAATTGAGGCATAGCCCTAATGAGAATTTGCTGGTTTTTGAGTATCCATGCCTACATTAATCTATGTGCTAATTATTCACTAATTACATCTTAATCACTTGCTAATCACTTTGTTAATTATGTTGATTCTAGTGTTTGATCCACCATAGCTCATCATTCAGCTCAAATTTCAACATGGTATCAGAGCCATGCCTAGAATCAACTAGATTTATGAGCCCATTAGTGAATTAATTAGGATTAGTAAAATAATTAGCAAAAAATCAATTTTTTAGTAAGCTTTCACTCTTCCCCTTCACCCCCAGCCAGTGGAGGACTCTATTCTCCATGCACACTCACTATTAGGCTATGCCCTTCTAGCTTAAGCTAGCCAACACTCTTAGCTACAAGCACATCAAACGGCGCAGCAAAACGCGTAGGCGTTTAGGAGAAATCGCTGATTTTGCAGGCGCCTTTTTTCTCTGCAGTTTCTGCCATTACTACTTGCTCAAGTCAAATTGGTTCAATTCCTCTTAGCCCCAGGGGTTTTCAAGCATGCTCTACAAGCTGGTGAAGACAGAAATCAATTTCATCAAGTCTACAGAGAGATCAAAGCTCTTCATCAAATCTGCAGGTGACTTTGGTAAAACAGCGATTAAGCTTTCATTATTTGGTCAAATCTTGTGTTTCTTGGCTTAATCCTCTACTAGACTCATTGCTATTGATGCCTTTCAAAGCATTTGAGCTCATTTGAAGTGGAAGGCACCAGATCTGGACTCCCCGCATACTCTGTTTTCTGCACACAAAACAGAGCATTAATTTGCTAATCAGTGATTAATCAGTGCTAATCACTGTACTTTGGTGCAATTGAGGGTTCAAATTAACCATTAGGTATCTGATACAGATCCCTATAACTTCAGATTTCAAATCGGAGTTGGTTTGATACTCCAACCATCCCGTACAAATTGGTTACTCTCAATTTAATGTAATTTCTGGTGATTTTATGCTGATAAAATTGTTGTAATCATCTATTAAACACCAGATTGAGTTGTAAAAGGGTAGACACTACCCTTGAATCTTGATTTTGGATCAAGAGGTAAGACCCCCTTCACTTCACCATGAATTCAGCACAGGAAATAGCCAAATTTAATGGAGAACAGTTCTATACATGGCAAACAAAAACCATGTATTTGCTGATGAGGAAAAATCTGTGGGGATTAGTTGAAGGGAGAGATGAATGCCCAGAGAGAGGGGAAAATGAGTGGAAGTGTAGGAATGAAAAAGCATTGGGGCTTATTGCACTCAGTCTAAATGATGAGATCATTCACCATATCACAGGGATACAGTGGGCAAAAGATGCATGGGATGAACTCAATAAATTATTTGGTACACAAGCAAAAAATTCCAAGATAAATCTATTAATGCAATTTTACAAATTGGACATGAAGGAAAGTGAACCCTTAATCACACACTTGAACAAATATAAAAGCATTAAGCAACAGCTGGCAGCTATTGGCAAAAAGGTAGAAGATGATGAAGCATTAGCTGTACTTTTGAAGAGTGTGGATAAAGGAGATTATGAAAACATTGTAGCAACACTAAAGAATGTACCTGAACTGAAGATACATGAGATAGAAGCAGCTCTACTGGAGCAAGAGAGCAGAGGCAAAGAGAAGAAAGAGCTCGACTCAACAGCAGGAGAGGAAAAAGCATTCTTCACCCGAGGAGGATTCTCTCGAGGACGAGGACGAGGAAGAGGCAGAGTAGGAGGGAGGACCTTCACTTGCCACAAATGTGGAAAGCCAGGACACATGGCGAGAGACTGCTACAGCAAACCCAGTGAAGAAGGAACGACATCGGCAAACTTCATGGAGGCTCCAAGAGAAGTGGAGTCGGATCATCTTTTCTGAGAGAGAGAGAGAGAGAGAGAGCCCACAACCTAATGTAACCTGCCCCAATAAAGTAAAACCACCTCTGAGCCACCGATGATGTAGGCCAAGTGGTAGATGTATGTGTGAGCACTTTAGTCAAGGTCGCGGGCACTTATAGTAGCCTTGGACACATTGAGAGAGAGAGTGTCAAGGACTATGGAGTTTAGGGACTTGAGGCACTGGTCGCGGGCTATCAAGTAAGAGGGAAACTTGATACAGGGTCCAGGTGTGTTAGGATTATTCACTTGAGGGGAGGTGTTGAAATATACAAGTGAAAAGGGTGTGTGTGGGAACAAGCTCTTGGATAGAGGCTGTAAAAGAGGAGATGTAATTGTGAAAGAACCTGTGAAAAGGTTAGAAGAATCTACTGGGAGAGAATAATGGGTAGCATGAGGGAATTTAGGAGTGTGGAGTTATTCTGGGAGATAATCAGGGAAAAGAGAAGAGGTGGAGAGAATCAGGCAAGAGGTGGAGATATTCAGGGAGTAAATCATGGAGAAATCAATGGGATTTGATGCTTGATGTAAACTCTATAAATTGAGGCATAGCCCTAATGAGAATTTGCTGGTTTTTGAGTATCCATGCCTACATTAATCTATGTGCTAATTATTCACTAATTACGTCTTAATCACTTGCTAATCACTTTGTTAATTATGTTGATTCTAGTGTTTGATCCACCATAGCTCATCATTCAGCTCAAATTTCAACAACCCCCACCCACCAACTACAAGGGAGTCCAACGCTTTATGGGCCACGTTGGTTATTATTGAAGGTTTATTCTCTTCTTCGCCGAGATAGCTCGACCATTGTATAAGCTTCTCATCGAGTTTATTTGGACCGAAGAATGTGACCGTGCCTATGAGCTATTAAAGAAGGCCTTGGCGAGTGCTCCAATCTTGAGAATGCCTAACTGGGATTTACTCTTCCATGTGCATATTGATGCATCAAACTTTGCTATTGGGTGTGTGTTAACTCAACCTGGAGAACACAAGCTAGACTACCCCATTAGCTTTGCCAGTCGAACGACGCTGAGATGAACTACACCACTACAGAGCGAGAAGGGTTGGCAATGATATATGCAGTAAGGAAATTTCGTTATTACCTCCTTGCCACCAAGTTTGTTTTCTATGTGGATCATCAAGCATTATTGTATCTGGTAAACAAACCATGCTCCACAGGAAGAATCACACGATGGCTATTGATTCTTCTTGAGTTTGATTTCACTGTTGTGGTGAGACCTGGCAAAAAACATGTTATGGCTGATCATTTGTCTCTCATACCTAATGGTGAGGCTCCTACGGGGGTTGATGATGACTTACCTGACACTTCCCTGTTCATGGTGGAGACAATGCCTGAATGGAGTGAGAAGATTGTTAACTTTTTGGTTAATGGCTTTCCACCCAAGGAGCTTCGTAAAGATATAGCTCGAAAGCTAATCAAAGAATGCGAACCCTATTGCCTGATAGTAGCCGGGACTCTTTATAAAAGAGGAAAGGATGACGTTCTTAGGCGTTGTGCCCGAGAGGATAAGTATCTATACATTTTGCAAGAGGCACATATGGGCGTAGCCGGTGGTCACTTCTCAGGAGACTTAACTACGCGAAAGATCTTACAATCAGGGTATTGGTGGCCCACTATGTTCCAAGATGCATCACTCTTTGTGAAGGGTTGCGATGAATGCCAACGATACAAGAAACCCCAGAGGAAAGATCAGATGCCCCTACATCCAATCAAAGTAAACCAACCATTTGAAAAGTGGGGTTTAGAATTTGTAGGTCCAATTAGCCCAGCGGCCCGAAACACACAATCTCGCTATATTATTGTGGCCACCACTAACTATATGACCAAATGGGCTGAAGCGAAAGTGACACGTAAGCCAGATGCAAGGACAACAGCCAAGTTCCTCTTTGAAAATACAATCACAAGATTCGGTTGTCCTTTTGAACTTGTGAGCGACAATGGTACCCATTTTATAAATGAAGTGATTAAGGAGCTCACAACAAATTTCATGATATCCCATCATAAATCTACTCCTTATTATCCGCAAGCGAATGGCCAAGCCGAGAGTACAAACAAGACATTAATCTCTGTTTTGATAAAGACAGTTGAAGCTCATCGCACGGATTGGGATCTAAAGCTTACGACAGCTTTATGGGCCTATCGTACTGCATACAAAGTGGCTATTAATTGCACACCATTCAAAATGGTATATGGCCAAGAAGCAGTCATGCCGTGGGAATTTGTCATTCCTAGTCTTCGTGTTGCTACTCAAGAGGGTTGGGATGGTAATCCCTTAGTAGAGCATCTATATATCCTTGAGCGGCTAAACGAAGAAAGACAATTGGCTGTATACAATGCCCTTGTGGAGAAGGATAGAAGGAAAAAATGGTTTGATCGCCACCTGAAGAACAAGGACATCAAGGTTGGGGATAAAGTCCTGATGTATGGAGTGTGTAACGAAAAGAAGAAGCTCAAATATGCTGGTAAGGGACTGTATAGAGTATGTGAAATTACCCCGCAAGGTACCATTAGAGTGGAGACTCTCGATGGAGTCGAAACCATTGGATTCCTTAATGGGAGTAAATTCAAAAGATACTATGACCCCATGAGCCAAGAGGAGTTACATGCAATCCATCAAAAGAAGGCAGCTAAAGAACAAGCTGAGCTTAAAAAGATACAAGCGAGAGTCTGTAAGATCCCTGTTCCCACCGAGCAACGGATTCGGGTACTGGCAGCGGAAGTAGCGCTTCTCGCGCGGGACAGGGGTCCCACACTCGGGGCCTCGCCCACGGATATCCGGATAAGAGACTAATCCGTCGGTTATTCCAAAACCGAACCCGGAAAAACTTTCTTAACCGGAAGCACGGGCGATTCCACCAGGATAACTTTTTACTCTAACGTAGTCAAGATCATTTCTGATCGAGATGATCCAATTACATCTATAAGATACTTAGTCAGTTCAAGGAAGAAACTTGCACTTGGATCATTGGGATCAACGCTTTTTTCCCCATTCAAGAGGCACAGCCGTTGATTCCTATCCATAGAACAGTTACTGTCCGGGATTTTTTTTTTCTATCGTAAAAACAAAAGTTTGAGTCTCGATTTACGGATCCATCAGTCCAGCCTAACCCCATCCGATCCCATGGGTTAGCCAACCGCCCAACCACTGTAGTGATGGGATCCAATTAAAAATTTGGTTAGGTTTTGTCCCGGGTACCAAGGAAAAGAGTTCCAAGTCCCCCTAGCCGGATGTTCATGCAAAATAAAACTAGTCACACCACTCACACACCCAATATGAAATTGCCTTTTTCAACCAGATTCAACCAGTTTAAAACAATCCTTTAATAAAACCCTAGTATCATTGATCACCATCTTCCAATTTATCCAATTGATTCTTAATTTCCCATCATTCCTTCATCAGAGTATCTATGGCATCATTGGCAACTAGAACGCTCAGGAGCCGTTTCGATAGTTCCTAGCCCATAATACTTGGCAATATAATCACTTAACAAGATGGACTCTCGTTGAAGATCAGCAAGATCAACCAACAGATCCATATAAGGAGCCATGGACTCATCCATTGAAGAACCAGCAAGGTCAATCAACCAGATCCATGCTCGATTTCAGAAAACAACTCCAACTCTGTTCCAATATCTTCCTCGACGCACGCGTGGGTATCCTAGGTGACCCAGAGCCCGAGCACCGTATGGTCAGCACCCTCTAGGATCCTTCGCAGGTAACCTAGCGCTTCACGCATAGGCCGCTTCCTTGGCCCCTCATCCACCGTACCGGAAGCTCACCATTTTAATCGCACCGAGGCTGGTCAAGACCTCGGCCGACCTTGCTACGCGAGACGTCCTTCATTGACTCTCCGTCAGCAGTTGCAACATTATCAGTTAGGTCTTACGACCTTAATCACAAGATAGTCACAATGCTCCCCCAGCAATATTGACATAAAACAGTCATTTACAAACAGCATTTACAAATAGTTTACAATACAGTTTCTATTTTTACTTTCATTTTTCCACATTATCCTTCATCAATCCACATTACTTATTCCATATTCCATTTATATGTATACTCATCCCATCACATCATTTTCCATCTCAACACTTCATATTCCTTCACATCACATATCGTATATTCACATCCATACATATATCCACATCCACATCCACATCCACATTCACATCCACACATCCACATCTACATCCATACATCTAATTTCACATCCACATCTACATGCACATTCATGCATCCACATCCATACATCCACATCTACATGCACATTCACATCCATACATCCACATCTACATGCGTACATTCTCATCTACATGCATACATCCACATCTCTATGCATACATCCACATCCACATCCACATTCACATTCTCCTCATAAATCTACATCTACATGCATACATCCACCTCCACATTCACATCCACATCTATACATCTACATCTACATGCATACATCCACCTCCACATCCACATCCACATCTACATCTACATGCATACATCCACATCCACATCTATACATATACATCTACATGCATACATCTACATCTCCATTCACATCCACATCTATACATCTACATCTACATGCATCCATCCACATCTCTATTTACATCCTCATCTATACATCTACTTCTACATGCATACATCCACATCTCCATGCATACATCCACCTCCATATTCACACTCACATCCATACATCTACATCTACATGCAACTTCCACATCTCCATGCATAATAAAATTCTTTTAATTAATCTAGGATGATAGTTCCTAGAATATGGTAGGAAGTCCTCTTTTTATGCTTTGAATGAATTTATTTTATGCGTAATTTCTATAAAAATTTTGCCATAGCTCCGCTACTATGACTGATAAATCTCAATTTTTTTTCTAAGGGATAAAGCTTATCATTAAGGATATAATTAGAATGGTCTCTAATTGGGTCATCAATCCATAATGGATTGAATCATCAATGTGCATAAACTAAAAGCATAGCAAAAAGCCATTAATTTGGCCTCAAGCATAGCTTGATTAAGGAAAAGCTTTATGAAAAGCTTCATTTGGATTGAGAATGAGTCATGAGTATGACCATTTCTTGAGTGAGAGAGAGAAATTACATAAAAACCATTAGAATTTAAACATAAATGGAAATTAACTTCTATAGCATTTATTAAATTATGTAACTCTTCACTACTATTCACCAATTAACTTCAATAGCATTTAAAAAACCATACCAATTAAACTTCTCAAGCTTGAGAGGGGTTGAGAAGAGAGAATCATTGAGAAATTATAGAAAGATCAAAATTCAATATACTTACCTTATAATTTGCTTGATTCTTTATTCACGGTAGAGGCCCCCAACCAATCAATTGGTTTAGTATGTTGATGGAGCCACCAATGGGGATTGAAGAAAGAGAGAAGTATCAAAAACTAGTGAATTATTAAAAAATTCACAACTCTTGGCTTAGGTAGAGTAGAGTAACAAAGCATAAGACTCTATCTAATTTGGCTTAGGTGGAGTAGAGTAACAAAGCATAAGACTCTATCTAATTTGGCTTAGGTGGAGTAGAGTAACAAAGCATAAGACTCTATCTAATTTAGCTTAGGTGGAGTAGAGTAACAAAGCATAAGACTCTATGTCTTTTTCAACAAGAGGAGGCTTCTATTTATAGGAAAATTTGAGCTCCTAACCAAACAAACTGATTCTAGAATTTTCCAAGTCAGTTTGGTCACTTTTTGACCATTTTTAGGTCAATTAAGCTAACTTTTTGGAACTAGACTTGAATGAGGAGAGAGGAGAGATGAAATATCTTAATTTTTATGAGTTTAAAACTCATTCAAGCATGTGAAATATGCACCTCCTTTAAAGAATTCCCCTTCCTTACATATGTGTCATAATGGAATCATTTTAATATTGCTCATAGTTTTTTACTAATAAGCCTTGTACATTTTCAACTCTTCATCTTATGTGAGCATTTAAGGGACTCCCCTTCCTTACATATGTGTCATAATAAAATCATTTAAGGGAAATATGCACCTCCTTTAAAGAACTCCCCTTCCTTACATATGTGTCATAATGGAATCATTTTAATATTGCTCATAGTTTTTTACTAATAAACCTTGTACATTTTCAACTCTTCATCTTATGTGAGCATTTAAGGGACTCCCCTTCCTTACATATGTGTCATAATAAAATCATTTAAGGGAAATATGCACCTCCTTTAAAGAACTCCCCTTCCTTACATATGTGTCATAATGGAATCATTTTAATATTGCTCATAGTTTTTTACTAATAAGCCTTGTACATTTTCAACTCTTCATCTTATGTGAGCATTTAAGGGACTCCCCTTCCTTACATATGTGTCATAATAAAATCATTATTCCCAAAATATCTCATATTTTTAATATTGCTCATAGTTTTTTACTAATAAACCTTGTACATTTTCAACTCTTCACCTCATGTGAGCATTTACTCATTTTTGGGTATTTTCTTTTTACAATTTGGATTTATATCCTCCCTACACATGGATTGATGCTATTGGCCCATAGAAACCTTAATTGGACCATAGTCTAAAGATTTCTGAAAATCTAGACCCTTAGGCTAAGGTTCTTTATACCTATTTCCAATTAATTCCAATTGCACATTGAAAAATTCTTTTTAAATTTCTGTTTCAGGGAAACTCATCTGAATTATAAGAGATATTTTTCTATCCAAAAATATTCAAAATCTGAATATTCTCTCTCTAGAATATTTTCTCTCTCTAGGTTAAAACAGCCACAAACAAGATCTCTTATATTTTAGAAAAGGAATTGATTACAGGGGAATATACTAGACATCAAAAAGGGGTTGGGAGAGGAATCTTACATTCTACCCCACTTAAAAAACGCGAGATGTCCTCATCTCGCAGCTTGGAATAATTTCGCAAGATGCACGAATATGAGACTTAGAGAAAAATTTTAATCACGATTAACCACCAAGAAAAGTCTTAAAGAGAGCAAGATTCAAAATAAGAACAAGATTTAAACTTTATTCATTCACGGGACTTATACAGTAAAGATAGAAGAACTCTTTACACTTCATAAGCCCGTCCATCATATGGTCACAAAAGCAGTCCTCACAAGCTCCACAAGTATAGGGTAACTCATCTATGGGAATGATTCTGCTGGTTATTGCCGCACCTATCTCAGTGGTATGAGGTGATCTAACAAAAGGACCTCTGAGAGGCAAGCCAAAAACGGGATAAAGGCATATCTTCTCATGAGGAAGAAAACACGCCAGTAAGAAGACCCGCTCAGAAAACCCAAGATGCCTTGATCTCATGACACAGTAGTATTGGGGACCCAAACCCAAAGCTTCAATAACCATGGCCAAGCGGACATTGTTACGAAAATGTTGCTGACCCCAGGGTGTTACCCTAGTTATGTTTTGATAGGTCCGCCATTTGGTCTGCACTACAGAAGTTCCTAGGTGAGGAAAAAGTGAGCGCTCATACTGTTCTATAAAGTCTTTCTTCACAGACTCTCTTGCGTCTTGAAGGTGAGAAATCATCAGGGATAAAACTAATTCCTGTTGCCAAGCCGCCATGAAGGAGATTAAGAAAGAAAGGAGATTGATGGGAGTAAGATTACTGTGAGTGACAAGTAAAAGTTACGACTTATATAAAGGAAGGAGCTAGCATAACCTAGAAGCCAACGGTAACTTGCCACTGAAGTTTTACCGTCTTTCCATGATTTGTGTTTGACACATTTTTCTATAGAAGGCATTAAGAATTTTGAGATGAGGAGATAAAAGAAACTTGTAGGCTAAGTCACCTACTTTCATTGAATTCAGATATAAAGGTCACAATATCTGGGGGATAACTTCTTATCCTCTCCAAGAGATAAAGAACTTCTTTTGGGCCGTACTCGAATGAAAACCAAAACCTTGGTATCCAAAACACTGATTCTCACTTCTAAACTCATTGTTCTAAATCCTTAAAACAGGTGAGACTCCTGAGAAGTATTTTAGGAAAAGGGTCTTCCTTTTTTTAAACAGAAACTTTCTTTTATTTTAGAGAGGGAATAATTATAAGATCAGAAAGGGAGATTCTTACTCCTATATACCTCGAAGGCTGGGGAGGAATCTTACATCCTACCCCACTTAAAAAGTGCGAGATGTCCTCATCTCGCAAGGTAGAGGACAGCTCTTATTCTTAAGATCCAATTTTATTCTGGGGTTCCTTATATTCTGGGTGGTCAACCCAACAGAACACTGGGATAAATATCCCTTATATAGAACTCATCATTAAATAACAATTCATTCAGATTATATCATTCATATCTTTAACATGATAATGGTCCATTAGACCTAAAAAAGTTTCCTTCGGAACATTCCTCCACACGGAAATTTCAGTCAAGCAGTTCTCAATTTGACATCCCTTAACTTGATCTACCGGTCAAGTATTAACAGTAGCAATCTGACAACACAACCCACTAATCTCATAGTGATTTGCTGAATTTGTTATCATCATTCTAGTTATGAATATCATCACAGGGACTCGTCCCATTCCCCCTCATTGTGGTTTCATTATATTTCAACTAATTTTTAAAAATCAACATTTTTCAATCAGCATTTTTAATCAGAATCCAAATCAATTCATCCATTCTCAAACAGAATTAAAAATCATATCAATCACATTCGAAATCATCATCTGGATAGCATTAACGCTTATAATTTCAAGTCTTAGATTTACTCGTATATACTGTCAGTAAAGAGCTGCAGTATACTCTCGGTATATACGGGTAGTCACGGCCCTTGGAATTATAAGGTAAATACTATCATGTCTACGCCTCAAGCAAGTCAGGGATTCTATATAATTGCGGTACTTCCATCTGAAGACCCAATTACCAAATTACGAGTTTCAGTTTGAATATCAAATTGTATGAATTATCTCACACAATTATAACCTTTTTGTGTTTTTTGATAAATTATTGATATATTTGTCTTCTCAGTTGATCTTTATTAACCAAATGCTCTGATACCAACTGTAAGATCCCTGTTCCCACCGAGCAACGGATTCGGGTACTGGCAGCGGAAGTAGCGCTTCTCGCGCGGGACAGGGGTCCCACACTCGGGGCCTCGCCCACGGATATCCGGATAAGAGACTAATCCGTCGGTTATTCCAAAACCGAACCCGGAAAAACTTTCTTAACCGGAAGCACGGGCGATTCCACCAGGATAACTTTTTACTCTAACGTAGTCAAGATCATTTCTGATCGAGATGATCCAATTACATCTATAAGATACTTAGTCAGTTCAAGGAAGAAACTTGCACTTGGATCATTGGGATCAACGCTTTTTTCCCCATTCAAGAGGCACAGCCGTTGATTCCTATCCATAGAACAGTTACTGTCCGGGATTTTTTTTTTCTATCGTAAAAACAAAAGTTTGAGTCTCGATTTACGGATCCATCAGTCCAGCCTAACCCCATCCGATCCCATGGGTTAGCCAACCGCCCAACCACTGTAGTGATGGGATCCAATTAAAAATTTGGTTAGGTTTTGTCCCGGGTACCAAGGAAAAGAGTTCCAAGGCCCCCTAGCCGGATGTTCATGCAAAATAAAACTAGTCACACCACTCACACACCCAATATGAAATTGCCTTTTTCAACCAGATTCAACCAGTTTAAAACAATCCTTTAATAAAACCCTAGTATCATTGATCACCATCTTCCAATTTATCCAATTGATTCTTAATTTCCCATCATTCCTTCATCAGAGTATCTATGGCATCATTGGCAACTAGAACGCTCAGGAGCCGTTTCGATAGTTCCTAGCCCATAATACTTGGCAATATAATCACTTAACAAGATGGACTCTCGTTGAAGATCAGCAAGATCAACCAACAGATCCATATAAGGAGCCATGGACTCATCCATTGAAGAACCAGCAAGGTCAATCAACCAGATCCATGCTCGATTTCAGAAAACAACTCCAACTCTGTTCCAATATCTTCCTCGACGCACGCGTGGGTATCCTAGGTGACCCAGAGCCCGAGCACCGTATGGTCAGCACCCTCTAGGATCCTTCGCAGGTAACCTAGCGCTTCACGCATAGGCCGCTTCCTTGGCCCCTCATCCACCGTACCGGAAGCTCACCATTTTAATCGCACCGAGGCTGGTCAAGACCTCGGCCGACCTTGCTACGCGAGACGTCCTTCATTGACTCTCCGTCAGCAGTTGCAACATTATCAGTTAGGTCTTACGACCTTAATCACAAGATAGTCACAATGCTCCCCCAGCAATATTGACATAAAACAGTCATTTACAAACAGCATTTACAAATAGTTTACAATACAGTTTCTATTTTTACTTTCATTTTTCCACATTATCCTTCATCAATCCACATTACTTATTCCATATTCCATTTATATGTATACTCATCCCATCACATCATTTTCCATCTCAACACTTCATATTCCTTCACATCACATATCGTATATTCACATCCATACATATATCCACATCCACATCCACATCCACATTCACATCCACACATCCACATCTACATCCATACATCTAATTTCACATCCACATCTACATGCACATTCATGCATCCACATCCATACATCCACATCTACATGCACATTCACATCCATACATCCACATCTACATGCGTACATTCTCATCTACATGCATACATCCACATCTCTATGCATACATCCACATCCACATCCACATTCACATTCTCCTCATAAATCTACATCTACATGCATACATCCACCTCCACATTCACATCCACATCTATACATCTACATCTACATGCATACATCTATACATCTACATGCATACATCCACCTCCACATCCACATCCACATCTACATCTACATGCATACATCCACATCCACATCTATACATCTACATCTACATGCATACATCTACATCTCCATTCACATCCACATCTATACATCTACATCTACATGCATCCATCCACATCTCTATTTACATCCTCATCTATACATCTACTTCTACATGCATACATCCACATCTCCATGCATACATCCACCTCCATATTCACACTCACATCCATACATCTACATCTACATGCAACTTCCACATCTCCATGCATAAAAAAATTCTTTTAATTAATCTAGGATGATAGTTCCTAGAATATGGTAGGAAGTCCTCTTTTTATGCTTTGAATGAATTTATTTTATGCGTAATTTCTATAAAAATTTTGCCATAGCTCCGCTACTATGACTGATAAATCTCAATTTTTTTTCTAAGGGATAAAGCTTATCATTAAGGATATAATTAGAATGGTCTCTAATTGGGTCATCAATCCATAATGGATTGAATCATCAATGTGCATAAACTAAAAGCATAGCAAAAAGCCATTAATTTGGCCTCAAGCATAGCTTGATTAAGGAAAAGCTTTATGAAAAGCTTCATTTGGATTGAGAATGAGTCATGAGTATGACCATTTCTTGAGTGAGAGAGAGAAATTACATAAAAACCATTAGAATTTAAACATAAATGGAAATTAACTTCTATAGCATTTATTAAATTATGTAACTCTTCACTACTATTCACCAATTAACTTCAATAGCATTTAAAAAACCATACCAATTAAACTTCTCAAGCTTGAGAGGGGTTGAGAAGAGAGAATCATTGAGAAATTATAGAAAGATCAAAATTCAATATACTTACCTTATAATTTGCTTGATTCTTTATTCACGGTAGAGGCCCCCAACCAATCAATTGGTTTAGTATGTTGATGGAGCCACCAATGGGGATTGAAGAAAGAGAGAAGTATCAAAAACTAGTGAATTATTAAAAAATTCACAACTCTTGGCTTAGGTAGAGTAGAGTAACAAAGCATAAGACTCTATCTAATTTGGCTTAGGTGGAGTAGAGTAACAAAGCATAAGACTCTATCTAATTTGGCTTAGGTGGAGTAGAGTAACAAAGCATAAGACTCTATCTAATTTAGCTTAGGTGGAGTAGAGTAACAAAGCATAAGACTCTATGTCTTTTTCAACAAGGGGAGGCTTCTCTTTATAGGAAAATTTGAGCTCCTAACCAAACAAACTGATTCTAGAATTTTCCAAGTCAGTTTGGTCACTTTTTGACCATTTTTAGGTCAATTAAGCTAACTTTTTGGAACTAGACTTGAATGAGGAGAGAGGAGAGATGAAATATCTTAATTTTTATGAGTTTAAAACTCATTCAAGCATGTGAAATATGCACCTCCTTTAAAGAATTCCCCTTCCTTACATATGTGTCATAATGGAATCATTTTAATATTGCTCATAGTTTTTTACTAATAAGCCTTGTACATTTTCAACTCTTCATCTTATGTGAGCATTTAAGGGACTCCCCTTCCTTACATATGTGTCATAATAAAATCATTTAAGGGAAATATGCACCTCCTTTAAAGAACTCCCCTTCCTTACATATGTGTCATAATGGAATCATTTTAATATTGCTCATAGTTTTTTACTAATAAACCTTGTACATTTTCAACTCTTCATCTTATGTGAGCATTTAAGGGACTCCCCTTCCTTACATATGTGTCATAATAAAATCATTTAAGGGAAATATGCACCTCCTTTAAAGAACTCCCCTTCCTTACATATGTGTCATAATGGAATCATTTTAATATTGCTCATAGTTTTTTACTAATAAGCCTTGTACATTTTCAACTCTTCATCTTATGTGAGCATTTAAGGGACTCCCCTTCCTTACATATGTGTCATAATAAAATCATTATTCCCAAAATATCTCATATTTTTAATATTGCTCATAGTTTTTTACTAATAAACCTTGTACATTTTCAACTCTTCACCTCATGTGAGCATTTACTCATTTTTGGGTATTTTCTTTTTACAATTTGGATTTATATCCTCCCTACACATGGATTGATGCTATTGGCCCATAGAAACCTTAATTGGACCATAGTCTAAAGATTTCTGAAAATCTAGACCCTTAGGCTAAGGTTCTTTATACCTATTTCCAATTAATTCCAATTGCACATTGAAAAATTCTTTTTAAATTTCTGTTTCAGGGAAACTCATCTGAATTATAAGAGATATTTTTCTATCCAAAAATATTCAAAATCTGAATATTCTCTCTCTAGAATATTTTCTCTCTCTAGGTTAAAACAGCCACAAACAAGATCTCTTATATTTTAGAAAAGGAATTGATTACAGGGGAATATACTAGACATCAAAAAGGGGTTGGGAGAGGAATCTTACAGAGTCGAAGCCAAAGAACGTCAACAGCGTGCTAGGCGACAACGAGAAGCCAACTTGGGAATTACGGAAGTATTTTTCGAGGAAGCAGAGGAGGATGCACTGGAATCTGACCCACCTCTAAGATACCCAATTGAGTTACAGAGTCCTTACGGGGAGGTGTTGTATAATGCATTATTGGATACAGGAGCTCAACACAATTTGTTATCATATGGTGTGTGGTGTCAACTTGGAAAACCACTTTTATCCAAGAGTGCTATCCAAGTTCAAGGTATCACCAAGAAGAAAACCCATGTCTCAGGAATTCTGCACACTCCGGTTTCTTATGACAAGGGAACCATAATTCAAAGCTTTTTGGTTATGCCTGCTGGTACCATGGAAGGGAGTGTAATCTTAGGGCGCAAATGGATGATGGCCACCAAGTGCAATATCGATTGGGTAACTAGACGAGTCACAACGCAAGAACCAACACTAGGTCTGACCGCTCAAAATCCCGCACCTAAGTCATCCACTCAAATATTAGATAATGAAAAATCACAAAGCCCAGTGGCAAAACCATCTTCGATTGTTGGCCACCCCTCTAACGCTTCAACGCCAAGAGTGGAAACGGGCAAGGTGGTCCCTAAAGCTTCACTTACTATGCCAAAGAGTACATACAAATGGGTCCCCAAAGCTTCGTTAACAGCTACTTCCCCTGCTCAATCTCGTTCAGCCCACCAAGAAGCCTCGTAAAAGGAAAGCAGCTACCCACTCGAGAAAGGGCAATGTAACATCGCGATGGATCCCTAAAAAATTATTAGTAGCCCAAGGGTACTACGAGGGGAATGACCAGATTTGGGTCCCTAAACATAAGCTGAATCCCTCTACATCACCTGTAAAACCTTGCAAACCAATTGTTGCCACCCCAATGACAATTCAAGACCGTGGTAAGGGAAAGGTAACAGAGTGCTCCGCACCACTTCTTCCAGAGTTAGTTTGGATTCCCAAACGATATCGATCATTACCACCTAGCTCAGGAAGGGGGGAGCCACATGAAGCTTCTAGCTCCTCATGCCAGGTACACACTCATATAGAAGTTTCTACATGCTCTACACCTACTCTTCTCAACACCCAACAAAAAATCGATGAGTCTACATCTCCCCTTGTAATAGTATCGTCGGAAACCATTTCCTCCATTCGTCAATGGGAGTGTACACTACCATCTCTACAATTGGATGTGGCCACAAGGGTCATAAAAAGCTATCTGCCCACATCACAACCTATGACCCGCTGGACAAATTGGTTCCAAGAGGCTGCAACATCATTGCAAATAATATTATCTACCCAAGGAAAGGGGGAGCATGTACTCACGCTCAACATTCTAATGCTTCCTCCTTAACCTTCTCCCCTGACCATGTAATTGCCAAATTCAAGGGGATGTATGTAATTGCCAAATTCAAGGGGATGTATATATATAGCTTCATACATTTAAAAAAAACAAAAAATAGTAAAAAGAGCAAGAGCACAAAAAGAGGACAAATATCCGTATAAAATCAAGCACTAGATTGACCTGTCACAAACCTACTAATGCTATATCTGTGTTTGCAGATATGGCAGATGCACGATCATCATACACTTCATCCACTTCCACCTTTGATGAGAGGTATCATCTGTACCTTTCTCAGATATTTCACATGTGCTATCCTATAATTGAAACTGAATGGGATCATATAAATGTACTAGCCAGAGAGGAAAATGTTGAGGAGATAGAATGGCTAATTTGCCTATTGACCATGACTGACCCCTACTCCGTAGAGGAAATAGCCCCGATAGCCCAATGCTTTCCTTTTCCACAAGATGACTATCCTCGCATGGTTACATTCTTGATGAGTTTATGCGGATGGGAAAATGAAAAGGAAATATCTGACAATGATGAATGGACGGATGAAACTCATGGCACTACTGAGGTTGACTTTATTTATTTGGATGATGCGGATAGAGGCTTAGCCTTAGGGCTAGAGCCAGGACTCTACAACATCCTCTTACCGTATCCTCAGTAGTAGTGTGGTGACTGGTAGGTAGGTTAGTGTTTTCAAGTTTTTTCTAGTTTAGATTCCTTAAACGAGTCTTGAAATTTTCACACTGATGTGCCTCTCGAGGTATAGTGCTTGTTAGTTGATTGTACAGGTTGAAAAGTTTGAGGTGGGTTCGCTTTCAAGTCCTGAGACTGCCGCAACGTTCATCAAAATATATCTACATCAAATTGCAAGCTGTCTCGTCAAATCAAGGAGATCTCCAATTATAGGTGTAATTCTTCCATACCCACTCTCTTTCGTTTTTACTGTTCAATTAATTTCATAAACTATAAGGCATGACCACATGGAAATTGTCAATGTACTACTTAGTTTTTGAAGTTGCTTGCATGCTAGTGTAAATCATTAATGAGCTTAACTTTATTGGAAATATTCCTAGGCAGCATGACGTCTTTAGTTAACCTTGGAATACGATTGTCTTAGGTCTAGGGTCAAACCATCTTAATGTTTAAACACCTGGCTGTATGTGTGTTGACCTCTAGGACATAGCTTTTACCCCTTGTCGAAAGGATGTAAGAACACATTTTAGTTCAGGAGCGAAGATCAAAAGAAACTTTATATTTAAAAAAAAGCCTCCAATAAATGGCAATACAAGTCTATGATGTGCTTTAATGTTGGCCTATCGCCTTATTGATACTACTTGGTAGGCGAGGAGTATTCTACTCCAGACCGATGCCTTGGTTGGTAGGGGGTAGCCTTGCCTAAAGTGAGCTAATAGATTCCTGGATAATGCCTTGTATTAAACATGGCACACGCCAGCCAATCTAGTAGAAAGTTGGTTAACAGCGCAGAGGGTTTCAGGGGAACCATCTTTTTATATGATGGAGCTGTTTTAGACCTTGCTAATGCCCTCTTACAATCCACAAAGAAGCATGCATTCATGCAAGGTAAATATGACAGAGCAGGCCCTACAAAAACAAAGTTGATGGAGAGAAGGCCGGAACGTCAAAAGCTCCAAGTTCGTTAAGCACTAGTAGATTGGTGGGCGAAGTAGTGAGTGGCACATCAATACATGTGCAACCAAACTTTTTTGGTGATAGCATTACCATTAGTCGGCGTCGAAAATCCATAGTTCTAAATCTTTAGGAAGATAACACATCACACCATCTAGAGTATGTCATAGAAAACCAACTACTCAAGAAACAAGGTACGAGAGATTAAACTTTCCACCCACTATTCCTTTAGCTATAGAAGGTGGTCAATATAATGCAGAGGGAGAGACAACTGAAGTAGAGGTGTAGGAAATTGTGGAGAGTGACATACACGATTCAATGTGGTCTATACGTAGAACATCTCTATACACAAGGTAACTTGCCAAGGATGGTTAGGCAGCCAAGATGGCAAGTGCAAAAAGAGCATCAAGAACTACGGGCAACGTGTTCTAGCTCCTTCTTTCTATGGTATGAGAGAATGATGTGGGGGAAATAGGTGTCAATTCATGTGGTTTTATAACAACAGCATGGATCATACTTGGAGAGTATGTAACATAATCTAGACCCCTAGTTGTTTGGCCAGTGGGATGAGGAACAAACCTGACAGTGGATGAGATCTAAGCATGGGGGCTAGTGGGTTTGTGTTGCAAAAAAAAGGGACAATGTCAAGAAGCAAATGATGTAGGTCAATGTTCAACAAGGTACATAAGTGGCACATCAGCAAATATGGTAGCCCAAGAGAATAGATTCGGCAACTTCAAGCACAGCTCTACGGTCTTTAAGCATTTGGTCATTAAGGTCAAGCAGATAGAAGTGTTTGTAATTGAGACTGAGGAATCACTAGTACACAATAAAAAATATTGGGTGGCTATGGTGGCTATGGTGGAAAAGAATCCATCATACACATGTCCCGATTTTCAAATCAGGGTAGGTGCTGGATGACCATATATTGTGCATGCAACCACCTTTATTTTGTATATTTACATATCTTTGGGTTAGATGCAAACCATAATATGTTTATACATCAACCCACTCTAAAAAAGGAGGACCTAATGAGAATGTTCAGTAGAGCAGGAGAACAATATGAAAAGTACCTATAGTACTATTGATGACATTGTACTGTAGTTTTGAAAATCCTTCATGTTGCATATTAATAAAATGTCCTTTGCCTCAAGAATATGATTATATGTCAATGGCTTGAATGTGTTCATTCCATTCAACTACTTTTCTAAATAAAGGGGATAGCCATGCATCTACTTTTCTAAATTTAGGGAAAAACCATGCATGTACTTTTCTAAATTTTGGAAAAAGCCATGAATCTAGTTTTCTAAATTTAGTGAATAGCCATGCAAAGTATCTTTTTTCTTTTTGCTTTGTGTATCTATAAATTTAACCCCTGCCTCTTACTCTAATCCTCACTTCCAAAACTTGTTGCCTCTCTATCCCTCTCATTGTATTTCTCTCCCTCACTATCATTCTATTCCTTACAACCCTCACCATCCTCACCTAACCTTTGTTGATCTCTAATGGCTTCTTCCAATGGTCCCAAATATACTCTAAAGGAAACCCTAGATAGGGTTTGTAAATATTTATGTAAGAAAATGGGCAAATGTAATAGAACATCTCAAAATCATGGGCAGAGGCCCTATAATTTTTGGATGAAGATACTAGTGGAGTAGACTATTGATTCTGGAGATTTTTGTGTGTGTGGAACATGAAGATTAGAAGTGCTATTGACACTTGGCGAAGTTACAGGTATATTGCCGAAGAGACGAAGGAGCCCCTACGAGAGGAGTTAACGAATAGAGTAGCCCAAAAAAGTGTATAGGTGTAGGAACCATAGGTAGTTATAGTATGTTATCAATTTTAAACAATGTTTGATTGTAGTACCCCTTTTAGAATTATGTAGTTATAGATGTATTAACCTTTTTGGAATAAAGTGGTCTCAACTATAGATTGCCTTATCTTTTGTATTAATGGCAAATTTTTGGTTTATTATTGTTTTGATTAACTATGTCAATTTCGCAGTTTGTTATATGTTTTGAATAATAGTTATGATAGAAGAGTTGTATTTGGAAGGTGTATGTGAATGAACTTGGTTTTATTTGTAATTGAAAGCGGTATTTTTGATCCTAAGGTTGTAATGTCATCATGTTCTTATCTATCTCACTCCCTCTTTCTCTCTCTCTCCCTCTTATTTTCAAATAATTAGGCCATGATCTCAATCATAATTGAAAAATTATTGACCTTAACAAATTTATATTCTTCACTACTTCTTAATATCTAGTACGCAATGCCTAGCAGATATCTTGCCTAGAATGAAATTATCTTGTATGTATAATTCTTTACATTATTCACCTTGTTAACTGTACTCACATGCAACGATATGCCATCACATGCTAAGGCTTCAAATGACATACATGCAATGATATGCCATCACATGCTAAGGCTTCAAATGACATACAAACACATGCAATGATATGCCATCACATGGTAAGGCTTCAAATGACATACAAACACATGCAACACTATGCAAAGGAGGGCATGGAGTACCATGCACTGACATGCACATGTAATAACATCCAGATGCAATGCCATGTCATGCCATGCCCTACAATGCAATGTATTGTAATGAAACATATATGCATTAACATGCAATTGGATAATAAAGGCATGCAATGACATGTAACACTATGAAAAGGGCATGGAGTACCATGCAATGACATGATGCACATGTAATAACATCTAGATGCAATAACATGTCATGCAATGAAATATATTGTAATGGAACATACATGCATTGACATCATGCAATTAGATAATAGAACAGGAAATGTCATGCAAATGCAAAAATAAAAATGTAGAAAATAAACTCACATGAAATGCTATGCAAATGCATGTAAAGATGGGGGAGAGAGAGAGAGAGAGAGAAACAAGGTGAAAGAGAGACAGGGGCCAAAGGGAGGGAAGAAGAGATTATGTTTAGGGAGGGTTGGACAGGTGGGAGAAGGAGAGAGAGGGAGGGCGGGAGAGGGAGGGTGAGAGAGGGAGGGCGGGAGAGTGAAAGGGAGGAAGGGCGAGAGAGAGAGAGAGAGAGAGAGAGAGAGAAAGGGGAGGATAGAGAGATCTACCAAAGAGAGCAAAGGATAGAGAGAGTTAGGAACGAGAAGGATAGAGAGAGTGAGATGAAAAGATGCAAGGGAGAAGAGAGCTTGTGCTCTTGCAGGCACACATACACTCACATAAACCCTAGAAGAGAACACACAAGGTGAGAGGCTGAAAATTCTTCTTCTTCTCTTCATACAACAATAGAGGTCTATAAAGAAGATGAAGTGACTAACACACATAATAGAGTATATACAAAGAAGATGAAGTGACTAACACACATAATAGAGTATATACAAGCGGTCCATAATATGAACACGCTAAGAGGAGTGGGTAGGTGTGGACTAGTTGGCGTAGTCCAGTTGTAGAATCTCTGGCGAAGATATGTCGGTGCCAACTACCAAACCTGCCAGTGATGTAAATGTCAAACGGTCATGCAGGCGCCTCGTGAGTGTCAGCTCCTCATGTTGAGCTTGACATCTCAACACTCCCCCTCAAGCTCAACTCTAGCTTATGAACTCCAAGCATATCTTTAAATCTACGGAGCTTCTTAGCTCCCAAGTCCTTCGTGTGATGGCTTGATCCTATGTGCTGATGTAGGCCGAGTCAATGTCGCCTTCTGATAAAGTGGTAATGTACCTCAATGTGTTTCGTCCATGCATGGAAATTTGGGTTCCTGGCCAACTATATACTACTAAGATTATCACTATATATGACAACCTTTCTCTCCATGTGCAACCCCAAATCAGCAAATAGCTTGTGTAACCAAGCTACCTCACACGGTTCCGCAACTCCTCTATACTCTACCTCTATACTCGACAAGGAAAATGTGGGCTACTTATTCCTGCTTAATGTCATAACAGAACTCCCCAATGAAAACATAAATCCATTAGTAGATCTCCTATCTGAGATGCGACCTGCCCAATCTACATCTGTGTACCCATATAGCTCCAATGGTACACCTGCTGCATAAAGCAATGCATAATCAGCAGTGGCCCTCAAATACCAAAGTGTGGGTCTCACATTGTCAAGATGTGGTTTGTTCAAAACCCGCATAAACTGGCTCTCTAAGCCACTGCTGGCTCTCTAAGCCAGCAGTGTAGCTCAAATCTAGCCTGCTTATTGTGACATAGATCAAACTCCCTACAATCTTCCTGTACATAGTGGGATCCTCCAACACATAACCTGCATCCACACTAAGCTTGCCATTTTGATCTAATGGAATCGAGATTGACTTACAATCTCCATCCCATACTTGGACAACATGTCCAATACATATTTATGGCACCCAAATATCCTCAGGTATGCAAACGACCTTAATTCCCAAAAAGTAACGCAGATCTCCCAAATCCTTCATCTCAAACTTCCTTTTGAGAAGACTTTTCACATGCTCAATCTCATCTAAGTCGTCACCTCCCCAACAATAAGATCATCTACATATATGGTGATGATCATAATACCCTTATCACTCTTGCACACATATAAAGAGTGATCTGCATCTGCCATATAAAAACCAATAGTGATAAGATACTCAGCAATTCTTAGGTTGCAAGTCCCCATGCAAGAACACATTTTTTACATCCATCTGATGTAAAAACTAGCCTATAGTTGTAGCCATTGCAATCATAAGTCTCACAGTTTCTATCTTTGTAACTGGGGTAAATGTCTCCTCACAATCAATCCCATGTGTCTGTGCATATCCTTTGGTTACCAATCTAGGCTTGTACCTGTTTATGCTACCAATACTGTTATGTTTCACTTTATACACCCACTTACAACCAATAGCTTTCTTGCCGTTAGGCAATGGCACTAAATCCCAAGTCTCATTTCTATACAATGCATCCATCTCCTCATCCATAGCTTTCTCCCATCACACATTTCCAATAGCCTCATCAAGACATGTGGGTTCTACAACCTGCACAATGTTTTCCATATAAGTATAATGATGTGCCATATAACCATCATAAGTATAACGATGGTGTCCCGTATAACCATCATAAGTCAACCTCTGCAGCACTGGGTTTTTGACTCTTCTTAGATCTTCATAACTTTGCATTCATGGCTTCCATAGCCTTCTTCACACCAGGTTTCCTCAATGTTGCTAGAATCCCAAGCTCCTCATCCCAACCCACTAGACTCTCCATCAACAAGAGAATGCCCTGTAGAAATATCAGGCATACCAAGGGGCTCAACTACTTTCTCTTGCCTTTATGTAATGTACCAACAAAATTTCTAGGACTGGTATTATGACACAACCTGCCACTCCATGGTCTATCAACAAAACCGCTGGATGAGGACTCTCCTGGTCAATGACTGTGATTGTTAACTTGCATTCTGTGCAACCACGTTTCCACTTACATCAGCTCGAATAACATCTTTTTCAGTAGTATACCAGCTACTCATCTCATCAAATAAAACAGCTCGGCTTACCCTCAATTCATGTATAACAGGATTATAGCATCTATATCCCTTTTGCTCAAGGGAATATCCAATAAACACACATTTTTCTACCTTTGGATCCAACTTGGTACGTAACTCATCTGGCACATGCACATATGCAATACATCCAAAAACTTTCAAATGAGATAAATCCGATTTCTTGCTAGTAAACGTCTCCTCTAGTGTTACATCATGTATGGTTATATTAGGAGTCCTGCTCATGATATAAATTGCTATAGACACAATCTCAGCCCAATAGCTATGTGGCATATTCTTCTTTGCCATCAATGCCCGTGCTATCTCTACACAATACTCTACACAATGTGCCTGTTTTCTTGCTCAGCAACTCCATTTTGCTGCGGAGTGTATCTACATGTAAATTATCTCTGAATGTCATTCTTTTGCAAGAATTCAGAGAACTCATTGGAGAAGTATTCTCCCCCTCCATCTAACCATAGGCACTTCACATGTTTTTCTATGTCTATTTTTCAGCCATCACTCTGAAATTTTGAAAATGAGTGAACAATTGACTCTTCTCCTTCATGAAATACACCCACACTTTTCTCATGTGGTCAATGAATGTTACGTAGTACCTGTAGCCCCTCATAGACATAGTCTTTGCTAGACCCCATAGATCTGAATGCATAACATCTAGTACATTCCTGCTCACATTTTTGTCATGTGGAAATACATGCTTTGTTTTCTTTCCAAATTGACATGCTTCATATACTTTCTACATACCTTCAACCTTGGCAACCCTGTCACAATTTCTTTAGTCTGCATAGACTTTATTCTTTGTACATTTACATGTCCAATTCTCTTATGCCAAATGTATGTATCTGCAAGAACTCTTGAACCATTTGCAAACATTCCAGCACTCACTTCAGGCATATTTACATTCAATGTAAACATTATGCCCACTCTGGTGCCTTTTGCAACCAACCTGCACTTATATTTAAAGTCTTCTATGTAACAACCATCAGGGTTAAACCGGACTTGTAAACCCTACTTAATCATCTGGCCAACAGAAACCAAATTGTTTGTAATGTTTAGAACATAAAGAACATTTGCAAGGTCTTCACCTTACCATCCCGCATAGACAATGGCACATCTCCAACATGGGCAATCGGATGAGCAGTGTCATCCCCCCTGTTTCAAGAAAACTTGGTCTTTCAAGACTCTTCATTTCCTTGAACCACTCACCATGACTTGTCATGTGGTTCAAAGCAAATGAATCAACATACCATACATCATTCTTACATGCTGCTACATCATTTCCAAACACAAAATTAACCACATGTCGTATAACAAACAACCTCTCATTATCCTCATTACTTTTGCTAGAGGATGCATAGTTGTTTTGCTGCACTTTTCCATTTCACATGCTTACCATAGTAAAAACAACCTCGTGTATCATTATGCTGCCTTTGCCAATTACCACATCTTTGACTCCCCCTGCCTCCAAAAACTAGTCTCTTCCACCTGTGTTTTGTTGTTGTGAATCCTGGGACAGTTGTTGCTGCTGTGTGTTGAGATATCGAGCTCATCTAGTGAGGCGGTGGACACTGATGACCCGCCTGGGGGATAGGCCCCACACTTATACCACTGGCATGGTTGGTGAGATCTTGGGTGATATGCGGCCAGTGGGATGACAGGCTGTGTGACAGCCATTCTAGAGGCATAGTTATAGCGCCAGTTTATTTAGTCGGGTTCACACTATAGAGAACCCGTGTATATATTGGTTGAGTACCTTTCATATTATGAGTACTCTTATTCTTGTATATGTGTGTTGAGTGTTGAGTAGAGAAGAATAAGATTTTCAGCCTCTCACCTTGTGTGTTCTCTATTAGGGTTTTGTGAGTGTGTGTGTGCTTGCAAGAGCTCAAGCTCTCTTCCCCCCTGCATCTTTTCATGGTATCAGAGCTTGGTTTGTGCTAAAGGGCTGAGCTGCAAGCAAGAGAACCACAGGAAGCGGTACGAGGGTAAGAGCTTCAACTACTCTTCCCTATTGTGTTGGTGACTACACCCTTGTTTTGGGAGCTCTACGGGAGGCACCGGCAAACGATCTCTAATTGAGGAGCTTTCTTCGCGGGAGTAAAGCTATAGGGCAACTATAAAGTCCTATCGGACTAAGATTTTTGGGCCGAAAATGCATTTCGGGCGCGTCTGGACCTCCGTTTTTCAGAAAGCAGGCGATTTCGAGCACTGCGGGTAAGTCATCGATTCTCTGCAGAACTCTGTTTTAAGAACTGCAAGAAGACAGATTGACTGTGCAGACACTGTGGGTGCTGCAAAGAGGTCTACAGTTGCCATTGGGTGTATGTATGCACATTGAAGTCACTGTTGGTGACATTTGAGAGTACTACAGTACCGCTGTGTAGAAAATACAGCAGTTTGTGCAAAAAAACCAAAGTGCAGTTTCTGGTAAAATTGTGTGTTTGGCAAGATGTCAAATGATGGGATAACTCAGATTGTGGGGCTGAGAAGCTTGACAAGAATAACTTCCATGCTTGGAGGTTCAGGTTGACGAATTTCCTAATGGGAAAAGGCTATTGGGACTACATAGAAGGTGATCCGACTGCTGCAGATGTCAAAGAGTTTAAAGACTAGAACCAAGGAGCCAGGAAGGTTATGTATTGGCTATCCATTAGTATATAGGACACCATGATTGGGCACATTCAGGATGCCAAGTCCCCCAAGGAGGCGTGGGACACCTTGGTAAAGCTTTATGAAACAAATACCAAGGCACGCAAGATACAGTTGAAGAATGAACTTCATATTGTGGAGAAAAAGAGCATGTCTGTGAATGACTATGCGCTGAAGATAAAGGGTATTGTGGAATCCCTTGCATCTATTGGGTGTGTCAGTAGATGATGATGACAAGGTGGAAGTCTGTCTACGTGGTCTCGGGCCACAATACAAGGCGTTTAAGACGTCTATTCAGACTCGGGAAAACATTCCCAACTTTACAGATTTGGTGTCTATGCTGATTATCGAAGAGGAGAACTTGGGTGAAGACCAATAGTCTTCACAAAGCAAAAGCAGTTCAGAGCAACAGGCCTTCTACACGAGTTTAGGAAGAGGACGAGGTAGAGGAGGCCGTGGACGTGGTCAAGGAGGTGGTCAAACAGGTAATCAAAATTATGGCCAGCAGCGCAGCAGCAGCAGCAACAACAACAGTCCCAGAATCAACAACAACAACAACACGCAGGTGGAAGAGGCAAATTCAGAGGCAGGCGGAGTCAAAGAGGCCGTGGAAATTGGCAAAGGCAATATAATGATGCACATGAATGCTATTATTGTGGTAAGCCTGGACATGTGCAGTCAGAATGTTATAAGAAGCAGGCTGACATGCAAAATGGGAAAGTGCAGCAAAACAACTATGCATCCTCAAGCAGAAATAATGAGGATAATGAAAGGTTGTTTGTTATGCCTATTGAAGTGGAAATCCCCAATTTGCAATTTCTGTTAAAACATCAAGTGAAAGACATAGATGAACATAAAGAGAGGTTGTTGGATCTTTAAGAGCTGCAGTTGGCTAGGGAAGAAGCTCTGGACCACTACATTCAATTGAGAAATAGGAGGGCTAGGCTGTTCAATGAGACAGTAAATAAAGTAATTAAGGAGGGGGATCTGGTGCTTAGGTACAACAAAAAATTGGATAACACTTTCTAGAAAAAATCCAAATTAATTGGGAAGGTCCTTTCAAAGTTGTTCACATTTATGAAGAGAATGGAACTTACCAACCAGTAGATCTAGATAATCAACTTCATTCCAAGAGAGTAAATGGCTACAGATTAAAGCTATAATGGTGCAAAGTCATGATGTTAAGGAAACCCTACCCTAATGTGTCGTGGGAAGTTGGCTATCCGCCAAGCTCGAGCTGGGCTCAAGAGCTTCACTGTAGCCGCTCATCATCACCACCGTCCTCCCACACTCGTGTCACATCAAGGCAGTTGCTCTAATCCAACGGGTGATGCAAGCTTTCTCACAAAGATCATGTGGTAGAAGAGGATCACATTGGTAGCCTAATCACTCAAGCAAGAGGGAGGGAGAGGAAGCAAGAGGGAACAAATGATTAACACTAATCACTCCCAAACCCTAACTGTAAGCACACCACACATGCTAGATTAGAGTTGTAAGAGAGAGGGAAAGAGAGAACACTCCACTTCTACTGCACAAATGGGAGTTTGAGTTACAAACAAGAGAAATTGGCTTTTATAGTCTAAGCCTTTTCCCACCAGGCCGCCCGAGAGTAAGTGACCCGAGGTGCCCAAAACATAGTTACAAGGCTTTCCTCTATGGTTTGGCCACCTGACTAAGATCTTCTTGTCTATCCTTTAAAGCTCAATACTTGGGAGCATTGTTATGGTGTTTCCCTCATCAAATGACGAGATTTACAATATATAGTGCCGGTGCCCATTACATAAGTGTGCGGACATAGTTGTCGTAGGAATGTGTTAAGCAATTTGTGGTCAACATACTCCCCCTCCTAAAGTCAATTGCATCCTCATGATCGGTGAGGGGTTGTCGAGGCACGTGAGGAAGTGTCACACTTGGTTGGTTCTTCCGTCTCTCCAGAAATGAGAGGGCGTGGGGGATTTAGTATGATGGAAAGAATTTAGTGGCGTACTGGTGATTAAGTATCTAACTAGGCTAATGGGCTCTTATCAGTTTGCTTTGTTGGACGTGCCCAGTAGCACTCTTAAAAAAAACAAAAAAAAAAACAAATCACCTTTACGGGGTAGGATATCCTCATTAGAGGAGTCAGATTACTTGAATAAGTAGACTAGCATGGAATACTTAATGACCAGTATCCTAGTGGTAGGTGGTATGATTAAAGAGGAGTTAGTAAAACAATGGGGTTAATAAGCAAGTGGAGAGGGGGGAATTCCAGAGGGACAAGGAGGCAACACACATGGATACTGCTTGTGCTCCAAGATATTGTATGTCACCGGAGATGTTCATAAAGCTCTAGCATTTTTGTCAAGACACCGTGATGGGTATCTTGGCTCCCATGGATGTTGAGTCATCAGGTTGCGATGTTCTCTCTTTTTCTTTTGGTGCATTGTCTTCTTCTATCATTGAACGGCTGGGATCCTATGTGGATAGGAGTGGTTGAAGGGTTGGGATCCTGTGTGGATAGTTGATAAAGGATCCATAGGTGTTGAGCCAAAGAAGAAGTTTTCGGTAGGATGGATAAGGCATGAAGCACATTTATTAGGGTGAAGCGGGTCTAGGCAATGGGTCATACCATTGAGTGCTGATTTGGTTGTCGATGCAAAGGCAAGGGTTTTGATTGTGGATTTGGGATCCACAGGTGTGTGTTGCCGTCATGGAAGCCTTGAGTTTTGATCACATGGGTAGGCACCCACAACATTGTTGGGTGCCTAATCGGCAAGGCTTCTAGCTTTTTTGTCGACGAGGCTTTGAGCGCGCTGATTTGGTTGTCGATGCAAAGGCAAGGATTTTGATTGTGGCTTTAGGAGCCACAGGTGTGTGTTGCCGTCATGGAAGCCTTGAGCTTTGATCACATGGGTAGGCACCCCAACGTTGTCAGATTTTTTGTGCTTGGGGTTGCCTAATCGGCGGTTGTGGGACCTTTTGTCATAGCTTTTTGGGGAGTTGTGGTGGGGAAGGAGCACAAGCGGCATGCTTGGGTAGCCAGAGGCGAGTGTTTCCGTTCATATAGTACCCTTGTGCTTGTAACAGGCAGTAAGAGACAAGCTAATGAAGCATGGACATAGGGTTGGGTGTTGTTGGCTTAGTTGGTTTTTTGTGCTTGGGTTTGAGAGATGGCCATTTGGGGATCCATAGTTATGTGGAGCCATCATAGAATCCCTGAGCGGCAAGAAGATTCTTGGGAACCCACCTTTGATTGTCATGATAAAGATATGAGTTCGGGGTGCTTGTAGAGTGTGGGTGGTCGAGGTTGTAGAGTTGAAGGGCAATGTAAATGATGAGGCTTGATTGTCATTGGTGGATGGTGTCGACAATGGCCGATCGACCGGTTTTGGTGAGTAATGGGGTGCGGGAACATGGGAGACTACCAATGATGAGGATGGGGTGAGATGAGTAAGGGCAGTCATGGGTGAGGGTGTGTGTATGATTTCATCTTGGGGACACAAGAGGACTAGGGCCTGTTGGACATTGATTGCCATGGTGGTTGTCTTTTCGCCACCAATTGATTTGGCAGTGAGTGGCATCAATGCACTCTTTTCCAATGATAATCCGGCCTTGGTATGCATCAATAACATGAAATCTGCACTCCAACTAGTTATTTTCATTAGAAATTTTAGAAATGAAAGATCCAACACTCATTAAAAGCATTTTATGTGATATTTGAATATAAGCATCTTCTTTTGTTATGTGATATTTGAATATAAGCATTTTATGTGATATTTGAATATAAGCATCTTCTTTTGTTAGTGTGGGTTTTCCAAAGAGATTTCCATGTCTCCAAGAATATGAGATTGGTGTGGACCATAGGATATATGTGGGCTTGACACCATTGTAGACCATTTGCAGTCAGGAGTCTAATCCATATGCTTGGTGGGTTGAGGTTTGGTGGGGTAGTGGAAGGCTTACCAGTTATTGTGGGAGGTGAGGGAGTATCCTTTGTGGAAGCAGTTGGTGGGGGAAGAGGATTGGATTGATGCACTCCTCGTCCCTAGAGGATTGTTGTTACCTTGCCCTAGGGAAGCTTGAGGGTAGTTGTGTTGTCAGCTGCGTTGTAGTTGTAGTTGTAGTTGTGTTGTCAGCTGCGTTGTAGTTGTAGCGTTCTAGACCCAGCTTGGATGACTGCTTTTTTCATGTTACCTACCGGAACCACACAGAACTTACAAGCCTATGGGTTAGAGGTAGTATAAACAGTTTGTGTAAAGGACCCAAGGCTTTGTATATGGTTTCCCCTAGGTAACTGAGTTTTGGCATGGGCAGTTTTAAGAGATGGTTTTCCCAAAGAGACCCATGTTTCCCATGGCAAAAGACAACAAGGCACATTTCTATTGCATATTTCTACCAAAGGAAAAATCTATCCAGACCCGTAGGGTGGTTGTTTCAAGTGGGGGATCTACACTTACATGAGGCAATGGCTTTATAGGGTTCATGGAGGGTTTGGCCATTTGGGAGCACAAATTGGGTGCTGAGTTTGTGACCTGGGAGGGTGTCAAGTGTAGCAAGGATTTTAAGCCAATTGTGGTCGACTTCGACACTATTGATAGAAGCGACTGTGTATGGCACCCTCATGTCATCAAGGGCTTGATGACAAGCATCACAAACCAAGAGATCATTGCTCTTGGCAGTGGTCACAGAGTCTTCAGCAAATGGCCATGGGATGTGAGTACCAAGTATATAAATTGACCTTAAGCATTTGAGCGGAGGTAGACATGATGCATGTCCTAGTGTTGGATTAGTCGGATTTGTCTCATGAAGGGTCAACCCAACATGGCATCATAGGTGGCATTACAAAATTCCATGACCACAAATGTGAGTTGGAATGTCATGTCACGGACTTTGACCTTGAGGTCATGTGGTAGCCTAGGGGTTTTGCAGATTTCCCATCCATAAGCTTGATCACCAATGTGGTACGACATCCCAGTTTTCCCAGCAGGTTTGTGTGAGGATACTTACACCAGCACCTCCATCCATGATGCTTTTGACCACATGTTCATTATAGGAAATGGAAAAAGTTATGTTGGTGTCATCACCTTCAAAGTATTTTCCCAACGTATTTACGCGAATTGTGGGTGCGCCTTTGGGTTGTGGGTTGTGGTGATGGAGTAAGTTTGGATGATGGGGCTCAGACTTATCCGAGGAATCTAAGGGAGCTTCCTCCTCCACATAATCCTGTAGTTTGCATTCCATCCAATCCCGAAGGTCATTCCATAAATTTGGACTACCTTTTAACAAGGTTCCTATGGGCATTTGGATTTGGGAGGAAAGGAAGGTAGAGAGGCCGGCCAGGTCGTGTTGATGAGTAAGAGCTTTTGGAGGGGAGGAGCCTTGATCATAGGGTGGACCAGCAATAGTATACGAAAGTTTAATTTGGTCCTTATTTGATAGGTGTGGAGGTCGAGTTGGTTGCACAGTAGGAGGATAAAATACCTCATCAAATTTGGTGTACGGACTTTGTGAGTCGCTATCAGACTCTGTGTCAATGTTCTCATCAAGTTATTCGATGTGAACGTGGGATTTGGGTTGGGCCATTTGTGGAATAGGCATTGGAGGATGAGGAGGCGCATGAGGGTCCAAATCGTCATTTGTCAACATCATGTTGGCGAACCGATCTCCCTCAGCCTCCTGGAGCAGTTTACGAGGGCTCCAGGCTGAGGGAGATCGATTCGCCAACATGATGTTGACAAATGATGATTTGGACCCTCATGCGCCTCCTCATCCTCCAATGCCTATTCCACAAACGGCCCAACCCAAATCCCAAGTTTACGAGGGCTCTTGGCCTGACCTAGTGCAAAAGTTGAGGTTCAATGGGGGACAGCACGGACTCAAGCACTGGGTCAAAGGTTACAAAAATAGGTGGTGGTTCAAGTTGAGCCTAGTATTTCTCTACCAGTGTTTGGGCCTTATAAGGATGTTGCTTCTTCTCAAGGATGGCATCGGGATATGTCATTAGGCCTATTTTTTTAAAAAAGGGTCACATTTTAATCACTTGTACTACATTTGGATTAATCTTTGAACTAATAGAAATGTGACATTCAACCATAAATATGATATTGGGTGTCATATCCACTTTTTACTAACTTCACTAGTTTTGGCTATTTTAGTGGGTTATCACCATTTTAATGTGATATAGCGTGGCTATTTCAATGTCACTTTAGTGGGTTCCAACTTTAAGGGCATGTCCTCATGTGCCAAATCTCAGTAATTCAAAAAGTAAAAATTTGAAATTTAGGTTCCCCCCAAAACGAGTAAATGCATTTGAATTCTCTAATCTACCATGATTGCACCTCTTTCTAGTTGTCTTTTTGTATCATCCTCTCTCCTGTATTCATCATCTAACAATGCCGAGACAACAGTCTAACCCGAGGCGCACTCCTAATGCCATTTCAACATGCATTCTTCATCATGTTAAAGATGATTAGGGTGTGTGGAATGGCATAAACTTCAAATTAAACAATTGGGTGACTATGCAACCATCATGAAAAGGTCCTCATAGGATAAAAAGGCAAATAAGAGGCTTATTATAATACCATTGGAAGGGACGTATCTTGGAATTCAAGATAGCAAAAGATGGATGGAAGTCAAAGGTGCAACATGTGTGTTACATTGCAAGCTCATTGTAAGATTATTTTTTGTGATTTTACTTATGTTATTTATGATTCTATGGCTTATTCACATGTGTTGTGTATGTGATAGATGTTTAACAAGCATTGAGTGGCAACCTCTGTGGGACTTTTGAAGCCATGCATGCTGATCTTGGGAAAGTATTATTTTCCAATCAACCATCTGCTTTTTTAATAGATATTTTTATATAACGCTAAGTATATTGTCCCTACAAGACCAAAAGCTTATGGAAGACTGGAGAGTTTGGTTATACCAAGTCTAAATTCATTAGATTGTGACTTTCCAGACTAAGGTACTCTATTAGCATTATACATATATCTGAGTCTGACTTGAATAATGCAGTTGGAGCAGAATGGAAAGTGAATGAAGTCATCTATAGGGGTGATCTTATAAAATGTAATGCTTGCATTGAATCTGTGGTGATGGCATACAATGTCTCCCGATAAACCTTATACATTAGCTTAGAGTATAGATGATGGAAAAAGAGTAGAGGGACTTGGATGCCATTGGATTCAGAGAAACAATTAGTGCAGTATGACCTAAGAATCAACTTGAGTGATGATGACAATATAGTTGTCCCTATAAATACAAAATAGACATTGAGGGATGTGCGTACGTCATCCTTGGAATTTCTATTAGATGCCATACCATCAAACTACAAATTTAAGGTAGATGGTATTATGGTGGGAAGAAGGTCCGAAATAATTTTAGTTGCATGAAATGTTTGCCCCCTGTATTCCTTAAGTTTTCTTAATACAATATAATTTTGCACCCATCTATCTCGTCTTGTCGATTCATTTTGTAAAATAGTTATTCAACATTATTAAGACAAGATGAATAATGTAAAATGAGAAACAATATATTCATTACAATGGTAGTATCTATACAAATTGGTTGGTTACAATGTATGAGAATAGAAAACTATCTACTTTGTAGGGTCAGTGTCCATACAAGCCTTGGCCTCTTCACCTTCCTTGGTCAGCTTGGACTCCCATTTCTTAGACGTTTTCTTTGACTTGGAATCTTTTTCCTTAGATTATTTTTGTTTTCAAGAAGCCTTTCCCTTCTCCGCGTGTGTCGTTTTCCTCTTCCCAAATTTCAACGGAGACATCATAGGTCCTTTCCGTTTCGATGGCTTCTTTGCCTTCATAGGTGGGTTTGATGGTGATGGTGGTGGTGGTGGTGGTGAATCTGGAAGTAGGGGAAGATTCACACGAGTGTCGAGCATTAATCGGATTGCCTTTGCTCTCACACACCAAATGTATGTGTTTGTATTCAATCTAATACACATTGAATCTTAAACACAATCTCTATTAAAATGAAAAGCTTACAATTTGGCTTCTCCATGCATAACAAGCATGGAATTCAAGAAAAATGTCTTTTTTTTCTTGATATCAATTATAAGTACACTCCAATGGCTCCTGCAAAATAGAGAAAAGAAAAAACGATTGATAGAGATGTATAAAAAGACATAAAACATAGTAAAACATATTTAAAATAAAATACTTACTTTTCATTATAAGGTACAATTACATATTGCACCTTTTCAATGTCGCATCTCCTCAACCATTCTTCCAACCTTGCAAAATTGGTGCTTGTTTCTCTTACATAAAGTGAGACTATGGGGTCTAGCAAAAAGATACTGCATGCCGACATGTGGCTTCACACGTGTGGCCTTGCATGTGTGGATGGGTGGAGATGCCATGTGGCATCCATACTATTCCCACGTGGCATCACGCGCTTATAAATAACTTGTTAATTTTTTAAAAAAAATTCCTCTGAACTGCACAAGCACCCTACGCCTCCGAGCTGCCCATTTGCCAGTCTCTCCCCTGCGCTTGCCCTTTGTGCTTATCGCGAGTGAGCTACCCTTGGCCTTTACCTGGCTCCTTGAGCTACCCAGCACCTTGCCTGCCCCTTAACCCCTTGAGATGCTGCATTTTTGTGAGATTCCCCACATTTGCCCCCGCTGCCAGACTAGGAAAGACAGCATAATATCATCGATCTTCTGACACTGGATCGCTACCCTCGCATTGTCATTCTATGTTATGGTATGCTCATGCTAGTCCTCCTCTGAGCTCATGGTGATGCTTCCCCTTCTTCCCTTGTCTTAACCCCGGCCTATAGCCTTATCTGCAGGATCGCAACCGGCAAGGCCATACTTGTGATGTCTTTGTGTCAACAAGGTGCAAAGCCCCCGACTCTCCTCTTCTCCTTGCATCGCAGGCAATTAGGGTACATAGTGTTGAATCTTCTCTCTGCCCCTGCCCATTGACCTACCCTAGCACCCTGTGGTGCCCCTCATCTCCCTGATATAGCCCCATCATCTTGCTGATATAGCCCAGTGGAAAAACAATGCGAGTAAATCAATCTGACCAAATTGGATTGCCCATATCGCATTGTTTTTCCACACCCCAAAATTTCCTATTGTATATAATTTCTTTTTGTTGCATAACATAGCTTCCTCCAGTTGCCCCCAAGCCTCTCAATTTCTTCTTGGTTGTAAAACCCTTAGCTACTGATATCTTTTAATTGCAAAGAGATGGCTTCAGGTGATGAAAGTGATCCTATGGACAGAAGAAACACCAACAAAGAGACTCTTTGACTTCCTATAGCTTGCAGGTGCAGAAAGTTTATTTGATTACTATAGGGAATCTTTCAATGTCATATTTGAAGTGAGTTCAGTGATTGATCACTTCAAGGAATATTATGAAGAGGAGATGCAAGCTTTCTGTGCATTAACAGGTGATAGTAGAATTCGTATTGAGGGTGTAAGGTTTGATCATCTCAGCATGTTGCCACAGACAACTTCAAAAAAGGGTAGATTATGGAAAAAGTATGGCATACTTCCTAACCATGTGAAGCTCACTATGAAGCATTTCTCATTACATAGTAGGAAATGTAAGCTTCTTCAGCATCATGTGGCTTTTCTTTTTTATCTTCATGTATAATTAGGAATTGAAGATGCTGACAAGGAATAGCCTGGAGAGTTCTAGTGTCCAGCCTATAGCATTTCTAGGAGAAATTGAAAATCAAGAAGAAATTGAGGATGTAGAAACACTCGTGTGGATAAAGAGAAAGAAGCAATAATGAGTAGGGATTTTGATGCTACAAATTCTAAGGTAAGTTTGATTCTTCCAGAGGAAAAGGATGTCTCTATAGAGGATTTAGAGAAGGAGATACTTCTCCCATGCCTACCATCCTTCCCACTAAAGGATGGTAGGCATGGGAGATACTTCTCCCATGCCTACCATCCTTCCCACTAAAGGATAATAAGAGTTTTGTATTACTAATATATATTCAAAAGCCGTTGAATATATTGTTTTAATTGTAGATGGATGTGAAGTTGCTTCAGATTTTTTAGATCCATATGCCACTGATGACTTTTCAATGCTTGATATACAAAAGCAGCGAGCGACAATTTCATCAGTGCACCTAAGGCTATATAAATGTGCATTAAAAAGTTTGAAGAATAAGAAGACACTCTTTCCATAGAGGAATAATATGAAGCTATTCAAGACAGCATGGGAATCTCTAATATGGGAAGGGAGAAACCAAGGATTCCGTGCTTAGAAGAAGAGATGTCTCCACAAGGTTCAATTGACTTGTGGGAGGATAGGCGACTTGTTGACAATGAGAACAAAAAGGTATTTTTATGAATAAACACATAAGATTTTTTTAAAAGATTTTTATTGTTATAAAGTAAATTTCTTCTTTGTTTACAGCTTGAGATAGCAGGTGAAGATAGATTCCTTGGTCGAGGTGGAGGTAAACGAATTTTTTTTGGCAAAGACTCAGCCTCTCAGCCACTATATTTCAAGGATACCTCCAGGCATGCTGATCATTTACCTCCAGGCGTGCTGATCATTTGCCATGCAAAATATTTAGATGATCCATGCATTCCATTGATGGCCTTAAAGGTTTTGTTTGCATACTTAGGATATGGAAGGATACAACACAATGCAGAAAAGATAATGCTAATAGAGAAGGAGGAAGCTATACATATTTTTGGATATGCACCAGGATTGTGGGCATCGAGGGCAGGGTGTTTTTTGTGTTATGCGGCATATGCGAAGGCAATTCTTGATTTAAATACCCATGCTCTTGGAGGCTATCAATGCCAAAATCTATTAAGGTATAGAGGCAAACTACCAAAGAAGACAAGGTTAAGCAGTTATCCAAAGATGAGGACGGACAACTGCCCAAAGAAAGCCCTGAGGGGAGTCTCTTTGAGGAAGATAAACAGTTGAAGCGAAAAAGCAAGAAGACTCTTTTTACACTTTTATTGAGAATAATTTTTATTAAAATTTGTGTCACTTTAACTTTTTCTCCTTCTCAATCACCATCTTGCATAAAGATACACTTTATTTAGCATGATGAGTATTTATAATATATTGATGTTAATAACAGTGACTATTTTTGTGTTGTATAAACTAACCTGATTTTTAAGAATTTCATTGTATCATTGCATTTTCCTTTGGTGAAATGTGTTGAAAAGTTCTCGTAGTGTTTTTTTTTGTTTTTCCACCACCACCATGTCGAGTTGTGCAAAAATAGTTGATACGTGCGGCATAGTGTGATTTTTCGATGCCTTAAGTATTCTCCATGTAGCAAGAGGCCCTTGGTTCCTCACAAAGTATGGGCCATGTGAAAACAAAATATGATTCACATATAAAAAAACCTATTTATAATCATTTTATATCATATTAATTAGTCAATGTACAAATTACATGAAGCAAAAACTCTTACTAGTAGGTAGAGCTCTAGACCCTCATACAAAGCTTTGTCATCCTTGGATCACTAGCTTGGTTAATTGCTGCTTTTTTGATGTTTGATAATTTGTGCCTCATCCATCTTGATAACAAAAAATAAGATTACCCTCAGAGTCCTCTATTGTGTATTGATAGAACTTCACCATGGCTGATTGAACCCTTCTAACATCTGTAAATATGTTATTATATATGTCATAGTTGAATATTGATTTCTTTTTTTCTTCTTCTCTATAGTCATTAAACCGTTAATGTGTTTGTATTTACCTATGAACCTTGGAATAGCCAAGTTTTGTTGGTGTCATGCCATTGCTATGGGGTAAGCTGAATACACGAAGACAATGAGGCTTTATACCTTGGATGAGTAGCTTTGATATGGCTCTGTATCCCTTTCTACTTATTGAAACCTTTTCACATGCCTCCGCCGTCTCATCAGGCTTACCAAGTCACAAAATTCATTGCAAACTTCCTTGACTACCTTCCTTCGAAGCCCTACACACTACGAGAGCTTGAGCATTTCAATCATATCATTGTTTTTTATAGAATATTTGATCATAGAAATTCTATCTAGAGGATTATCCAAGCAAAAACCTCTCGCACTTTTAATGTAGCTTTGAGCAAGCCTCATCCATTTCTTCTTAGCACCCCCATGTGTGGCTAGGCATGTAACATTTTTAAACTATCTAGATCTCACTCTTAATCCAAAAGGAGTGCTTTTTAGTTGGGTTTTTTGGAGTGCATATTCCTCCAATTTTAGGTTAGTTTGTATAGACTTTGTTACCTCTTCCTAAGATGACTGAAGTAGTCTTTCCAACTCATTTTCCACATTGAGTTTGTGAGATCATGATATCTTTTAGTCCTTTAACAGATTGCTTGTACACACCAAGCATATTTTGCATGAAAGTAGTAGCTTCATTATCCAATCTTGAGCAATATCCCAATAAACCTTCTATACCATCCCCAATGAATCAAACAAGATAATGCAAGGTGCTAAATGATGGAGGCTTACCAGTTGTTGATGGGTCAAGCGGGTATAGACCTTCTATACCATCCCCAATGAATCAAACAAGATCATGCAAGGTGCTAAATGATGGAGGCTTACCAGTTGATGGGTCAAGAGGGTATAGACCTCCTTGAACCCACAAATCTACATGCTTCTTTCCTTCTACACGTAGCCTTTGAGCTTCAGCCTCATCATGTAGAGCTTTGTGATGAATACTTCTCCAGGTGCAATATTCTCTATTGAGTACTATGTTGATATGGTGTCTTTTCTTTAAGTGTGGATTAATTCTTAGAGTCACCATAGCAATAAAAATGATCCAAAGAGAAAGCAAGAGATGGCGGGGAGAGAAAAAAGACAGTAGAAAGAGAAGAGAGGAAAAAACTCTTGTCATGGCCCTATAGAAGAGAGAATGTTATATATTCAAATATTTGAAATTATCTTATTTTAGAAAACATATACTAAAGTAGGTAAGAGGGCCGCCAAAAGGATAGGTGAATTAAAGACTACAGATACGTGATGGATGGCATATTAAAGACTCTCTCCTCTAAATATAGGTAAAAGAGATGCATTTAATATAGCTATTTGTCTCTACTATTTTGATTAAATCACTTTGATTAAGAAAGTTAATCCAATCCTTACATGCCCTTTTTTAAACGTTTTTAGCCCTAAGGGGCCAACCGTTTTTCTTGTTTGGTGAGTTTCTGCTGGGCTGCATGGGGGAGTGGCAATTCGGTACAATCTTCTCTCCTAGAGGAGGAGGATGTGGTCTTTGTTGAGCCAGTGTAGATGCTAACCCGATCTTCTCCATGGCCAACATGCTTAGAGCGTTGTTTCTTTTTTGTGATGTGGACTTCTTTAGCTTGGCCTGCAACAACCATGTGATGACATTCAATGGGACAGTCAAAATCTTCCCATGTTGAATGCTCAACACGTTGAGGGATGGCATGACTTTGACTGTGGATTGAGAAACTGATTGCAAAGGGAAATCCTTGTAATAATGGTCAATTCCACAGCCATGACATTGTGGTTGCATTGGCATACGTTTCTTTTGAGGCCATTCAACCACTCTATGGGGTCCATGACAAAGGAAACACATAAGAGGTGGTTTCCCTAAACGGGTGCACCTATAGTGTGCACAAGTGGTTTAGGGTCCATGTGAGGCACTAGCAAAGGGAGAATGAGTGCTCTTCAAATATCGTTTCGCCTCCCGGCCAAACATGTGTGGCATGGTGACCACATGTGAATGTGAAATTGGGGCCGAGGTGCCACCAAATGGAATGGAGGCATTGGGGGCATGCAACCATGACTGAAAGGTGTCCATGGTGTGCGGGGAAGCTAAGAAAAGCTTAAACAATGCGTGTGTGGGCTCGAAATATGAGTTTTAGCTCACTTCTTTTACCTTGCAAAGTGAATGCACCCTTAAGGTTTAAAATGGTCTTTTGAGGCATTTTATGCCTGTAAAAATGACCCTAGTGAGGCGGGGAGGTAGACCAAAGGCACCTCTAAAGATTTAGAAATTTTTATAATTTTTATAATTTTCACAAATTTTTTTCGGGTTTTGTACGGCCGTATACTTACAAGTGTATGCTCGTGGCATTAGTATGGAATGGCCATGGCAAAAAAAAAGGATTTTTTTTTTGTACGGCCATACGCTTACAAGCATACACTCTGGCTTTAGTATAGAACGGCCGTGGTGGCATGTGTGGAACAACAGTGGTTGGTAAATTTTTTTTTTAGTATGGCCGTGCGCTTACAAGCATACACCCATGGCTTTAGTATGGAACAGACGTGGCAAAAAAAATTTTAAGTTTGTTTTTTTAGAAAAAAAGAATTTTTTTTATACAGTCATACGCTTACAAGCGTACTCCCATGGCTTTAGTATGAAACGGTTGTGGCAAGTGTGGAACGGCCATGGCAAAAAAAATAAATTGGGTACGACCATACGCTTACAACCGTACGCGTGTGGCTTTAGTATGGAGCGGCCAAGGCAAGTGTGGAACGGCCATGTCATTTTTTTTAAAATTTTTAATTTTTTTTTTGGGTACAGCTATACGCTTACAAGCATACGCCCGTGGCTTTAGTATGGAATGGCCGTGGCAAGTGTGGAATGGCCGTGTTGGAATTCGAATTTGAATTTGAAATGTGAATTTCAAATTGGAGGGAAGTGAGTGGGGGACAACTAAGATCCCCTCATTAATGCAAGTAGGTGGGACAACTAAGATCCCCTCATTAATGCAAGTAAGGTGGGAAAGAGCTAAAGTTAGATGCTACCTCTAAATTAGTGGATTTCTACTAATTTAGAGGCACTCTAACTTAACTAAAGATTAATCTCCTTAATCCCATTGTTAACCCTCTTCTTTGCCCTCTAATTACTCCTAATTGGTGAAGAGTTTAAGCATGGAAATTTGATAAGTAGATTAGCAATGTTTAAGCTAATCCAAAGATGTGATTATCTCAAATTAATCCCCTTAATTAGATCTCTAATTAACCCACTCTCAAAAGAGGAAAAATTAAACAAAAGAGATCAAATTAGCACTAATTCTTACTAATTAAGGCCTAATGGGAGTGGACTAAACATAGATTTGGTTCAAGGCAAGAGTTTAGAACACTAATGCCACTCCAATTAGTCTAATTACTAGCAATTAGGCTCAATGTTTTGGTTTTTTGCTCTCTTTAAGTCTACTAATCACACTAACTAGTAGATTGCGATAATTAGTGAACATTAAGAGATGTTTATGATTTTTTTAAGGTTTTTTGTTTGATTAGTGTTCTATCTAGTAATGCTAACCTACCTATACAAAGGGATTAAGCAAAAAAAAAAGATTAAGCTAAAAATTAAGAAAAATGATTTAGGTTTAAGCAAAAATCCTCTTGATTATTAGGCTCTCTAATTACCCCAATCTCAAGTTTTTTTTCACTCAAAAAAATAGTAATCCTACTCTAAACACAAAGATATACATGAATCTCAACAAAAAAATAAAAAAATAACCAAGAAAAACATCAAAAAATAAAAAAACCACATGCCAAAAAGCTTACTTGGTTCCGGGCTATGGAGCCTCCATCGGATTCGAATCAAAGATGGCATAGACAAGTAGTGGATTGGTGCCCCCTGTTGAAATATACAAGTGAATATGGTGTGTGTGGGAACAAGCTCTTGGATAGAGGCTGTAAAAGAGGAGATGTAATTGTGAAAGAACCTGTGAAAAGGTGAGAAGAATCTACTAGGAGAGAATAAAGGGTAGCATGAGAGAATTTAGGAGTGTGGAGTTATTCTGGGAGATATTCAGGGAAAAGAAAAGAGGTGGAGAGAATCAGGCAAGAGGTGGAGATATTCGTGGAGTGATATTCTGGGAGATATTCAGGGAAAAGAGAAGAGGTGGAGAGAATCAGGCAAGAGGTGGAGATATTCGTGGAGTGAATCATGGTGAAATCAATGGGATTAGATGCTTGATGTAAACTCTATAAATTGAGGCATAGCCCTAATGAGAATTTGCTGGTTTTTGAGTGTCCATGCCTACATTAATCTATTTGCTAATTACCCACTAATTACATCTTAATCATTTGCTAATCACTTTGTTAATGATGTTGATTCTAGTGTTTGATCCACCATAGCTCATCATTATGCTCAAATTTCAACATGGTATCAGAGCCATGCCTAGAATCAATTAGGTTTATGAGCCCATTAGTTAATTAATGAGGATTAGTAGATAATTAGCAAAAAATCAAATTTTTAGTGAGTTTTTCACTTCCCCCTTCACCCCCAGTCAGTGGAGGACTCTATTCTCCTTGCACACATAACATTAGGCTAAGCCCTTTTAGGTACTTATAGTAGACTCATAGGGCTACACACCTTGAATCTTGTGGGCCAATTCAGTGCAGAACTGCAGATTTTTGCAGATTGAAGGGCGCCGTTTTTCTTAGCTATTTTTGACATTGCTACTTCATCAAATCACATTGCTTCAATTCCTCTTAGCCCAAGGGGTAATCAAGCATGCTCTACAAGATGGTGAAGACAGAATTGAGTTTCATCAAGTCTACAGTGAGATCCAAGCTCTTCATCAAATCTGCACAGGTGACTTTGGTAAAACAGAGATTAAGCTTTCAATATTTGGTCAAATCTTATGTTTCTTGGCTTAATCCTCTACTAGACTCATTGCTATTGATGCCTTTGAAAGCATTTGAGATCATTTGAAGTGGAAGGCACTAGATCTGGACCCCCCACATACTCTGTTTTTTGCACACAAAACAGAGCATTAATTTGCTAATCAGTGATTAATCAGTGCTAATCATTGTACTTTGGTGTAATTGAGGGTTCAAATTAACCATTAGGTATCTGATACAGATCCCTATAACTTCAGATTGCAAATCGGAGTTGGTTTGATACTCCAACCATCCTGTACAAATTGGTTACCCTTGATTTAATGTAATTTCTGGTAAAATTGTACTGATAAATTTGTGAAAATCCTCATTTTGCATTTAACCCTTGGTTAATGCCTGTAAATCTCACTCAAATTCAAGATTATTCACAGCCAGAGTTGCATTTAGAATGTGCATGAGAATGAATGCTATACGCATTATGTATTGGGCACATTGCATCAGTGTAAAAATGGGAACAGACACTACCCTTGTCCAGAATAAGGCAAGAGGTGAGACCTCCCGCATAAATTTGGGTTTGCATTGCATAATGATACAAAATAAACATAAAAAGCCCAAAGGAACTGTCAGCAAAACATTGAAACATGTTGCTTACATGGAGCAAAAAGACCTGACGGACGAGCTCATTGCCCCAGCCATGAAAGAAGAAGAATATCTCTTTCCAAGAAGAATATCTCTTTCCAAGAAGAGGATCCACACCGAGAAGAAGATCTGAAGGAAGACATGGACACGAGAAGAGAAGCTGCCCCCAAGAAGACTGAAAGAAGAGACGGACGCGTGGAGAGAAGCTGCCACGACAAGAAGACTGAAGAAAAGAGAAGATGTGAGGCTCCAAAGAGTGAGGAGCCATGTGAAAATCTCTGAGAGAGAGAGAGAGAGACCCCACAACCCAATGTAACCTACCCCAACAAAGTAAAACCACCTCTGAGCCACCGATGATGTAGGCCACGTGGTAGATGTATGTGTGAGCACTTTAGTCAAGGTCGCGGGCAACTATAGTAAGCCTTGGACACATAGAGAGAGAGAGTGTCAAGGACTATGGGTTTAGGGACTTGAGGCACTAGTCACGGACTGTCAAGTAAGAAAGAAACTTGATACAGGGTCCAGGTGTGCTAAGATAATTTGAGGGGAGGAGTAGACACTGGTCGTGGACTATCAAGTAAGGGGAGGCAAACTTCGTATAGGGTCTAGGTGTACTAGGAGTATTCACTTGAGGGGAGGTGTTGAAATATACAAGTGAATAGGGTGTGTGTGGGAACAAGCTCTTGGATAGAGGCTGTAAAAGAGGAGATGTAATTGTGAAAGAACCTGTGAAAAGGTGAGAAGAATCTACTAGGAGAGAATAAAGGGTAGCATGAGAGAATTTAGGAGTGTGGAGTTATTCTGGGAGATATTCAGGGAAAAGAGAAGAGGTGGAGAGAATCAGGCAAGAGGTGGAGATATTCATGGAGTGAATCATGGTGAAATCAATGGGATTAGATGCTTGATGTAAACTCTATAAATTGAGGCATAGCCCTAATGAGAATTTGCTGGTTTTTGAGTATCCATGCCTACATTAATCTATTTGCTAATTACTCATTAATTACATCTTAATCATTTGCTAATCACTTTGTTAATGATGTTGATTCTAGTGTTTGATCCACCATAGCTCATCATTATGCTCAAATTTCAACACCCCCCATAATGGCACCAAAGATGTTAAGGAAACCCTACCCTAACGTGTCATGGGAAGTTGCCTATCTGTCAAACTTGAGCTAGGCTCAAGAGCTCCACCATAGCTGCTCATTTTTACTGTTGTCCTCTCATACTCCTTGTCACACCGAGGCAGTTGCTCTAATATAATGGGTGATGCAAGCTCTCTCGCGAAGATCATGTGGGATCTCCACAGAAGAGGATCACGCTGGTAGCCTAATCACTCAAGTAAGAGGGAGGGAGAAGAAGCAAGAGAGAACAAGTGATTATCACTAATCACTCCCAAATCCTAACCCTAAGCACAACACACATGCTAGATTAGATTTGCAAGAGAGAGGAAGAGAGAAAAAATTGTACTTCTATTGCACAAATGGGAGAGTGAGTTACGAACAAGAGAAATTGGCTTTTATAGTTCCAAGCCTTTTCCCCCCACTAGGCCGCTTGGGAGTAGGTGACTCAGGGCACCCAAAACATAGTTACAAGGCTTTTCTCTATGGTTTGGCCAACTGACGAAGATCCTCTTGTTTGTCCTTTGAAGCTCAATACTTGGGAGCATCTTTAGGACATTTTGCTCATCAAATGATGCCGACGCCCATTACATAAGTGTGTGGACAATGGACATAGTTGTCTAGTAATATGTTAACCAATATGTGGTTAACACATGATAGTCCATAAAGATTCAAAGATAGTAGATGAAGACTTACTTGATGTGATGAAGCTACTGCAGATGAGCCTAAAGATGGTTGTTGGGAGTGTTGGATGTATTGTTTGATGAGGAGTGCTTCAAAGAGTCCATAAATTCAACTACTCAAGTCTTAAGGTTTGCTATGTGGTGCACAATCTTCCCAATCTATAAGGAGAATTAAGTTGTGTGGTTTTAAAGAATTAATTATGTGGTTTTTGGTTCAATTATGTGTTGCGTGGATGGAGTTATTTTGAGGAAAAAGCTGCAAGTGAAGAGTTAATTCTGGTTTAGTTTATGTTGGCCAGTCAACCTGGAGGGATAGGGATTGATTATGTGTCAACCAGATATTAGAATAGTCAACAGGTTGTGTAGGGATCTAATTCTAATCTATTTGAGTTGATAGAAAGTGGATATGAGGCACAGACGATTTTGGATCTACTGCCTAAGGACAACTCTGAGAAGGTTTATTCTCTTACAGAGTTTCTGTGTCAATAAACTGACACTAGTGGTGAGTTGATTATTTTTGAGGATTGGTTCTGGTTTTGTCTAAGTGTTTTGAGGCTCCTGTGGTGTTAGCTGACTCAAAGGAGAGAGTTTCTATGTCATCTAGGCTAAACAGTCCGCGATGGTCGGAGGCGGCTTGCTATAGTCCACAGAGAGCTTTAGAGATAATATCTTGCTAAGTTGAGAGACATGTGAAGGTTTGTAGCTATTAGAGGACATTTTTGGGAAGTATCAAAACTACTGTAGACTTCGGAGGTAGATAGCTCTACTGGCAGATTTTGGAAGCAGAACTCTACATGTGGAAGATTAAGAGACGGTTGGAGGGGGGTCAACAGGACCATCAGGAAGGTTGAGGGAGTGTAGCCACAAGGTCCATGGACACCGAAGGATTTTAGAGGAAGTTGGAGGATCAATTCTGGATTGGGAAAGCCATTAGAATTCAGAGACAAGTAACAGTGAGAATCTGGCTTGTATATGTGGCAGTTTGATTGAGTTAACAGCCAGTGGTCAGCTGACGTCAACTACTTGGTTTCAAGACTAGGATTTGCAGCTATTTAACGGTGGAGGAAACTTTGGGATCCTTGAGAGGATACAAAGAGAGGACTTCGAAGGCAATTCTATGTGTTGGAGATGAGTTTAGTTAGCTGGATGTCAGTTATGGTCAGGAGAGGCTGTTAGGTGGTAGATTAGAGTCATTGGAAGTAAGAGGTGACCTTAGGGGAAAACCTGAGTCAGTTGCTGTTAGATTGATTAGGGAGGTTGGGAGGGTATTGAAGTATCCCATTAGGGTAGATGAGGACCAAGGAATAGTGGTTGGGTGTTCTGGCACCCTCTATTGTTGTTTTTGCTGGGCTATGGTGCTTATGATAGACTCCTGTCTCACGGTGGTGTGCTTCAAATGGAGCTATAGTGGCGGTATCTCCTGAAGCCATCAATGTAAAATGATGCACCCCACCAAACAGCCACCATGGAACTTTTGCTTACTCAACGTATTAGGATGATGCGACTTTTGTCTTTGTGGCTGCATTATAGTAACGTTATGTGCCACGCCAACTTACATGTGTTGTCTGTCATGGCATTTTTTGCCAAAACAACGAGTCCATATTTTTTGCTTGCACGTGTCATCTGTCGTTACTTTCTACCAGGTGCATAACGAGGCATAAGTGGCCTACTTACACAAGCAATTATAGTTTGAGTATATGAATGATCAATGAGGATCAAAGACCTTAGAAAGTAGCTTACATATATTGATGAGGCCTATCTGGACAATTCTTCATTGTTGTCGATTGTAAGGGCAAGTGTATGGAACTTTGGTGAGCTCAACTCTTGCAAATTTTTCCTGTGCTTTGAACTTTGGCCCGTTATGAGGGTAGACGTGTTGTATGTGTGGAGCTTGATGAGGCTATTCTAAATGCTATTCTATATACATTTTCTTCTTAAATATCACAAACAAATTAATTTGTATATCTTATGTTCCTTTTGATCTCAATATGTATTTGAAAAATATAAGATGGATGACATGTACGATAGCATTGAGATATGTTCATTACTATTTGAAAGAGAGAGAGAGAGAGAGAGAGAGAGAGAGAGAGAGAGAGAGAGAGAGAGAGAGAGAGAGAGAGAGAGAGAGAGAGAGAGATTGCAGGGGAGAATGAGAAGGGGGGGAATAGACTTGAAGGGACTGAGGGAGGGAGGGCATGAATAGAGAGAGGGAGAGGGATAGACAACAAAGGGAGAGAGAGAGAGAGAGAGAGAGAGAGAGAGAGAGCGTATGGTGGCAACGACGAAGAGAGAGGGATAAGGATAGATAGAGGTGGAGAGAGCATGCATGAGAGTGCATGTACAAGGAGGTAGAAAGAGAGTGTGTAAAGAGAGAGTGATAGGGAAGATAGAGACATGAGAGTAGGCGAGAGAGGCATTGTAGAGAGAAGAGACATGAGAGTAGGACAACAAAGAAATGAGCATAAGACAGGTGGAGAAAGAGAGAGGGAGAAGGATAGACAGAGGTGGAGAGAGCATGCATGAGGGTGTGGATTGAAAGAGCTAGAGAGAGAGAGAGAGAGAGAGAGAGAGAGAGAGAGAGAGAGAGAGAGAGAGAGAGAGAGAGAGATTTTAGAGGGGAGAGAGAGAGAGAGAGAGAGAGAGAGAGAGAGAGAGAGAGAGAGAGAGAGAGAGAGGGGGGGGGGAGGGAGGGGGGAGAGAGAGAGACAGTTTAGAGGGAGAGGGAAAGAGAGTGTAGACGGAGAGAGAGTGTTGAGGGAGAGGGTGAGGGAGAGATAGGGATAGAGATAGAGAGGGAGAGGGAGAGGGAGAGGCAGTGGGTGTTGTAAATGGGGAGAAGGGGGAAGGATGTGGTGAAGAAGCAAGAAATGAGCAGCATAAGACAAGTGGAGAGAGAGAGAGAGAGAGAGAGAGAGAGAGAGAGAGAGAGAGAGAGAGAGAGAGAGGGATATAGACAGACATGGAAAGAGAGAGAGAGGGAGATCGAGTTGGTTGCAGTTGGGGGAGGGGGGAGGAGCTGGGATGGGTTGGGTTGGGTTGGGTTGAGCTGAGATGGGAGTAGGGGGGAGGATGTGGGCTAGGCTAAGGTGGGTGTAGGGAGGAGGGGAGAGGAGGTGGGCTGGTGGGCTGAGGTGGGAGGAGGGGTGAAGAGAGAGAAGACAAGGGTATAGAGAGAGATTGGTTGTGAAAAAAAAACCCGCTCTAAAGCCTGCTCGGACAAAGCTGCTTTGTGCTCACACTCCACTAAGGTTAGCAATATGAAGCTCGAAGTTTATTGGATGCACACATTCTTTGCTTTGCAATCTATGTCACAACCTTGTCACAACCAACTAACACAACATGTGTCTAGAACTTTAACTGTGACTCATAAAGACTCGAAGCTCATTGGGATGCACCCATGCTTTGCTTTGCACTCTATGTCACAACCCACTAACACAACATGTGTTTAGAACTTTACATGTGACTCATAAAGACTCTACATCACTTTTCGTCTTTTTTACAGTTATCCTTTAACAAATTAACGTTTGTCCAAATGAACCATACAATGATACACATTTGGGACAACCTTTGCCTCTTCTTAAAGTGTAATCCATGGAGAGAACAACATGTCTCCTCTTAAATTGCAAATGTCAACAAGAACTCAACATACATACTTGCCACTCACCAAGTGCACACCCAAATTCTAATAATGAGAGGCCAAAGTAGATAAAGAAACCAAATCCAAACACAACTAAAATTGTTTTTCTTGAAAGTTTTCCCATGCCAAGTTAGATAGCCATGTTTCAAGAAGGAAATACATGGAGACTCCCAAAAAGAGCATGACAAAAGAGACTCCCACCATATGGAGTACTCATCATGATCTATATACATCTAGCCTCTTGCAAGCACCTTAGACCAAAGCCCATAAACCAAACCACAACCATTCAAAATATAGTGATCATAAGGAACCCAAAGAGAAATTCCTTGGCTACACTCAAGACTTCTTTCTTTAAAAGACAAGGTTTTGAAACATCTTTGTAATCCCCATTATATTGACAAAGAGTGAGCTTAGAGCCTTCTACATGGGGCATATGCAAAAACTCAATCAGTTCCACATGATACACCCTCACCTCACATTTTCACTTTATTTTATGTTTTGTTATAATAGCTATAGGGGATGTTGTAGGCATCCTTGGTCTTTAGATCTCAAGTTTCTTTTCTTTGTGTGATAGTAGTGCTACATCATCTGCATAGTGCTATTAGACTAAAGCCTTTTCCACCTTAAACTATATCAAAGAAATTTTAGGCATCGTTTTTTTGTGTGATAGTAGTGCTACATGCTACTAGGGTAGAGCCTTTGTCTGATAGTAGTGCTACATGCTACTCGAGTAGAACCTTTGCCACCTAAAACTATGTCAAAGGACTTTTAGACATCATTGATGTTAATTGTCCTCTATGTTTTGCCTCCTTAATTATTATGGCTCAGTGAAGATGTTGCCATAGTGGACCAAAGTATACCTATAGTGGACCAACCATAGTGAACTATATATGTTTTAGACATCATTAATGTTAATTGTCCTCTATGTTTTGCCTCCTTAATTATTTGGTTCAATGAAGATGTTGCCATAGTGGACCAAAGTATACCTATAGTGGACCAACCATAGTGAACTATATATAGTTTGAGCCATGAATGCCATGGACCACCCAACCATAGTGGACCAAAGTATACTTTGGTCCACTATGGTTGGGTGGTCCATGGCATTCATGGCTCAACAAAGTATACTTTGGTCCACTATGGTTGGGTGGTCCATGGCATTCATGGCTCAACAAAGTATACTTTGGTCCACTATGGTTGGGTGGTTCATGGCATTCATGGCTCTCAAACTATATATAGTTCACTATGGTTGGTCCACTATAGTAGAAAAAAGTATACTTGGTCCACTATGGTTGGTCCACCATAGTAGACCAAAGCATACTTGGTCTACTATGGTGGACCAAAGCATACTTGGTCTACTATGGTGGACCATGGCACATGTCATCCATGGATCAAAATAAATCATGCTTGTCCCATACCAGCCATGACTCAAACTCCTTGGCATTCTGCTCACTCACTCAAGTATGCCACTATGAATCCAAAAACCTTAGCCATAGTCTGGTAAAATTTTATGGTTTCTATGGTCTAGTAGATGGGTATGATGTTTCTCTCTTCGACCAAGTTTAGGGAAGGCCCCAACATATAGACTCGTTCAAAATTTACAATGCTCGGGTCTTACAACCGTGAGTGAAAAACTCCAACTGTAGGCCTTTTGTGATCGTTTACCTTACCATTATTGAGTCAATAGATTGCATTAGTAGATTGACTTGGTTATGAGGAGACTCGGGGTATATCTCTAACATTACTAGTGTGTTGATTGTTTTATGTGTAGGATTAATCACCTTATGGATGGGTCCAAGCCAAAAGTCTGCAGAGTTATTGTTGTAGAGAATTTCAAGTAGCTCTTGCCCATTTTTTTTGCAAACAATAACTCATGTTTGTTTGGCATGGATGTGGATGTGGATGGATGTGGATGTGGATGGTGATAAATGAGGAAAACTAGACTAAATTTTATGTTTATTTATTTATTTTGGGGGGTAGGGGGCTACAGGGTACTCGATTTGATGTTGTAAGATGCGTTGTCCTCATGGTGATTGAAGGTGGCAACCTAGGGAGGTATGGATGGGGGAAGTTTTGAGGATGAAAGCTGGTGGGGTATCTAGGGGATCAAAGTAGGGAATCGATGATGAGGTTTTTAAAATCACTCCCATCATGTCAATGTGGATGGAGCATGAGGATGTAGGCCATCATTGCATATATGAGAGAGAGAGAGAGAGAGAGAGAGAGAGAGAGAGAGAGGGTCTAATGAGATAAATTGTCTACAACAGTGTAAAAAGGTAGACTTATATGCATGTAGGGCTTCATGAGGACATCGAATGCAGGATTGAAAGTGATTTATTTCATTGAATATATTGCACTTTTTTATGCTTTTAAATGTAAATTTTTATGGCCTTACAAAATGGGGGGAATGGTGGCCGTCGAAATTTGGACTTTTCTAACATTACAAAAATTTAAAAGAAGATATGTAATACACACGTCTTTTTAGCTTTTTGCTTTCGTCGGCAAATTTGGAGGGATCTATAAGTAGAGGGTTTGGTTCTTGCAAAACGGCTATGGCGACGACCTTGCTGCAGCCGCTGCTGCTACTGCTGCTGCTGGTGGCACTAGAAGCTCTGCCGTTGGTGGCGGCGTCGATAGCTTACGCCTCAAAACCTCCGCACAACATCGCCGTGAAGGAGCGCGGCCTCTTCCCCGAGAGCTTCGATTGGGACCGGCAACGGGGCCACTTCGTGGTGGGCTCCCTCTCCACGGGCGCCCTCGTTAGCGTCTCCGATGCAGGGGTCACTCAACGTCTCATCCTGGACAAGGACTATGCCGGACAGGCCAGCGTTCTGGGCATCAAAATCGACTCTCCCAGAAACAGGGTCCTTGCAGTCGTCCATAGCCTCAACCTCTCTACACCGCCCTTTGATGCTTTAGCAGCCTACGATCTGTCCACCAAACAGAGGCTCTTCTTGGCTAAGCTTCACGATGATGATGCATCATCATCATCATCATCATCATCATCATCATCATCATCATCGCCGCTGCCACCACCAGCAGCACCACCATCCCAAAGGCCCATGGCCCATGACTTGTGTATCGACCACCGCGGCAACGCCTACATCACCAACTCTGCACAGAATTACATATGGAAAGTTGACCCTCACGGTAAGCCCTCTGTCTTTGCCACAAGCCCTCTCTTTCTGTCACAGCCCATTGTTGCTGTTGAAGATGGGCTTGCTGCAAAGCTGGGCTTGAGTGGCATTGCCTATGCCGGAGGTGGCTCCCTTCTTGTGGCCCAGAGCAACACTGGCATGCTCTTTAAGGCCAGTCTGCATGATGCAAGTGTTAGGGTTGTGCAATTGGGCCGCCTTCTTCCCGGCGTCGATGGAATTGCTCTCAGGAATGATGGTGCTCTGATGGCTGTTTCTTCACACACAGCATGGCTTCTGAGAAGCAAAGAATCATGGCTCTCGGCCCTTGTTGTCGATACATTGCCCCTGGATCCCTCTTCCAAGGCCACAGCCATCACCTTCAGAGAGGGTCAACAACCATATGTCCTGCACAGCTACATCCATGAAGTACTCCTTCCAGGAGAGCATGATAGAGAAACGTTCTCCATACAAGAAGCTGAGTTCTCCAAAGACAAAGATGATCCCATGTGGTTAGTTGTGGGGATTATCCTCTTTCTACTCGTCGTTTTCGCTTGGAGGTTCCAGATGAACCTTTTCTTCAAACAATATACTAAGAAAAGGGTTTGAATTCAAAGCAATGTCTAGCAGTAGATGATTGAAGTTGATAAAATCGCAAGTCATACTCCAGAAGTTTGAATGTGCGAGTATTTTTCAACCCACAGCAATGGAGTACACCACAAGGTTGTAAATTCACAAAGAAATCAATATGTTATTTTGCACAATTCAGTAAAGGGCTGCTTCTATGTTTTGTTTTTACATTAATCATTCAGACTTTTAAAGCTCACTCTGTTTTCTCATAAAGTTTACTATTTTAGAATGGGAGGGAGAAGAAAGAGCCACATTGAGGGTTTCTAACATCGGTCTTTGGCCAAGAAGCAACTTGTTTGATCTTGCATTGGCTTTATAAGAAGTGAATATGATTCATTGTTTGATCGAGAAGCAAGTTGTTTGATCTTGCATAGCATTAGAGTTCCATGTAGATGTTCCCAGTGGCTTCAAAGGAGTGGATATGATCCATCCAAGGAGGAAGGGGGAGCAATGTTACGCCCTATGCTTGGCCATGGAATCTTACCACTCTGTTTACTTCGAGCCAAGCCTAGCTTGGACATTCAAAACCAAGCTTGAGCTTCTCATTTGTAGAAGTTAAAGTTGCTTCCTTTACTTCAAGCACTGATATGCTTGATCTAAGGATTTTTTGGAGATGTAGAAATTATAAGCTACATTAAAGTCAAATCGTTTCACTTTAATTCCTTTATGTATAACTACGTATGTTTCAGGCCAGGGAAAAAATACCATACTTTCATATGCGTATGCCATATGAAAAAACTATGCTTTGTAAACTATGCTCTGTATGTGTGCGCGCGCGCACGCGTGTGCGTGTTTAGATTTACATATGTTAAATGTAATATTGCATATATGTAGTATGTTTATATATACTAGTACTCAACCCGCGCGTTGTTGTGATATGTAAAAGACATTAAGAAGCGAAACGTTGGAATGGAAGCCAGAATATGAAAATAATACATTGTTACATACATTTTTTTTAATGAGGCTCCATAATTGGGTGATCCTAGATACCACGTATACCCATCCAACTCGAAATGAAAAGTTGATGGATCTGATGGATGTCATGAGCCTAATCCACAATATATTTACATAACATTAGATCCCTATAAGATCGTAATAAAGAGAATGTGGGGGAGAGAGAGAGCTTCAAACCCTAGCAAGCAAACACACACACACAAGAGAGAGCAAGACACAAGAGAGAGATGGATAGCTGAATTTTCTTCTATCTTCTTCTTCTCTTCTCAACCAACATAACATAAAGATAAGAGTACATACTATATGGGTTAGTACTCAACTAGTATAACATACAAGGGTTGGTCCATAATGTGAACCCGACTAAATGAGCTGGCGCTATAACTATGCCAGTCTCAAGTAATCCAAAATGGTTGTCACACAGCTTATCATCCCATTGGCCACATATCACCCATAATTTCACCAACCATGCCAGTGGTGTAGATGCGGAAGCTATCACCCAGGTGGGTCTTTCTTGTTTTCAATTGCCTGCTCAAAGCAAGTGGGCTCAACCTCCTATATTGCTTTTACCATGTAAGCATAATGATGGACTGTATATCCATCATATCTCAACCTGTCAACAAGGTATCTAACCCTCGTAGACCTGCGTACACTTGGATCACTGCCAGGTGTCCTCAAAACAGCCTTGGTTCTCCTTACACCAAGAGTAATCACAGACGGAATGCCAAGCTCCTCACATCAAGGCTCTGCTCAGAGCCACTAGAGTCACCATCCACATATGAGAGACCTGCTGACAGATCAGGCACAAAAGGTTGATCTACCTTTTCCTTCCCTTTCCGTGATACGTGTACCTGCATCATTTCTCAACCTGCCTGACCATGGGCTAACATTGGATCCATTGCTCGAGGACTCCCCAGGTCCACTCAGCACCTGTGATGATTGCTACTGTACATGTGGTGCAACATCAGTACTTATTACATTTGCATCTTCTGTTGGTACATACCAGCTACTCATCTCATCGAAGACAACATTTTTGCTTACTGGCATCTCACGAGTGGTAGGGTTATAGCATCTATAAGCTTTTTGCTCCATAGCATAACCAATGAAGATGCATTTCTCTACCTTTGGATCTAACTTTTTTCTCACTTCATTAGGAACATGTACATATGCAATACACCCAAACACTTTTAAGTGAGACACATCCAGTCTTATGCCTGTAAACTTCTGTTCAGGAGTCATACCATGAACAGCTGCTGCAGTGAGTGTCCTGTTCATAATGTACATAGTAGTTACTACTGCTTCTGCCCAAAAGTAATGTGGCATATTCTTTTCAGCCCATCAAGGCACGTGCCACTTCTGCAATGTGCCTGATTTTCCTTTCTGTAAGACCGTTCCGTTATTTACAGAGAGTACCTGCACATGACTGCCTCTCTTGATTCCTTGCTTTCTTAGGAAATCACTGAACTCATTGGAGAAATATTCTCCCCCACCATCTGATCTTAGGCATTTTATTTGAATTCCTTTTTCCTTCTTGACCAAGGCTTTAAATCTCGGAAACTGAGCAAACACCTCACTTTTCTCCTTCATGAAATAAACCCACACTTTCCTAGTGTGGTCATCAATGAATGTAACATAGTACCTACAACCTGTAATTGTTGCAATCTTGGTTGGTCCCCATACATCTGACAATATGACATCCAATGGCCTTGCACTGACATGCTTTTCATGTGGGAAAGCATGTTTGGCCTGCTTACCAAGTTGGCATGCTTCACATTCCTTATGCATACCGTCAATCTTCAACTTTGGCAAACCTACAACAATATTTTGGGCCTGCATAGACTTCAGCCCTATACATTCACATGACCAATGCACTTGTGCCATATGTCAATATCTACAATGACACCTGTTCCATGCGCAAACATGGCCGCCTTTATCTCAGGCATGTTCACATCTAAAGTAAACATCCTATCATTCCTGTTACCCTTTGCAACCAAGCAACACTTATTTTTGAAGTCTTCCACAAAATATCCTTGAGAGTTAAACCTCACTTGCAGACCCTACTCAACCATCTGTTCAACAGAAACCATGTTCTTTGTAATATTCGGAACATAAAGTACATCGACCAAGTACTTCATTTTGCCATTCTACATAGATAATGACACTTTACCAACATGCACAATATCATCACCTGTTTCCACATAATGTGGTTTTTCCATTTTCTATATATCTCTAAACCACTCAGGATGATTGGTCATGTGGTTAGAGGCGCCAGAATCCACATATCATATATCTTGAGATCTTGACACATCCCCTATCATGGAACTAAGCATGTGCTGCATCACAAACAGCTGCTCACTTCTGTCTCATCACCTCCATGTTTGCTAGATGATGCATAGTTGCCTTGCTGCAACTTCTCACTTTTAATGTCATTCTGCTTTTTATAGCAGTCCTTTGCCATGTGTCCTAGTTTGCCACAGTAATAGCACTCTATGCTATTTGCATTTTGATTTCTTTGCCAACGACCTCGGCCTTTTTGGTTGATGAAAAACAGGGAGCAAACCCTAATGTATTATCAAACCCTAACCATAGAGGAAAGCCATCTCCCTTCTCACACAAATGCATAAAGCCATAATCCATAATCTACAACACACTACTTGTGCTGTGTCCACACACTATGACCAGCTAACCCTAGCTAATGTCCACACACTATGACCAGCTAACCCTAGCTAATGTCCACACACTATGACCAGCTGGACGCGGTCATTTATGTCTCACACATGTTACTACCTAACATGCTAGCACATAGTGCAACTGGCACAAGCTGACATCGAGCTTGAATCTCGACAGGCCCTCTCAAGCTCATGATGTACTGCGATAGATGAAGATGTAGATGAGCTTGGACTATCAAAGCTCTCAACACTCCCCCTCAAGCTCATCCCAACATAGTACGGAAGTACTCAAACTTCTCCTTGCTAAGTGGCTTTGTAAAGATATCGGCCACCTGCTCTTCAGTCTTCACATACTACAAATCCACTATACCATCCAACACTTTCTCTCTGACAAAATGATAGTGGACCTTTATATGTTTGGTCTGCGCATGAAAAACTGGATTCTTGGCCAACTGTATGCTGCTCATGCTGCCACAATGAATGAAAATCTTGCCATCAATAGGCTCACCCAAATCAGCCAAGAGACTCTTTAACCATACTCCTTCTCATGTAGCAATGGCTACTCAGCCTCTATACTAGATAGAGCAACAGTAGGTTGCTTCTTGCTGCTCCAACTCACCACTACACTTCCAAATGTAAAGGCATAACCACTAGTAGACCTCCTGTCATACGAGCTACCTGCCCACCAATCTGTGTCTGTGTAGCCGTGTACATCCAAGCCTTTACCATGCTTATAAAGAAGACCATAATGTGCAGTGGTCTTTACATAGAGCATAATGCGTCTCACTGCATCCAAATGAGGTTTTCTGGGACTCTACATAAATTGGCTTACTAGCCCCATAGCATAACTGAGATCCGGGCGTGTAATAGTCATGTAAATAAGACTGCCAACCATCTTTCTATACATAGATGGATCATCCAACTCTTCACCAAAATCAACCCGCAACTTCACATTCTGCTCCAAAGGTGTACTCATTGGCTTACACCCTGTCATCGCATATTTTGCTAACATATCCAATGCATATTGGCGTTGCACTAATCATGTCCCTGCATGGTCTTTGATCATTTTGATCCCAAGAAAATATCTCAATTCACCCAAGTCTTTCATATCAAACTGCCCACTCAATGCCTTCTTGACATGCATAACATCTATAGCATGATCTCCTGTGACATTCAAGTCATCCACTTAGATGACAAGTAAGACAATCCCATGATCTATTTTCTTCACATAGAGTAAAGAATCTGCTGAAGAAACCTGAAATCCAAGGGAGATAAGATATTGGCTTATCTTATCACTCCAAGCACGAGGTGCTTGCTTCAAACCATATAATGCTTTTTTTAATCTGCATACATGAGTGGGGTACCTCGGGTGTACATATCCTTCTGGCTGTGCCATATAAACTTCCTCTTGTAAATCACCATTTAGAAATGCATTTTCACATCCATTTGATGCATTTCCCAACCATTTGCTGCAACCATAGCAATGACTGCTCTCACTGTTTCCATCTTTGCAAACTGGACTAAATGTTTTATCATAGTCCAAGCCTTGTGGTGGGTTTGTGCATAACCCTTAGCTGCTAACCGCGCTTTATGGCACTCAATGGAACCATCTGATTTGCATTTCACCTTATAAACCCATTTGCAACCAATGACATTTTTGCCTTGTGGTAAGGCAACCAAATCCCAAGTTTCATTATGGACCAATGACATTTTTGCCTTGTGGTAAGGCAACCAAATCCCAAGTTTCATTATGGACCAATGCGTCCATCTCAACATCCATTGCCTTCTCCCATACATGCTTCCCAATAGCTTCTGTAATGTAGGTTCCACATGCTTCACCAAAGAGGTCATATATGCGTAATGCATAGCAAAGTCACGATATGTCAACCTATCAAACTGGATACCTGACCCTTCGGGATCTCCCGCAATGCATGCGGATTACTCTGAACACCTATCACTCTAGCATGTGGAGGCACATATCTATCCTGCCTTGCACCTGGTGTGCGTAAAACTGGTATGCCAAGTTCCTCATCCAAACTTTCTGAACTTGACGACTCACAACCTGTAATGCCAATTCCTTCAACCTTCTTTTTTCCTTTATCCACAGCACTACTCCCAGTGCTCACACTCTCATGTCTCAAGCGTCCTGACCATGGACGTATAGTGCTACTCTCTGCTGGCCTAGACATAGAAATAGAACTTGCTTGTGGAAAGTTCACATACACATCAGCATCAACGGAATCAATGACACCCTCATCCTTTGCCTTGTACCAACTAGCAAGTTCATCAAACACCACATCTCGTGAGATAACCACTTGCCTAGTTTGTGGATTGTAACATTTATATGCCTTGCGATCCTGTGCATACCCAACAAAAATGCACTTTTCTGTCTTACGATCCAACTTCTTCCTTCTCTCGTCTAGCACATGCACATAAGCTATGCAACCAAACACTTTGAGGTGTCCAATGTCTGGCCTAAAACCTGCAAGATGCATCTCTGGCGTACTTCCATGTATGGCTGCTATGGGTGTCTTATTAAGTACATACACCGCTGTGGCACACGCTTCTACCCAATAATAATCTGGCATGCTCTTTTCATTGAGCATCGCCCTGGCCACATCATAAATGACTCTATTTTTCCTCTCAATCAACAACACCATTTTGCTGAGGTGTGTACCTGCAAGTTAACTGCCTTCTTATGCCATGCTTTCTCAAGAAATTCTCAAAAGCATGTGAGGTGTATTCACCACCTCCATCTGTCCTCATACATTTTATTCAAGAGCCATACTGCTTCTCTGCAAAAGCTTTGAAGTTCATAAACTTTCCCAATACTTCACTTTTATCTCTGAGAAAGTAAATCCAAGTCATTCTGCTGAAATCATCAATGAATGTCACATAATACAAGCTGCCTTTAATGGATGGGTTTTGTGCAGGACCCCATACATCACTATGAACTATCTCAAGTGGCATGCTACTCATGTTGCCTTCTTTAGGAAATGACAACCTCGCTTGATTTCCAAACTAGCAAGCATCACACGTGCATAATCCCATCATACTTGAATCTAGACAGCCCACTAACAATGCCTCTTGCCTGCATGTTCTTTAACCTTTGTATGTTTATATGTCCAATCCTTTTATGCCACATGTCAATGTCCTGTACCACATTTTGGCTTTTAGAGAACATGGCTAATTTCAACTCAGGAATCCCAGCATCCAACTTAAATAACCTGCCTTCTTTCTAGCCTTTGGCAATGACTCTACATCCATTTTTGAAATCCTCAACGAAGCATCCATGCTCGTTGAAACGAACCTGTAAACCTTGTTCCACCATTTGACCAACTGAGGCCAAACTTTTTGTAATAGAAGGCATGTACAAGACATCTACCCCATAGACTTTGTTTCACCATTGTGCATAACCAATGGTACACTTCCAACATGTGTGATAGCATGTTGGGTATCATCTCCTGTCTCCACATAGCCTTTCACATCCATAGGCTTCATATGTTCAAACCATTCACCATGACAAGTCATATGGTTTGATGCTCCAGAGTCCATATACCAAGTGTCATCATTGTCACCATTTGTCATCATAGATCCCACGACATGTTTCATGGCAAACAAGTGATTTGCGCTACCATCATTACTGCTTAATGCAAAATTTACACCATTTTGTGCGTAATGTCCACCATGTTAGTCGAGAGAGTAATTAGCTAATTAATGACCCTCTGTTTCACTAATCACTATAGACAGCCTATTTAATCAGCTCCATAATGCATAATTTTTCCAACCAATCACATAGCAACCTTCTCAAGTATGTGTATCAGGGTTTAATCAATCACACAACTAGAATTTGGCCTCCACTTTGCAAGAGGATGAAAAAACTGCTCTGTTTCTTTCCTACAGGCTGCGCCGCCTGCTCCTGAGGAGATTTGAGAGGTTTGTAGTGGCTATTGGAGGTATAGATGAGTTTCCAACACTCTTAGGCATGTACCCAATCCATCAATGAGGTGGTTTTTGCAAAAAACCGGCTTTAATTTCATCCACAATGGACATCTCTTCTTTGTTTTTGTGAGGACTTCAAAATAGTGAATTTTCACTCACTAATATGCATCAACTTTGCTCCAAATTTAATATAGGGCTTGCACATGAGTTGCCAATACATTCCCATTTGCCAGAAACATGATTCTTTGTCAGATTTGTAACCATTTGCCTCATACATTCACCACACTCAAGCTTCAATGGAGAGCTTGCAAAACAGAATTTTTCTTTGCTTTGTGCAACTCAAATCTGGTGTTGTTTATGTTTTTTCACCTGCAATCTGCTCAAGGATGTTTAGTAGTCCTTACCCGATAAGCCAAGATCTCAGATTTGATGTGAAAATCGGTGTGCTCCAAGCTTCACAACTCCAATGGCAAGCTTCACAGCTTCTTCTCCCTCTTCTCTCACTCACTCATAAACCCTAATAGTGAGCACCAGGCTCTGATACCATGATGAAAAACAAGTAGAGGGAGAGGAGACACACACACAAGAGCAAACCCTAATGTATTATCAAATCCTAACATAGAGGGAAGCCATCTCCCTTCTCACACAAATGCATAAAGCCATAATCCATAATCTACAACACACTACTTGTGTTGTGTCCACACATAGCTAACCCTAGCTAATGTCCACACACTATGACCAGCTGGACGCGGTCATTTATGTCTCACATATGTTACTACCTAACATGCCAGCACATAGTGCAACTGGCAGAAGCTAACATCAAGCTTGAATCTTAGCATTTGGCTCCCCCTGCCTCTAAACTGGCCTCTTCCACCTATGTATGATTGCTATTGTGAATCATTGGACTATTGTTGTTCAGAATTCTGATTTCCTTGTCGGCCACCACCTTGGCCTCGACCATGGCCTCTACCTCTGCCTCTACCTGAATTAGAGTAGAAGGCTTGTTCCAATGTGTTCTTGCTTTGTGAATAAGAATCCTCACCTTGAAAGCATTTTCTTCTATGATTAACATAGATATCAAGTACCGAAAGTTGGGAATATTCTCCCTAACTGCAATGGAGGTCTTGAATGGCTTGTACTCTTTGCCAAGCCCATTCAGACAGACACTCACCAAATCATCATCCTCCACTGATACATTAATAGACCCAAGGGATTCAACAATGCCCTTGACCTTTAAGCATATGCGTTGATGGACATGCTTTTCTTTTCCACAGTATGCAACTCTTGCTTTAACTGCAACTTCCTTGCCTTTATGTTATTCTAGAACATTTGAACCAAATTCAGCCATTCAACTGCTTGAGTGTTTACATCCTGTATGTGTCCTATCATAGTGTTTGTATTGTGACACTAATTGAAAGCAAGTACATGACTTTTCTTGCACCGTGATTCCAATCCTTGAATGCCTTTATATCTACAGGAGTGGCATTCTCCTCAGATATCTTTGGAGGCTCCTCATTGTCTCCTTCTACATAATCCCAAAATCCTTTACCCATTAGAAAATTGGTCATTTTGAAATTCCCGGAATGGAAGTTATTCTTATCCAACTTCTCACTAACAATCTGATTAATTCCATCAGACATGTTTTCCTACAGCAATCAAATAACCTGCAAAAACAAACAACTTTTGTATGCAACCTGTAATATAGCAGTATCTCCTGAACTGCCTACAGCGGCGGTACTTCAGCATAACCTGTGTGTCACCAAATGTGACCAGAGTACATGTACATACACCCAGTATCAACAACACATGTGCAAACCCTGTCTGCACTTCCAAAATGCACTGTTGCACTACAACAAACAGATTTCGAGCAAAACCAGTTCTGTACCAAAACTTCCAAAAAACTGCCAAAAATACTGAGGGAGGATTATAGAGGAGTGGCCTCTAACACTCTCCTAGATCCCCAGCTCACAAAACACAAGGAGAAGGGAGGCAAGGTGATGGAAAAGGCTCCAAAGGAAAACTATCTCAAACCTCACACCAAAACACTCAAGGCCCTGGACCGCACTCTTAGGGGAGCTCCTCCTCAACCCTCTTAGTGACATGCCAAGCCTAGTGGAGAAGAGAGTAGGGGCAAGCCCACACCTTTCCTTGCTCCTCCTTACTTCACATGCATGGGGCACATTAAGCCTCTACCCAAAGAGAAACTTTAAGCATGGAATACAAATATTCTATTGAAATAATGAGAGAGGGAGGGAGGGAGGGAGAGAGAGGAGATATGAACTTGATGATAGGAAAAGCCCACAATACAATCTTATTGATATGAAAAGTAGGAATACAAGCATAAGGATTACAAGGCTTTAGGATGGAGAGAATAATTAGAGTGATAGCCTAAGGATGATAGATAGAGATGAAGGGTAATGGCTCCTATGGATGGATCTCTATTCTCTCTTGTGTTGGTGCCAAGACTATGACCCTTTTTATAGGCCTCCAAGAGTACAAAGATATTTCATATCATGAGATACTACAAGGTTTGGTGTCCTCTTAGCCTGCCATGTGGTGGGTATTTTGGATAGATGAGGATATTTTGATAGATGGAGATACTTGGATATCCAAGGTGAGTTGGGGTTATATGAGCTAAAATATCTCCAAGTAATTCTCCAAAATGAGCCTCTCCAAGGATATGTAGATGGTGTGCAGAGGCTTGGTGAATCCTCATGGATGTTTCTAGAGATGGTGGGTTTCTCCACAAAAGAAAATCTTGAGATAATACCAAGCTTTGATATTTTGTCTCTTTATTACAAAAAAGGGAAGGTAGACTTTGCATGCCTTATTCCATAAATGGAAGGTTGAAAATTGTTGATGAAGTGGAGATTGTAAGATTCCTCCTCAGCCTGAATAATGAATAAGCTTTACTTCAATCCCCTGTAATCATTCCTTATTTCTAAATACAAGAAAATATTATTTTTGCCTAGAGAGATAAAAAATTCTAGAGAGAGATAATTTAATATTGAGATATTTTTGGATAAACAAATTCTCCTAATATCAAAAATATGTTTCCCTAAAACAAAAATTTAAAAGAAATTTTCCAAGGTGCATTAGGAATTAATTAAAAATGATTTAAAAGACCTTAGCCTAAGGGTCAAGAATTTTTGAAATTTTTGGATTATGGTTCAATTAAGATTCCTATGTGCCAATAATATAAATCAAAGTGTTGAGATGAGATGAATCCAATGAAGAAAAGAAAATATCCAAAAATGAGTAAATGCTCACATAAGATGAAGAGTTGACTGAGTACAAGGTTTATTAGTTAAAAACTATGAGATATTACTTAAAAAATGAGATATTTTGGAATAATGATACATTTTTGACACCTTGGTAAGGAGGGGGGAGACTTTGAGGTAGGCACCTATTTCACAAATGTGGATGAGTTTTTAATTCAAAAATATTAAGATAAGTTTATCTCTCCTCTCTCCTAAATCAAACTAGATTAAAAAGGGAGCTAAATTGGTCAAAATCTTGTCCAAATTTAGCCAAACTGAAGCTGGAAAATTCTAAAACTTAGCTGGACTCAGTTAGTGGCCTCCCTCACTTATAAATAGACCTTCATTCTTTTGTATTCTCATCTGTGAACTAGACCATGCCAGTATTACATTAAAATAAGCATATTTTCTATTATCCCTTAAAAATCCTCTACATTTTGGAGAAGTTGGAGCTTCTCTTTCTCTTCAACCATCCTTGGAGCTTTCCTCTCAACACACTAACCAATTGATTGGTTGGGGGCTTCTTCTAACATAGAGAAGCAAGCAAATCAAGAGGTAAGACGTAATTTCATGGTTTTTTCTCTAATATTCTCAATGTTTTCACTTCTCAACCTCTCTCAAGCTTGAGAAGTTTCAAATGAATGATTTTTCAATGAAAATTAAGCTTTATAAAGAATTCTAATGATTAATCACAAAAAGGTCCTGGAAATCCTAAGGAAACACCAACTCTTTGCAAAAAAGAGTAAGTGTTCTTTCTCTATTGACCAGGTGGAATACTTGGGATTCATAGTGTCAAAAGATGGGATTTCTCTTGACCCCGCAAAGATCCAAGCAGTCGTAGAATGGCCAAAACCCAAGAAAGATGGTAAAAGAAGTCAGAGGATTCCTAGGATTAAGCGGATGGTATAGGATCTTTATACCTAGGTATGCTCAGATAGCATCCCCTTTAACTAACCTTCTCAAGAAGATTACACTTTTTCAGTGGACTACAATGTGTCAGAGTGCCTTTGATAGACTGATGCCAACCTTAGTAACCAACCCCATCCTTAAGTTACCAGATTTTACCAAACCCTTTGAGGTAGTTACTGATGCCAATGGGTTTGCCTTAGGTGGTGCTCTTATGCACGAAGGTCATGCAGTGGCCTATGAATCCAAAAAACTCAGAACACATGAGAGAAATTATGTCGTCCATGACTTGGAGTTACTCTCAGTAGTTTATGCTCTAAAGTTGTGGAGATATTATCTTTTGGGATAGAGGTTCACCTTGATGATAGATCATCAAAGTCTAAAGAAAAGCTTCTTTTGGCCAGGACTCAAAAAGGATGTACTTGATCATGTGCAAAAATGCTTAATGTGTCAGAGAGTCAAGGCAGAGAGAGTCAAGATGCTAGGAAAATTGCAGCCTCTAGACATTCCTCAGATGAAGTGGGAATGTATCAGTAGTATGGACTTTGTCACACTACTGGATTACCTTCAGTGCAATCAAGTTACAACTCCATTTTTGTGGTAGTTGACAAGCTAACCAAAGTTGCCCATCTGATTCCAGTGAAAAAAACATACAATGTAGTAGTGGATGTTGCCAAAGTTTTCCTTAAAGAGATCTTCAGATTGCATGGCTTGCCCCAGGAGGATAGTAAGTGGTAGAGATCCCAAATTCACATCAAAATTTTGGACTGCATTCTTCGAAGCAGTAGGAACTTTCTTGGATCTCAGCACAGCCTATCACCCAAAACAGATGGCTAGAATGAAAGAGTGAATTAGGTAATTAAAGATATCCTTCAGTCATGCTGCGGGCGGGCGGCAGGGAACCCAAGAAGAAGTGGTTAAGCCATTTGCATCTGGTCGAATTTGCTTACAATGCTTCTTATTATCGAAGCATTGGGATGAGTCCTTTCAAAGCTTTGTATGGACAAGATTGCCTTACACCGTTCACTTGGTCCGACCCATTGATCAAAGTGGAGATGTCCAAAAAAATGCTTGATGACATGGACCAGCAAATGCAATCAATCCGTAAAGATATAAAGGCAGCCCAAGATAGGCAAAAGCAGTATGTAGATAAAAAGATATCTCAGAGAGAGTTTGAAGAATCAGATATGGTCTTCATTCGAGTACGACCAAAGAGAAGTTCCTTATCCTTAGGTACGTACAAGAAGCTCTCTCCCAGATACTGTGGGCCATATGCTGTTATAAAGAAAGTGGACTATCTAGCCTATAAACTTCTTCTGCCTCCCCATCTCAAGGTACATAATGTATTCCATGTTAGTTTGCTTAAGAAATATGTACCCAGCCTGAGTCATTTGCTTGATGATGAATAATTGATCTCTCCAACTCAAGGCCAAATGGTACTCCAACCTGAGGAAATTCTTGATGTTCGGGAGAAGATTCTCAGGAGCAGAGTCCTCATAGAATTTAGTTAAGTGGAAGTTCTTCCCTCTAGAAGACGCCACCTGGGAGAAAGAAGAAGAGTTGGCGAAAGATTACCCCCACTTTGCGAGATGAGGACATCTCACGTTTTTTAAGTGGGAGAGGATGTAAGATTCCTCCTTAGCCTGAATAATGAATAAGATTTACTTCAATCCCCTATAATCATCCCCTATTAAGTGGGAGAGGATGTAAGATTCCTCCTTAGCCTGAATAATGAATAAGATTTACTTCAATCCCCTATAATCATTCCCTATTTCTGAATACAAGAAAATATTATTTTTACCTAGAGAGATGAAAAATTCTAGAGAGAGATAATTCAATATTGAGATATTTTTAGATAAACAAATTCTCCTAATATCAAAAATATATTTCCTTGAAATAGAAATTCAAAATAAATTTTTCAAGGTGCATTAGGAATTAATTAAAAATGATTTAAAAGACCCTAGCCTAAGGGTCAAGATTTTTTGAAAATTTTGGATTATGGTCCAATTAAGGTTCCATGGGCCAATAAGATTAATCCAAGTGTTGAGATGAGATAAATCCAATGAATAAAAAAAATACCCAAAAATGAGTAAATGCTCACATCATATGAAGAGTTGACTGAGTACAAGGTTTATTAGTTAAAAACTATGAGATACTAAAAAAATGAGATATTTTGGAATAATGATACATTTTTGACACCTTGGTAAGGAGGGGGAGACTTTGAGGTAGGCACCTATTTCACACATGTGGATGAGTTTTTAATTTAAAAATATTAAGATAAGTTTATCTCTCCTCTCTCCTAAATCAAACTAGATTAAAAAGGGAGCTAAATTGGTCAAAATCTTGTCCAAATTTAGCCAAACTGAAGCTGGAAAATTCTAAAACTTAGTTGGACTCAGTTAGTGGCCTCCCTCACTTATAAATAGACCTTCATTCTTTTGTATTCTCATCACATTAAAATAAGCATATTTTCTATTATCCCTTAAAAATCCTCTACATTTTGGAGAAGTTGGAGCTTCTCTTTCTCTTCAACCATCCTTGGAGCTTTCCTCTCAACACACTAACCAATTGATTGGTTGGGGGCTTCTTCTAACATAGAGAAGCAAGCAAATCAAGAGGTAAGATGTAATTTCATGGCTTTTTCTCTAATATTCTCAATGTTTTCACTTCTCAACCCCTCTCAAGCTTGAGAAGTTTCAAATGAATGGTTTTTCAATGCAAATTAAGTTTTCTAAAGAATTCTAATGATTAATCACAAAAAGTTTACATTTATGCTTAGGATGCTTTTTATGTTTATCTCTCTCTCCAAAAGAATGGTCATTCCTATGACCAATTCTTATTCAAATGATGCTTCTCATTGATAAATTCTCAATTCAAAGATCAAACTCTATGCTAGTTAAGGTAGAGGTTAGAAAATGGCTTTTTATGCTTTTATATTGATAAATTTATGATAAAGTTATGATTAATTTCATAAATTAGATTTAGGTCCAAATGATAGTTACTCTATCATAATCATATTACTAAGTCTTATTCTTTTAGAAAATATTAAAAATTATCAGTAATTAGCTATGGTAAAATTTTTAGAAAATTAATACATAAATCATTTTTATGCATAATGTGAAAAGAGAACTTCCTACCATATTCTAGGATTAGTCATCCTATGCTAAAAGAATAATTTTCATCACATCCATGGAAAACTAAATTTTAGTGTTTATACTTAAATAATTAATTAGAGAAAAAGAGAAATATTTAGTAATTTCATTTTAATGCAAAAAGAGAAATTTCCATGATAATGGAGATCCATGTTTTTCAATGGGGAAAGAGAAATTTGGCATATTAAAATAATGAATATTTTTATTTTAAATTAAAGAGAAATTTTAGATAAATTATTTTATGCATGAATAAATTTAAATGATGAAAGAGGAATTCCCATCATATTTGGAATTCAATCATTTAAATGGTAAAAGTGGAATTCTTGTCATATTTAAATTAATGGATATTTTTATTTAATTTTAAGAGAAATTTTAGTTAAATTTATTTTTATGCATGAGAAAACTTAAATGATAAAAGAGGAATTCCCATCATAATTGGAAATCAATCATTTAAATGGTAGAAGTGAAATTCTTGGTATAGTTAGAATAATGCATATTTTTATTTAATTTAAAGAGAAATTTTAGATAAATTCATTTTATGAGATGAAAGAGGAATTCCCATGATAATTGGAATCCAATCATTAAATGAGGAAAAGAGGAATTTTAAGCTTATTCAAAAAAATGAATAATTGTATTTAGTTAAAAAGAAGAACTTTTATGATATTTAAGAAGAGAAAGAATTGAATTAATTTTTGGTGACAAAAGAGGAATTTTCACCAAAATTCCACCTAGAGAATTAGGGTTGAAAGAATATCTTTAGATATTTTATGTGGTTAAATCACTAAATTGGTATTTACCCAAAAATAGTTTAAATGGAAGAAGAGTATTTTCATCCAATATTCTCTAATAAAACCATTTCTTAATCTACTATGGAAAAGAAGGAATGAAATTTACAAAGTTGGAATTTTCTTACGATTAGAAGTTCAGTAGATGTTTATCTGAAGAAAATCCTTGTTAGAACTAAATCGAATGATTTCAGTTAGACTATGAGAGGGACGGACAGTAAACCTACTTGTCCATCTCTCGATCTGAATCAAGCAAAAACTTCGTGACCAATTCTAGTTCTTAATACAAGGAATAGACTGTCGTTGAATTAACCTAGCTTTCCCTTGATCGAAATCACCAGGAATCTAGTTGGACAGTCAGTCAAATGATGGGTAGAGTACCTTGATGAGAGATCAAGGATTCTCATTATGAAATTGGGGATTAAGGAGAAAGGATTTTGGGGAACCAATCTCAAACTGGGAATTTTACTTACATAGAACCTCTGTTTTCATTTAAAGGATTGTCTTACGTCGCCAGAATGCTAGAGGAAGCATTTGGCATGTGTTTTACCAAGAGGAGGTTCGTTGCAACAACGGGGAGTCGTCGAGGGATGTCGCTCGCGGCAAAGCCTGCCGAGGTCTTGACCAGTCTCAGTATGGCTAAAATGGTGCGCTTCCGGTACGATGGGCGAGGATCCATGAAGCGGTCCCTGAGTGAAGTGCTAGGACACCTAAGTAGGATCCTAGAGGGTTCTGACCAGGTGATGCACGGGCTCGCGGTTGCTAGAACACCCATGCGTGCATTGAGGAAGATTCGGATGGACTAAAAAGAATGCCTTTTGTGAATCAAATTTTGATATTGGATCTCGTTGGTTGACCAGCTGGTCTTTAACGAAGAGTCCAGATGACATATTTTGTAATATAATGGACTCAGAATTTTGGAGGATGATGGTTAGTAATACTATGATTTTCATTGAAGGATTGTTTTAAAGACATCCAAATTTGTTATAAATGGCAATTTCATATTGGGTGTGTACGTGGTATGCCTACTTTAAATTTTGCTTGAAACGCCGGCTAGGGGGCCTGGGAACTCTTTTCCTCGGTACCCGAGTAAAACATAACCAAATCTTTATAAAGGAATCCCATCAATATAGTGGTCGGCGGGTGGTTTGGCTAACCCATGCCAGTTGGATCAGAGGATTCTTGTGATACCATTAAGATAAGATTAGTTGCGTTAGTTAGATTAAGTCTTGAGAAGACCCATATTCTGTGGGAGGGAATCAGCTGTGCCTCGTTTTAAAGGAGGAAAAAAGCGATGATTCTATGGACCAAGTGCAAGTCTCTTCTTTGATCTGACCATGTAACTTCAGGTTCGGTGGGATCAGTTTGAATAGTTAAGACTTTGACCCGTTAGATTAATTCTCCCGTTCGAAGATTTTCCCTGGAGGAATCGCCTGTGCCTTCCGGGTGAGGGAAGTTTTTCCGACGAGCTCGGTTTCGGAGGAACGACCGGACTAGTCTCGTGTCTGGATATCTACGGGCGAGGCCCCGAGTGTGGATCCCTGCCCCGCACGAGAGGCTGATGCTGCTTTCGTTGCCAGCGTCCTCGGAGGGGGCAGGGTCTTAACCTTTGAATATCTCTTTTGGAGCCTTATATCCTTGTACCAAAGTGCGCATCCTCATTTGTTTTCTTTCTTTTTTGAGTTGGATATGCCTTTCCTTACATGCCTTTTTTGGCTTACATATTTTTCAAAAAGTAGGTTTAGTGTGGGCCTAAGACTAGTGAGGCTATTTTTAGGAATATATATATATATATATATATATATACACACACAATCCAAAGATGGTTTTGAATTTTTAAGAATATATATATATATATATATACACACACACACACACACACACAATCCAAAGATGGTTTTGAATTTTGTAGGTTGATGATAAATTCTCCAAAAAAGGAAAGGAATTAACAATTACACGGAGGGTGGCATGTGTGGGGTTGTTCATGTGGGAGAGAAGCTCGATGAGGGTTTGGGTGAGCATGTGTGTGCGGGATGGCTCGGGCTGAGAGCCCACGTGGGCCCGGGTGGAGAGGCTATGCATGAGGGTGTGAGGAGGGAGCTTCCAGCATGCGTGTGGGTCAAGTGGGACCCATGTAAACACATGGGCATGGGTGGGCCCATGTGGGCCCCACAAGGTGGTGTCAGGGAAGAAGAGGGTGGGAGAGTGGAGATTGATTACGAGGGAGAAAAATGATATTATATAGCATATATATGCATATATATATATGGTGTAGCATGGCTTTTGTATCTATTAGGTGTGCTCTAATAAATACAATATGGTGGTGTAAATAATATATATAGTAGTATCATAGCATAGCTAGGAGACTAAGGATCTATTTATAGGTGAGGGAGGCCTCTAACCAAGTCCAACTAGGTTCTAGAATTTTCCAGGTTCAGTTTGGCTGAATTTGGACAAGATTTGGACCTAGTTTGACTCCCTTTCGATTTGGTTTGATCTAGGAAAGATAAAAATATCACTTTTTTTTAAGTTAAAAACTCCACCACATGTGTGAAATAGGTGCCTCCTTCAAGTCCCCCCCTTCTCCTTACCAAGGTGTCATAAATGTATCATTATACCAAAATATCTCTTTTTTTAGTAATATCTCATAGTTTTTTTACTAATAAACCTTTACTCAGTCAACTCTTCATCTTATGTGGGCATTTACTCATTTTTGGGTATTTTCTTTTATTCATTGGATTTATCTCCTCCCCACACTTGGATTAATCCAATTGGTCCATAGGAACCTTAATTGGACTATAATCCAAAATTTTCAGAAAAAATACACTAGAAGGATTTTTATATCAAAAAATATCTCATAGTTTTTTTACTAATAAACCTTTACTCAGTCAACTCTTCATCTTATGTAGGCATTTACTCATTTTTGGGTATTTTCTTTTATTCATTGGATTTATCTCCTCCCCACACTTGGATTAATCCAATTGGTCCATAGGAACCTTAATTGGACTATAATCCAAAATTTTCAGAAAAAATACACTAGAAGGATTTTTATATTAAAAAATATCTCAATTCTGGACTACCTCCCTCTAGACATTTTCTCTCTCTAGGCCAAAACATAGTAAAACAGGATCTTTCTTTTATTTCAAAGAGGGGAATAATTACAAGATCAGAAGGGGAGGTTCTTACACCTGTACACCTCAAAAGCTGCGGGGAGGAATCTTACATGAGTGGTGCATTGGGTAAGTGAGAGACAGTTACAAAGAGAGAGATTTAGGGAGAGAGAAATGTATCCATTAATAATCTAAAATTTTAATACATTTTTTATATTTATGAGTTTCCTTTCTGGAATGCACTTCAATATTTCCGTGAAAATGTAACACTTTTCCTTAGAGCTCCTACATCTACTACTCATAATATACAATCCATTTAATAATCTTAATGCCTCTTTGATTAAGAGGAGCTTATGTGTTGAGATATCGAGCTCAACTAGTGCTACGGGTGGACATTGATGACCCACCTGGGTGATAGCTTCCGCACCATTGGCATGGTTGGTGAGATTATGGGTGATATGCGGCCAGTGGGATGATAGGCTGTGTGACAGCCATTTTGGATTACTTGAGACTGGCATAGTTATAGCGCCAGCTCATTTAGTCGGGTTCACATTATGGACCGACCCTTGTATGTTGTAGTAGTTTACTAACCCATATAGTGTGTACTCTTATCTTTATGTTATGTTGGTTGAGTAGAGAAGAAGAAAATAGAAGAAAATTTAGCTATCCATCTCTCTCTTGTGTCTTGTTCTCTCTTGTGTGTGTGTGTTTGCTTGCTAGGGTTTGAAGCTCTCCCTCACCCCCACATTATCTTTATGGTATCAGAGCCTGGTTCGTGTGAGAGCTAAGGAGGCAAGCAAGAGGCAAGAACAAGCAAGAAAGGAAGCGGTACTACACAGGTAAGAGCATCATCATCTCTTTCCCCTTCTTGGTTTAGGTACAACACCCCCTCAGGGAGCTACACATCTCCGATTGAGAAGCTATCTTCACGGGAGCAGAGCTACAAGGCAAGTATACGATCCTATTGGACAATGTTTTTTTAGCCAAATTTGCATTTCGAGCACGTTACGTGCCCCGTTTTGTCACCTGCAAGGTATTGAGACAGGGTAAATTGAAATTCCCCATGCATTAATTTTTTCTCATTGGGCTTGGGAAAAATGCACAAAATCTTGCCCCCATCTCCCTTCTACATTTTCAAAATCCCTTAGGTACTATATCTATAACTACACTATAAGTATGCATATTTCTACCACCTACTATTTGCCATATTTTCTCTCTCATCTTTATATATATATACTTGCACAAGTAAATAAATCCTAAGTCTATTTTCTCATATATATATTTATGCCTAAGATATCTTTTTCGTAGAAGTCTCCTTTTGCACCCAACCTACTATGCCCTATAGAATGGATGTAATGTGATATGATGTAAATTGGGATAGATGTGAATGGATGATATGGGATGTGAATGGATGATATGGGATGTGAATGGATGAGATGTGATGTCATGTGAATGAATGATATGGGATGTGAATGGATGAGATGTGATGTCATGTGAATGAATGATATGGGATGTGATGTGATGTGAATCGGGATGTGAATGAATGTGATGTGATATAATGTGAATTGGGATAGATGTGGATGAATGAGATGTGATGTGAATGGATGAGATGTGAATCAAGATAGATGTGAATGAATGAGATGTGAGGTAAAATGGATGTGATGTGGATCGAGGTAAATATGAATGGATGAGATGTGATGAGATGTGAATCAGGATGAGATGTGAATGAATGTGATGTGATGAGATGTGAATGAATGTGATGTGATGAGATGTGGATATGGGTAGATACGAGTGGATGAGATGTGATGAGTATAAATGTGGAAAGATGTGATGTGATGGAAAATGGTGTGATTGGATGAATGTGGATTGATGTGGAACAATGTGGAAAGACGAGAGTTCATTATAGAAATTGTATTTATGACCTGTTTTTAAATGATTGTTTTATGTCAAGAATGCTGGGAAAGCATTTTGACCATCTTGTGAATGAGGTCGTGGGTGGAGACCTAATTGATAAAGTTGCAACAGCTAACAGAGAGTCAACGGAGGACGTCTCGTGTAGCAAGGTTGGCTGAGGTCTTGACCAGCCTCGGTTCAATTTAAATGGTGAGCTTCCGGTACTGTGGATGAGGGACCAAGGAAGCAGCCTATGAGTGAAGCGCTAGGTGACCTGCGAAGGATCCTAGAGGTTGCTAACCATACGGTGCTTGGGCTCTGGGTCGTCGAAGATACCCACGCGTGCATCAAAGAAGATATTGGAACAAGGAGTAAGAGTTGTTTTCTGAATTCCGGCATGGATCTGGTTGATTGACCTTGCTAGTCCTCAATGGATGAGTCCATAGCTCTTTTATATGGATCTGTTGGTTGATCTTACTGATCTTCAGCAGAAAGTCCATCTGGATTTTTATAAGTGAATATATTGTCGGGTACTATGAGCTAGGAACTATTGAAAAGGCCCCTGAGTGGACAGGTGGTGAGCGTTCTAGTTGCCAATGATGCCATAGGTACACCGATGAAGGAATGATTGGAAATTAGAATTCAACCGGATATTTTGGAGGATTATGATCAGTGATACTATGGTTTTGTTAAAAGATTGAATGTGTAAGTGGTGTGACTATCTTGAAGTTTGCATGAAGCAGCAGCTAGGGGGCCTGGGAACTCTTTTCCCTGGTACCAACTTACCAAATTCCTAATTGGATCCCATCACTACAGTGGTTGGGCGGTTGGCTAACCAATGGGACTGGATGGGGTTAGGCTGGACTAATGGATCCCTAAAATGAGACTCAATTTTGTTATGGTATGACAGATGAAGTAAATCTCGGATAGTAATTGTTCTATGAAAAAGAATCAACGGCTGTGTCTCTCGCTGAGGAAAAAAGCGTTGGTCTCTATGATCCAAGTGCAAGTTCTAATGACTCTAATCTACCACACCTAATCGTCTCTCCTGACCATAGCTGACATCCAGCTAACTAAACTCATCTCCAGCACGTAGAAGTGCTCAGATTTTGCCTCCAAAGTCCTCTCTTTGTATCCTATCAGAAATCTGGTCTCCAAAATCCCAAAGTGTTCTCTACCGTTAGATAGCTCCAAATCCTAGTCTTTAAACCACTTAGAACCAGGTAGCTACCTTCAATTGACCACCACTGGTTGACAGTTAACTCACTCAAAATGCCATAGACAAGTCAGATTCTCACTATTACCTGTCTCTAAATTTTGATGGATTTTCCAGTCCAAAATTGATTCTCTAGTGTCCTCTACAATCCTCCGATGTCTGCGGACCTTGTGGCTACACTTCCTCAACCTTTTTGATGGTCCTGCCATCTCTTGATCTTCCACCTACAAAGTTCTGCTTCCGAATTCTACCACACAGCTGTTTGCCTTTGAAGTCTACAATAATTATGATACTTCCCAAAATGTCCTCTGATAGCTACAAACCTTCGGATTTCTTTCAACTTAGCAAGATATTATCTCCAAATCTCTCTCTTAACTATAGTAAGCCACAACTGCCTCCGACTGTTTCTACCCAACTAGCCTAACTGACCTGGCTAACATAGAAACTCTCTTCTTTGAGTCAGCTAACACCACAAAAGCCTCAAAACACTTAGACAAAACCAGAACCAATCCTCATAAACAATCAGCTGACCATTAATTGCTGACACAAAAACTCTGTAAGACAATAAGCCTTCTGATAGTTGTCCTATCCAAAACTATTAGCTGTGCCTCAGATCCACTTTCTATCAACTCAAATAGGTTAGAATTAGATCCTACACAGTTTGGTGACTATTCTAATATCTGGCTGATAAAGAATCAATCCCTATCCAGGCTTATTGGACCAACATAAACTTAACCAGAATTAACGCTCCACCTGCAGATTTTTCCTCAAAATAACTCCATCCACGTAACACAAAATTGAACCAAAAACCACTGAAGAACTCTTTAAAACCACACAACTTAATTCTCCCTGTAGATTGGGAAGACTATGTACCACACAACAAACCCTCAAACTTGAGCAGTTGAATGAAACTAGCAACAAATCAAAAGGAATTTTCACACAAATGACCACAAAGAAACCCAAACGTATGTACTCATCAACTGCTTTGCAGGCTTAACTAGCTGATACAATTGGGAGATGCTTGAGCAATCCTTCATGTGGCCCAAGTTCTAATAGTGTTGTACTCAGTGAGATTCTGGGACACAGCCACCAACGTAGAACTCTCAACCACTCCTGCAATCCCTTGATGTGGGCAGATCAAGTCTTCTCAGCCTTCAACACAAAGCAAGCCTACAGATAACCAACCAACTTCTCCGCAATCTTCACATCCAAACACTAGCTCTCTCAGCAAGAACGTCTTCAACACACAAAAGCTTCCACAATGCTCTCTACATTGCTCTTTCTCTCTCTCTCAATGCTAGACTTGCTTACACCCCCCTCTTCTTCGTGCGCAACTCTACTCTATCTCCATGCATATTCTCACCTCCTCTACCCAATCCTGTTAGCTAACCACCATGCAATAGTTCTAATGGCAGAGTTGATTATAGTGAGTTACCAAAGCGCAACTACCCACAAAAAAACCCTTCAATGTCTAATTATTTTAATGAAAATTAAGTAATCACATTTTATATATGAAAGGAAAGAAAAAATTCAATGTTATTGTGGTAGGCTAGTGCTTTTCATTTCATTTTTTGCTCCCCCTAATCAACTAAAAGAAAACAAAAATACTCTACTCTTTTATGTGATAGCTAAAACCAGCTAGCACAAAGCTTTGCAATGTCCATATAAACTTCCTTTAACATTGTTACCTTTGCTTTGACCACACCAGCTTTAGAAGCTTCCTACACTCTACTCTTCAAAATAATTCTCTCTGTCTTTTTAATGCATTGATCAGTCTCTTCGTAGCTTGGCTTTATGCCCAGACACCCTCGAGCCAATGCCATGGGACAAGGCCTTAGGCCAAGGCATGGCCAAGGCGGCCAGCTAGGCAGCTAGCCCAGTTAGCCGGCGGCCTAGGTGGCCACGAGGGGAAGGTGGCTTGAGCCGCGGGCCAGCAAGGTCCGCCGACCAGCTTTTAACGCTGACCAGCCACCCGCGAAGGGTTGACCAGCTAGCACACCGGCCCACGAGCGCTGACCAGCCAACACACTGCCCGACAGATCAATGCTCAAGAATCAACCGCTTTGTGGTGCTGTTTGTAGTTCCGTTGCTAAGCTTCCACTACATCTCCAGCACCCCCCCCCCCCCCCCCCCCCCCCCCCCCCAAAAAAAAGGCCAAAAGGGGAGGCTTGGGGGGGGGCGCATATCTCCCTCCTCTTCCCAAAGGAAAAAAAAGGGGGGGAGGGGGGACATATGTGTGCCAGCATCCAAACTCCCTCTCAGCGTTTTACAGTGGAATCTTCTAAAAACAGATTTTGGAGCACAGTGGCTCTCTCATCTATAACCACCAACATGATCATCACCATCATCATCATCATCCCCTCCTTAGCTTGTGTGCTCGAACTTCCCAAATCCATTGCCACCGATCGGCAGTCTAAGAAGAAGAAATTGTAAAGCTCTTGGACTACCCTTTCCCTCCACACAGTGCAATGCCCGCCGCAGCATGTGCGGCCTCCCCTTCCATCATCTTAGTGATGCTAATGCCCTTGCCTTAGAAGCCCTCCAGGGCTACTTCCACCCTTTCCACGGAACTAAAGCGCATGCCTCCTGCATCACACCGTGGCAACCAACTATTTCAATGGCACATCCGTGGCCTTGCCAAAAGATGTGAAGTGTAATGAAGGCAATGCCCCCTTAGCAAGGAACTTGGAAGAAATCAAGGTCCTATTGAGGATTTTGCTTTTTTATTTGCATTTGGCCTACATGGTAGTGCTGACAGCAGCAAACATGATTTGGCGGCCTGACATGTGCTATGAACATCGAGTCTGTCTACAAGGTGCCTACTTACCTTACGATTGCCCACGATTATACACAGCCCAAAGTTCACCACATTCTTCTTATGGCCCAAAACAATTTTCATGTTGCAATTCATTTCTCTTGGAATTTGAAGCACTCCATTCATGGGCTTCTTCTTTCAAAGTTATATTGTCTATTTCCCCACATGCACTGAAAGTCCCTTGAAATACTAAAATCAAATCAATTTCATGGTAGGGAGCAAGGATATATTTTATTACAGGAGAACATAATGAGACACACATGATTGGAGATCATGCTACAAACAATTAACCAAGACCACTTCATATAAGAGTTTCAACATAGAGACTAATTTATGCAATCACATGCCTATATAAGATTTTGATGTGATCATCATCAAAAGACCTATGACTTTACCATACTAAAATTCAAGACTATGCAACTTTATTTGATACAATTGCTAACACTCCACTAAAAAATCTAAGGTAACATTAATGGACATCACTGATACAAATCAAGAAACGTATTATGCATGGCTAAAAAATGCACTTATATGTTATGGGCAACAACAATACAATGCACCGTAAGCGGCATCCACAAACTATCATGGGGATGAGGATGGAAATAGCTCCCATAACGCATGAATATGTTTACTAAGAATCAACCTCAAAAGGGTACATGGATAAAAATTAAATTTACACAAGAGCAAAAAGCAAATGGAGGTATGTAAATAGAGAAGAAAGAGGAGGGAGTGCAAAGAATATGGGAATCAAATATTCATGATACAATGTGGGCAATTTGTCTTATGAAATTTCATAGCAAAGTCACTTGTAAAGCATGGCTAGGTGGCCACGTAGGGAAATGTAGAAAATAAATTAAGCAAGTTGGGAAGAGGAGTCCCAACGCCAAGCCAGCATCATGAGAGGGAGAGGGATAGATAGAGGTGGAGACAGCATGAGGGTGCGTGTAGAGGTAGAGAGAGAGTGTTTGTGTAGAGTAGAGGGAGAGGGAGAGAGAGTGTGTAGAGGGAGAAATAAAGGGATGGAGAGAGAGAGAGAGAGAGAGAGAGAGAGAGAGAGGGAGGGAGGGAGGGAGGGAGAGGTCTAGACAAGGGGAGAGGGAATACGGTGACAATGAGAGAGAGAGAGAGAGAGAGAGAGAGAGAGAGAGAGAGCGAGAGAGCGAGAGGGATACATAGAGGTGGAGAGAGCATGAGGGTGTGTGTTGAAGGAGGAAGAGAGAGAGAGGAGGAGAGAGGGGGAGAGGGAGAGAGGGAGGGAGAGGGATAGACAAAGGTGGAGAGAGGATGAGGGTGTGTGTTGAAGGAGGATGAGAAAGATAGGGAGAGAGAAAGAGTGTGTAGAGGGAGAGCATGTTGGTTGCAATGGATTGGAGGAGGAGAGAGAGCATGAGGGGGGCGAGGAGGGGGGAGGGGCTAGGCTAGGATAGGGAGGTGGGCTCGGCTGGGCTTGGCTGGGAGTAGGGAGGAGGGGAGAAGAAAGTGAAGACATGGGTATAGGGAGAGGAGGGGAGAAGAAAGTGGAGACATGGGTATAAGAGAGAGAGTGGTTGTATAAAAAAAACCTTTACAAAACCCGCCCATCCCCACCTTGGGCTCGGCTGGGCTCGCGGCTGGGAGTAGGGAGGAGGGGAGAAGAAAGTGAAGACATGGGTATAGGGAGTAGGAAGGAGGGGAGAAGAAAGTGAAGACATGGGTATAAGAGAGAGAGTGGTTGTATAAAAAAAACCTTTACAAAACCCGCCCATCCACCTTGGTGGATCTTTGGTGATAGTATTTATTTACAATAAAAATTATGCTTTTTCTTTGAGTATATCATTCATTCATTATGAATATGCTATAAGGCTTAGACCCACCACCATGAACTTTATCATTATATCAAGGCAACCTCCTTGTGGCCTTTCATTAGATAGCCAAGGAGGAGATTAAGATCGATTATAGCCTAGGTTAGGTTAATCATAAGAACCACCTTCTTCTTTCTTCCCTCACTTTCGCCTTCTTGCTAGATTAAGAGGTGATTTAAGCCAAGATTTAAACGCCCTCTTTGACACTTTCAGCCAAGGCCAATTATGACAAGCTACAAAGAATGAACTTGTAAGTCTTTACCTTTTTCTTTGTTATTTAAACTTGAGAGTGCTTACTTTTCTTATGTTATTTAAACTTGAGAGTGCTTACTTTTCTTATGTTAGTTAAAGTATTGATGAAGAACTTTTCATGTTTTGATTGAAGTGTTGATGAAAAACTTTTAAAGTGTTGGTGTTTTTGGGTTCATGTAGCCTTAACATGCATGCATTAGTCGCCACCTCTTTAAGGGGTGAATTCGTGAGCACAGCCAACATTTTTTCAAAAAATCCATAAGATTATTTGAAAGAATTTCCCAACAATGAGGAAGTTAAGCTCATTGAAAAAATTTGGAAGAAGTACACCAAGGGAATTGAGCCTTGGTTTCCATTGACACAGAGATACTTGGCCAGATTGGTACATAATGTAAGTTATTTAATGTTTAATAAGACATTTTAACATGTGTAACTTTAATATTTAAGACATTTTCATATACAATAATACAAGGGCATAAGAAACAAGCATCAAGTGTCTATGAATTGGATATTCTGTGTTGGTGAGAGCATAATGTGGTTTCCATAAGTTCAATTCTTCAAAGATTTACATAAGAAGCTAGAACCAATGAGGTCTTCTTTATCTAAGGAAGAGTTGATAAAGGTAGAGAATAAGAAAATGGATGAATTGACTAGAAAGTACAGTGACAGAATTGGAAAGGTAACGACTTGGATATCGTGTCTTTAAACAATATGCCCTACTCTTTTTACTGATTAAACATCTTCTTTTTTTTAATACTATTTTTTATTGTGGATAGATCTTGAATATTGTTGATCCATCTCTTGGGGAAGAGTGGTGGAAGAGGAGTCTTGACACTGAAGTGGTAGGGTGAAAGCTTCGCCACATATGATTGGCATGAGGTATAGGTTGAGCTTTCCATATCTCCTTTCCTCTTGCTCCTACCTAGCTTGCTTGGATCTCTCTCTTTGGGTGACACAAAGAGAGTGTAGAGTGAGCCCCTAGCGGTAGCCTCACATCAAGGAGTTAACCCTAATAGGATTGGCCAAGTGCAAATCACCGGATTCAACCCTTGCATGCACTCTCTACTTCTTCTCTCTTGTGCTTGTGAGGTATCATATTAATCCATTAACATCTTTAAACCACTCTAGTTAATAGATGTGGGTAAGGATCTCGAACGAATTTTTTTGGTGGCTAGCAATTTCCAAGGAGTGAATCTTCCTTTTTGTGGCGAGCACTTTTTCTCTTTTTTGTAGTATGTATCTCTCTCCCTCACTCACATTCTCTCCTCTCCATACCCAATCCCTACACTCCCTCTCTCTCTATTGTCCCACTCTATCTCTCTCTCACTCCCTAATTTACACTCTCTACCTAATTTACACTCTATCTCTCCCTAATTTACACTCTCTGCCTCACCCTCTTTCCAACATCTATCTATACACCACCTCTCTCTCTCCCCCCCCCCCACTTATTCTTCCACACCCTTAGAAAAAAATGTTAGTACAACATCCTTGCAAACAAAAAAGTGGGCAAATAAATTAGTGAAGAAAGTGTAGCATTCTATTCCATCTATTAATCACACATAATGTTTAAAGTGTTGCAATCCCATCCCATCCATCCATATTAATAAAAAGTCATGTCATTACATACAAAAGAAGGTCTTCATGCCCTAAGTGGACAAGGACATTAGTTATTGAAGTTTTGGAATCCCTTTGCATCCATATTGTTCACAAGCCAAGTTCAAAAAATTGCTTGCATGCAAGATATGGCTTCCTCTATTAAATCCTTCCCATGAAATCTGGACAAGTGCATGTTGGATGGCCTTTGATATATATATCATAAACACCAACTTCTATGCCTTCTACAAAGGTTTGTACAGTGAAAACCTCATATTGTTTAGACTCAATCACCATTTCTTGTGTTACCATTGCTTTCATTTCGAGAGCTCTTTTAATTCTTGTTGTTGCTTGCTCTAAGATGTATGTCCTGTATCTCATGCATCGCCTCTCTCGAGATGTGACATTTGCTGTTATTGTTTCCACCTTTTGAATGTCCTGGCAGCTCAGTCCTTGTATTTTAGAGGAGGATATATTTCCTTCCACGTTCTTCATTTGTAAATTGAAACTTGCAAGATTCAGCAATGCATTGACCTCATCTTTTGAGAGTTTGGTACCCTCTACCACAGGCCAAACTAAAGGGACTTTGTGTGAAGGATGATCAATGTTCTTATCAATGGCCCATGTGTGCATTACATCTATGTTGCAAAACCACATCAGACCTTGTTGAAAAAAATGAGAGAGCAGTGCCCCCTTTGTACATCCCACAATAGTTCGCCCACATTTTCCCATCCTCCCTGAATTCCCCAGACTTTTTACCTTGGTATTTTTTGGAGTCCTCCTAATTGCCCAGAAGGTTTGATGTATTGGTGCTTCCACCACACTAGTATATGTGGATTCATTGCCCGCACTTGTCTCTTCATCTAAGAACTGAATCTTTCTAGGTCTTCCAATTGGTTTTCTATCTTGAATATGCACATTGAACTCTAGCCTATGGCTTGCATCATCCTCCACATTGAACTCTGGCCTATGTCTTGCATCATCCTCCACATCAATTACTATAGAAGATTGCCTCTTACGCCTTGTTGACTCTCGATCACCACTTAAAGGAGTTGGTGCCTTGTACATGGAAGTACCTACAGTGCTGCTTTTCATAGTCTGTATTATGACCTGTGCTAGACTAGGAGTGGTACAATTTGCCATTTCAACAAGCTTCTCAAGACTAGGCCCTGCTCCAATGTGTTTGCCAAGGTTGTAAGAATTCTATTTTGCACTTTGCAAGAGGGCATTGGCCATGTCTATAATACAAGCATCATATAATGATATTCTTTGCTTGAAACCCTCCCTAGCTAGCTAACTTCCATGCTTGGATTCTGATAAGTTTGAGCGTAGTGTGCATGCTTGATCACTACTCTTCTCTACCTGTAATAATTACTCAAATAAGCTAATGCCAATAATTTATCCATAGGTTATGTTTCCAAAAACCCAAGCTTAACAAGAGATAGGGGTAGTAGTCATATAGAAATCATTATATTGCCCCAATGGGTAATATGAATTTCCCACCAACTGAACCATACGTCCATAGCAGGTATGTCTCGATCACTCACATTGCCACTTCACCACCATTGTGTCAGATGACACGAGCTTGCGCTCGTGCTACTATTTTTATCGTTGTTGTTCTCACCATTGCTCACACATGTTCATGTGTACACTGTGGATTTCTGTCATGACATACTTTGTGGTATGAAGGTTGAGGCTTTGTGCCGACTAGTGGAACAAGAATGACCGTTCTCAACCATTCATCTCTAGCCCTTCATTGTATACTTCTCTTATGGCATTCCAATTTTCTTAGGCCTCATCTGCCACCATGAACCCAAAAAAGTTAGCCTTCTCAAATCCATGTGTCACCATGATATTATTCAAGCACTCCCAAAATAAGACTTGGGAGGTCTTGTCCTCCTCTTTCATTTCACATGTACTTACTGTAAGAAGCTTTTTTAAGAGCTACCACACAAAAACAACAAAAAAAGTGATGACATGATGTACATTTAATGCTATTATAGTATTTTCATAAATGAATTCCTTGCTACCTTGGATCATACACATGGAATGCCATTGTCACCCAATCTAAAATCCAATGTGTGTGGTCAAATTGTATCCAAGCTCTCCTTAGATCACCATTGCCAGAATGCCTCATTCTATTTACAAGATCAACACCTGATGCAGGTCCCTTTGTTGACATCTTGAAGATAAAACCTTGATCAGATTCACTCCCTTGGCCTAGAAATCTTCTTCCATGAAAGAAATCATAGGTATAATCCCTCTTCAACCACAATAAATCATCATAGCCAAAAGACCCTATTCGAGGACACTTACGTGCTTGAAATACTGACATGCAAAACCTACAATACACAATTGGTTAAATAAGCTAAAACCACCTCTTCAAGTAATTCTCAATGCATACTTACTTATTATTTTCAACTAGAGGTCCAAGCTCCTCCAACACATCACTGAACTCCTTTTCTTGCTACTCTGAATGCCCCCCTTCCCTTACCAACCTACACAGTGTGTATTCATGACTGCCCATGTGTATCATTAACCGAGTGAGGGTCTCATCACATGTAGCTGGCTTCTTGCAATAGTGGTCCAGGCTCGACGGGGCTCTCACCCTCTTCTCCGACGCCCCTTTCCCATTATGTATGGCTAGGAGGCCCACTATGCAAGTCCTCTTCATGCATCCTTTGAAACAAATATCATTGTTGCTAATGCCAGTGTTTAAATACCAAGGACAAGTTGTATTTGGGCACTCCATTATGCCGATACAATGGTTAATCCTGCACACTCCTTGGTGAAAGGAAACATTTGAAGGGCTGGCTTTGTCCAAATATGACCATCTAACTTGTGGTCCATCCCTGCCATTGTTGAACCACATCCCTTTATGTTTGGAAACTTGAATATCAAATCTCCATCATAAAACCTTGGAAGCTCTTCAACTTGTACAACTTGTTGAATTTGTCATACACGCTTTATCAAAGTGTTTTCCTTCTTCATTGTAAGCAAGAAATCCACAGAACCTCTGTCCATAAGGTAACTGCATCAACAAACTATGAGGGACTTTCAAGATCCACAGAAACCCGACTACACATGGGTGTATGACATTCTGAAGTGAATGTCATCTCATACAAGAGATAAAGTGACCCCTCAAGGATATAGAGGTCATTACCCTCCATATCTTGATGTGGAATAAGGATCACATGTTTTTCCTCATCTTCTCTACGATTGATGACATCTAAGGACTTGAACTCCTTGGGATAAGATTTTTTAATCAAAAAGTACCTTTTCCATTGCACAATGGAACACACATGTCAACATCAGTAAGCTGGGGGATAGTAGCTTGGCCTCCATGAAGAGAGAGAGAGAGAGAGAGAGAGAGAGAGAGAGAGAGAGAGGAGATGGGTGGGCAAGGGAGGGGATGGGTGGGCAAGGGAGAGATAATCCAAGAAACTTAAATATTTAAATTTAAAAAATTAGGGTTAGGTTTAGGTTTAGGTTTGTAACATACCCATCTTCACTAATAAAGAAATGTTCATGTAATAGATAAATTTATGAGTTTTTATGGTATAAAAATCAATGATTTTTTTATTTGAGTCATTTCTACTTAGAATCTTCAAATTATGAGCCCAAATTTAGAATCTGCGCGCGATTTTACCCTAGTATAGGATTTTACAGCATCCAAAATGGACACCGGATCAAGCTTATACGCAAATTTCAGTCATTTTAGTTAAAAAGCGACAACCTTTAAACCTTAACAAATGCACGACCGGGCGTCTGATTGACGAACGGTCTGAACCCCAAAATGGACACCGGATCAAGCTTATACGCAAATTGCAGTCATTTTAGTTAAAAAGCGACAACCTTTAAACCTTAATAAATGCACGACCGGGCATCTGATTGACGAACGGTCTGAACCCCAATGACCAAGATAACCTCTCGGAAAAAAAAAATCACCCCTCGGGGCGGTCCGGCATGAAAATCAAGGCGGGCACCCCAAATTTAGAGAGCCCGTCCCAACATTTGGACCATACACACTTACGAGGGTGCCCGTACGATGGCCGCACAAGAACCAAAGGACGGCTGCCCACTGTGTGGTCCACACGTACAGCTACGTGGACACCCATGCTGCCCCAGACCAGATAAGGTACATGCGTACCACTCCTTTCCCTGATAACCGACAGCGTACCTTTCCCCTAGATCCATGCAGGTCATTGATCCATAGCCTTTGATGGTACACCCTCCTTTCGTCCTTGCTTCGCATAGCGCCCGTACCCATACCCCACAGCTATATAAACCCCCGGGGTGCTCCACAGGCAACACACATTTCTGCGTGTAGCGTATGCCATGTTGTACCGCCGTCTGTCCCTACGCAGTGTACTTGCTATAGTACAGCCACCCCTTGTTGTACCGCCGTTTGTCCCTGTGGAGTGTACTTGCTATAATACAGCCGTCTGTCCCTGCACAGTGTACTTGCTATAGTACAGCCACCCCTTGCAGCCACCCCTCTCACACTCCCTCATTTGCCTGTTTTCAGAAGGCAATTTTCCTCCATCCCCCTCTTGCTAGGAGGCAGTGTCCTTAACTCTTCTCCCCCCTCCCCCCCTGTGTGAAGAGACTTACAGCAACCCTTAGCCTTTCTCCCCTTTAGCAAAACGTTTTTGTCTTAAGGACATCTCACAATCCCCCCCCCCCTCCCATTTTGTGTAGACTTTAATAAAAGGTTTTTGCCTTAAGAAAGGGTTCATGCGCTATAGTCTTTTGCTCATATGGTGAGCAAACGATCTCAGAATTGAGATCTGACTGAAGCATTTTGATTGTGGCAGCGAGCCCTACAAGTTGACGTCCAAGATAGCCCCATCCCGAAAATGTCAAAATATTACCTCAAGAGGAGCGCGCAACAAACGAGATTAGGGAAGATGCTCCCGCCGATGCGGCTCCAACCCTCCCTTTTGAAGCTTCTCAAGGAAATGGTGGCCAGGTTACCTTGGTTATATTTTAAAGAAGAGTTTTTTTTATATTAGTGCTAATAAATGTGTATCTTTTTCTTTTAAAAATAATGACATAAAATTGTATAAAGTTACGAATTGTGTGATGCTGTATTCAATAATATGCTTTGAAATTGCTATCTTTAAAGAGTGCAAGTTTTTCCTGGCTTCAATGCTAACTCCGTTCCGTGCTTGTGTAGCCGGGTGGCGTCGTTATAGCAAAGCCTAGGAATGGCCCAAGGTATTCCTCATACCAGATTGAGGCGAGAGGTTATGATGCTACCTAGTTTTGAGGGCCCAGGCTAGTGCGGTAAATAAGCCCATCCTAGTGTGCAGACATCCCTCTGAGGGGCGGGAGGATCGAGCGATGGAGCCTCAGAGAGCGACATGCCACGACCGGCTTGAGTCCTCTCGCCAGCGGTGGTCAATGAGGTGTATGGTCCCATAGGGTTTTGCCCAGCATGTAGAGGTTGGAAGGCTGAATTCTAGATCATCGGCAGAATAAAGGAAAAGAATAAGAGAGCCGGTTTGGCTTGTATGGAATTCATTCATGTGTATAAAATTTTTATATATATATCTTGTCTTTGGCATGATTGTATTGTGTAAAAAGGCTATTTTAACAAACCTTGTGAAAAGGGCCTTAATTAAGGAACATGTTTATTTATGTCAAACAGTGTGGTAGGATTAATTAGAAAACAAATTGACGCGTGAGTAGGGTGGAAAGTGGGAGGATGGAATGCCCTGATGGCACCATCCTACGGACGGGTGGACCCGATTAGTCGGGTAGCTTTCCAACATATTAAGTGAAAGCCCTATGTTAGATAATTAGGTTCTTGGGCAACTCTATTCTAGAAGACTAGGTCAGCGGGCTGTGCCTTGCATGGATGAGGAAAAAAGCGTTGCCTCTAGAAATCAGTATAGTAGTTGCCCAATTTATGATAAATTACCCTATGGGTGATTTGACTTTTAGAAGATCACGCTTCCCCTGTGGGATAGGACTAGGTCTTACCTATGAATCATATCCTTGAATCTCTACATGGTTAAGGTGTCGATAAATAAGAAATTTTCTCCAAGTTAAGACTGAGTGGACTATCTTAAGTGTTTCTCCTATTTTAGAAGGGGGGAACCTTAGAATTGGTATCAAAGCCGATCTTAGCTCCTAGGAATTACCATTTAAGGACTGTTTTGAAATGAATGTTTAACCTAACTAATGCTAATTAATAAAAACATCCTACTAAAACAAATAAGTTGAATTGATGTTTGAATGATTGTAGGAAGAGGAAGATGCCTACTCGAAGTTTCTAGTTTTCTAATGCATCTTCGAGACTACTAGTCACTCCTCAAATTTCGAGTTCCGTGACACCATGGTACATATACTAGAGAAGATGTCCCTCCCTCATTTCTCTCGTATTGAAAGAGGATGGGGTAGAGATTTCTGGAGTCATGGGCGAAGATATTTCTTCATCCGAGCAGATCGAATTGGGAACCTTACCACCACCGACCTAAAGCGGATTCGTTGGATTGAAAAGTTGAAGATGATCCATTTATTTTGGTTCGTCGGTACCCCCAAGGCCGCCACCTCTGTGACTATAGATGGGATTCGCATACCTCGGGATCGTTGGGTGTATGACCAAGTGATGCAGATCTTACCTGCTGATAGAGTAGCTGTGTTGGAACCTACCCCAATCTAGAGTCTACCACCCTTACCATCAGTTTTTAGAATCTTAGAAACTACAGCAGAACCCCCATATTTCACCTATGTGGACCGCTCTACCCTTATGTCATAGTCAAGCTTAGGAATTTCCCTTGATAGCAAATAAGACCAATTATATTAGTCTCAGATCTTTGTAATAAAACTCGTCCTTGTAAATATTTGGAAATAAAATGATTTCAATGTTTTACTCTCCAAAAATAAGCGTTGTGCAAATATGAATCTTGTAATCTTAAAATTGTTTTTACAATGATGGCCAGGATGATCACCCTCTACTCCCCAATGTGCTTTACACTGACAGGAGAAGAAGCTCCTGCTCAAGCGAATGCAACCTCCCTCCTTTAAAGGAGAAGGTTCAAAGGTTGAGAAGGATGCTGAAGTCTGGATTGAGGCGATGGACGATTATTTCTCTGCCACCGGTACTGGAGTAGCAAATCAGTCTATGCTTGCACGGTTTCGCCTCATCGGAGATGCTAAACTCTAGTGGAAACAATGGTGCCGTGACAAAGAAGTCACCGAGCATTCTCAAACGCGGGAAGACATCAAGTAGGCAGTGAAGGAAAGATATCTTCCCCCATCCCATGAATCCATAAAGATGAATGAGTTTTTTAGTCTTAGGCAGTGTAGCTTAACTCATGAGGACTACTATTCCAAATTTATCACTCTTCGGAAGTATGCCCCAGCTATGACTACTTCCCAGCAAGTGGCTCGTTTCTGCCAAGGTTTAAATGAACCCTTAGACACTCACGCCTTGAAGCAATGAGGCCAAGCACATTACAGGATGCTCTCATACGTGCAAAGCCCCTTGTGAAAGAAATGAAGACTGACAAACCTAAGCATCAAAAGAGATCTTACCCTTAGGCAAATCCTAAAGATCAACCCTACAAGAAACCCCAACAGAATTTTCCCTACTACAACAGAGGGTGACAAGGCAACTCTTTTGTCCCCCGCCTCGTATGCTGCTTCTTCCAGAGAAGACCCTCTGTGTTTTGAGTGCAATGAGCCAGGACACTTTAGAGCCAACTGTCCCAAGATGGCAACATCATTTCCTGAGGAAATCAAGGCCGTGGAACCCCTATCCCACCAAGGTGCAAGAGGCGGTGGGCATGGCAGAGGCCATAGAGGAGCAGTTGCTAGGACCGCCTATATTATAAGTTAAGAACCGACCTTGGAAATGGCTGAAGAAGTGCGTGCCACTGTCCATGCGACAATAGAACACCAAGGTCCGAATAAACAATTTGGTGTAATCCAAACCCCAGCCACTCATCACGGTAAGCCATTTCAGCTTTTGATTGATTGTGGCAGTACCCATTCATTTCTTTCTCCTAGGTGTTTGCAAAAATTAAACTTGAGTCAAAAAACAGCTAGAAGAATGACTGTAGAGTTAGCCAGTGGGAAAGAAGTAGTATCTCGCCACTCTATAGGAAACCTTGATTTTGAGCTGGGTAATGAGCAAACTCATGGCCACTTTAGAGTCTTGCCATTAGGAATTTATGATGGAATCCTTGGGATGGATTGGTTAATTGCAAACAAAGCTAGCATTCATTGTAACTACGGGAGTATCACTTTTGAAAATGAGCATGGCCAAGTAATATCTATTCAGGGGATAACAGGAAAACCTAAATCTAGGGTAGTCAAGGCAAAACATCTTCTCAAGGGAACACGTAAGGGTCAGCAAGTTTTCTTAGTCAAGCTCAACAAAGCCATTGAACCTAGTATGGAGATCGAACCCTCTTGGCTCTAAGAATTTTCTGACATCTTCCCTGACAAGCTTACAGGGCTACCGCCTCCTCGAGAAGTCGATCATGAAATCGAGGTGATCCCTGGAGCTCAACCCGTCTCAAAAACGCCCTGTAAAATGTCCCTTCTTGAAGCCATTGAACTTAAAGAGCAACTTTCCCAACTCATTGAGCAAGGATTCGTACGCCCAAGTAACTCTCCTTGGGGGGCACCATCCTTTCCAAAAAAAGAAGGACAGAACTCTCTGCCTCTGCATAGATTATCGAGGGCTAAATCAAGTCAGTGTCAAGAATAAGTATCCTATCCCTCGCATCGACGGGCTTCTTGACAGGCTTCATGGGACCAAAGTCTTCTCAAAAATATATTTGAGGTCTGGTTACTATCAGATCAAAGTCAAGGAAGTAGATATACCCAAGACAGCCTTCAATACCCGTTATGGCCACTATGAGTTTACTGTAATGTCAGTCGGGTTAACCAATTCTCCTGCAACCTTCAACTGCCTAATGCAAGATATATTCCATCCTTACTTGGATGAATTTGTGCTTGTTTTCTTTGATGACATCTTAATCTACTCCAAATCAATGGAAGAGCACGAGGAGCATGTGCATAGAGTTCTGCAATTGTTGTGCAAACACAAACTCTATGCCAAGAAGAGAAAATGTACCTTCTTTTCTCATCAAATTGAGTATCTTGGATTCATCGTCTCCAAAGATGGCGGATTTTTATCAAAGATTATGCCTTGGTAGCTGCACCTTTGACGGATCTTCTTAAGAAGGATTGCAAAATAGTGTGGCTGCCAATCCATCAAAATAGTTTTAATCAGCTCAAGGTCATTATTACTTCTGCCCCAGTCCTGAAACTTCCTGATTTTGCCAAGGAATTTGAAGTGGTTATACTGATGCTAGTAGTCTAGCACTTCGTGGTGTCTTAGGCCAAGAAGGAAGACCAATCGCTTATACTTCCCGCAAGCTGAAGCAATATGAAGAAAATTATGCCACCCATGATTTGGAGCTCTTAGCAGTTATTCATTACCTCAAATTATGGAGACATTATCTCTTGGGGGGCAAATTCCAGCTCGTAAAAAGTCTAAAGTGGATCTTCACCCAGCCTAACCTCAACATGCGGCAAAGGAGATGGATTGAAATTCTACAAGAATATGACTCCGACATCAAATTCCACCCTGGGAAAGATAATGTGGTAGCATATGCACTTAGCCGCAAATCTTTCTTGAGTGCAATTTCAATGCCAAATAATCCCATACTGGTCAAGGTGGAAGAAGTCTCATCTAATGATCCAGGTTATCAGAGGATGATGAAGTTAGTAGAAGAAGGGGAAAATTCAGAGAAAGAGAAGAATCTAATCAGGGGATGCTCCACTCATGAAGGAAGCCTCTACTTCAATCACAGGCTATGTATTCCTAAGGATCCTGCTTTAAAGAAACTAATCCTCCATGAAGCTCATGATAGTCCTGTTTGTTACAGGACACCCAGGCTATGCAAAAACATTAAATGTCGTAATAAGAAGGAGCTTTCATTGGGCAGGCTTGAAAAATGATGTCCTTCAGTACTTGAAGCAATGTCTCTCATGCCAAAGGATCAAAGCTGAAAGGTTCAAGATGCCTGGAAAAATTCAACCCTTGGATATTCCCCAAATGAAGTGGGAGTGCATTAGTATGGATATTCCCCAAATAAAGTGGGAGTGCATTAGTATGGATTTTGTCACAAGTCTCCCCATTGTTCAAGGAGGATATGACTCCATTTTAGTAGTAGTGGACTTAATTACCAAAGTAGCTCACCTTATACAAGCGAAGAAGACCTTCAAAGCTTCTGATGTTGCTCGAATATTCATCAAGGAAGTCCTCAAACTTCATGGTCTCCCAAAAAGGATAGTAAGTGATCGGGATTATGACTTCACTTCAAAGTTCTGGCAGTCCTTATTTCAAGCCCTGGGAACTCAACTTGCTTTAGCACAGCTTATCATCCAGAGACCGATGACCATACTGAGAGAGTCAATCAAGTAATTGAAGACATTCTCAGAGCATATTGTGGACGGGAACCAAGGAGGTGGATTCAATACCTTCCTCTGGTAGAATTTGCCTACAATGCATCTTATCATCAGAGCATAGGAATATCACCATTCAAAGCACTCTATGGGCAAGAATGCTTATCTCCTCTAAATTTCTCTGATCCGACCATAAGAGTTGAGGCATCCAGGAAAATGCTTGAAGAGATGGAGGAACAAACCAAGGCAATCCAAAAGGATATTAAAGCTGCCCAAGATTGACAAAAGCATTATGCTGACACCAAGAGGTCTGAAAGGATCTTCAAGGAAGGAGGCAGAGTTCTTCTATGAGTGCGACCCAAACGAAGTTCTCTATCACTTGGGAAATATAAGAAACTCAGCCCTAGGTATTGTGGTCCCTATACAGTTATCAAGTGTCTAGGTAAAAGTGCCTATGGATATTTTTCTTTTATAAATTGGATTTATCTCCTCCCCACACTTGGATTGATCCTATTGGCCCATAGGAACCCCTAGGTATTGTGGTCCCTATACAGCTATCAAGTGTCTAGGTAAAAGTGCCTATAAACTCCAACTCTGAGCCCATATCAAAGTCCACAATGTATTTCATGTAAGTTTGTTAAAACCATATGTACCCAGTCTCGATCATATTCTTGATGATGAACAAGATGTAATCCCTACTCAAGGAGTCCTTGAATTATAGCCCAGTAGCATCATATATTCTAGGGAAAGGTAACTCTGAAATAGAACTCTTGTAGAACATCTAGTACAGTGGAAAGATTACCCTGAAGAGGATGCAACTTGGGAAGATGAAGCTACACTCTTAAATGATTATCCCCAATTCATGACGAGATGAGTACATCTTGATTTCTTAAGGGGGAAGGATGTAACATACCCATCTTCACTAATAAAGAAATGTTCATGTAATAGATAAATTTATGAGTTTTTATGGTATAAAAATCAATGATTTTATTATTTGAGTAATTTTTACTTAGAATCTTCAAATTCTGAGCCCAAATTTGGAATCTGCGTGCGATTTTACTCTATTATAGGATTTTACAGCATCCAAAATGGACACCAAATCAAACGCAAATTTCAGTCATTTTAGTTAAAAAGTGACGACCTTTAAACCTTAATAAATGCACGATCAGGAGTCCCATTGACAAATGGTCTGAACCCCAACGACCAAGAGAACCTCTCGGATTAAAAAAAAAATCGCTCCCCGTACCCATACCCCACAGCTATATAAACCCCCGGGGTGCTCCACAGGCAACACACATTTCTGCGCAGCAGCGTATGCCCTGTTGTGCCACCGTCTGTCCCTGTGCAGTGTACTTGCTGTAGTACAGCCGCCCCTTGTAGCCACCCCTCTCACACCCCCTCATTTGCCTCTTTTCACATAAGGCAATTTTCCTCCATCCCCCTCTTGCTAGGAGGCAGTGTCCTTAACTCTTCTCCCCCCCCCTCCCCCCAGCACCATGTGAAGAGACTTATAGCAGCCCTCACCCCTTCTCCCCTTTAGCAAAACGTTTTTGTCTTAAGGACATCTCACAATCCCCCCCCCTCACCCCCCCATTTGTGTAGTAGACTTTAATAAGAGGTTTTTGCCTTAAGAAAGGGTTCATGCGCTATAGTCTTTTGCTCATATAGTGAGCAAACGATCTCAGAATTGAGATCCGACTAAAGCGTTTTGATCGCGACAGCGAGCCCTACAAGTCGACGTCCAAGATGGCCCCATCTTAGAAATGTCAGAATATTACCTCGAGAGGAGCGCGCAACAATGAGATTAGGGAAGATGCTCCCGATGCGGCTCCCCGATGCGGCTCCAACCCTCCCTTTTCAAGCTCCTCAAGGAAATGGTGGCCAGGTTAGCTTGGTTATATTTTAAAGAAAAGTTTTTTTTATTAGTGCTAATAAATGTGTATCTTTTCCTTTTAAAAATAATGACATAAAATTGTATGAAGTTACGAATTGTGTGATGCTTTATTCAATAAATTGCTTTGAAATTGTTATCTTTAAAGAGTGCAAGTTTTTCTTGGCTTCAATGCTAACTCTGTTCCGTGCTTGTGTAGCCAGGCGGCGTCATTTAGTAAAGCCTGGGAATGGCCCAAGGTATCCCATATACCATTGGGAGAATAAGGTTCGCCGATTGAGGTGAGAGGTTATGATGCTGCCTAGTTCTGAGGGCCCAGGCTAGTGCAGTAAATAAGCCTACCCTAGTGTGCACACATCCCTCTGAGGGGCAGGGAGATTGAGCGATGGAGCCTGAGAGGGCGATAGGCTGGGCGACAGGCCGGGCGACAGGCCCCGGCTTGAGTCCTCGCGCCCAGCGGGGCCGACGATGAGCTGTATGGTCCCGTAGGGTTTTGCCCAGCATGTAGAGGTTGGAAAGCCAAATTCTAGATCATCGACAGAATAAAGGAAAAGAATAAGAGAGTCGGTTTGGCTTGTATGGAATTGATTCATGTGTATAAACTTTTTATATATATATCTTGTCTTTGGCATGAATGTATTGTGTAAAAAGGCTGTTTTAACAAACCTTGTGAAAAGGGCCTTGATTAAGGAACATGTTTATTTATGTCAAACAGTGTGGTAGGATTAATTAAAAAATAAATTGACATGTGAGTAGGGTGGAAAGTGGGAGGATGGAATGCCCCGATGGCACCATCCTACGGACAGGTGGACCCGATTAATTGGGTAGCTTTCCAACAGATTAAGTGAAAGCCCTACGTTAGATAATTAGGTTCTTGGGCAACTCTATTCTAGAAGACTAGGTCAGCGGATGTGCCTTGGTGATTCTTTTACATCTAGTGTATTGTCTCAAAACAACTAGTTTATATTGTTCAGATAAGGGCTACCATGGATTCATGCAAGATCTCGTGACCATGGAGCTGCTAGTGGGTGACCATGGAGCTGCTAGTGGGTGGTACTAGTATGTATGTGCAATTAGCTCATTGAGTTTCAAGATTAATAAGGTGATTAGTTCTCCTTCGTAGCACGTGCTTTTCAGGTCTGAGTTCAAGTCTGAGATAGAAACGCAAATAGTGGACTTCACCCATTAAAGACCACCATATCAAGCCAAGCTTATGGGAGTGGGGGCCCTGGTTGCGTTGGTGGATGTAGATGACACTCTTCTTGAAGATGTAGAAGCAGTTGTGCTTCTGTCTGAGAGTAAAAGTGGAGATTAACAAGTAAGCCTCATCAACTCATACTTCTTTCATCAAGGCTTCATCAACTCATCCTTCAATGTGTTGTTAAACACTTGTGGTGGCCATCAACCTCCGTGCAAGTGTATGTTGACACTGAGGAGACACTTCTTCATCATCTTTGAAAGTGGCACATCAACATAAGTGTAATTTTCTGAAGCCTTCTTCTCTCACATCTTACTATACGTGGTTTAGATTTGCTATTTTTTGTAGGTTTTGCATTAGGAATCATTATTAATTTTTATTAATTCTTCTTAGGATTTTTAATCATTATTAATTTTTATTAACCCTAATTACTTTTAGATTAGGGTTTTTAATCATTACTTATTTTTATTAATCTTAATTATTCTTTATAAATATATAGAGCAAACCTCCTTCATTCCATTGTAGCCTCCATTCCAAACCCTCCCCCTTGCCAAGTTCTCCCTCCCTCTCTCTCTCTCTCTCTCTCTCTCTCTCTCTCTCTCTCTCTCTCTCTCTCCCCCTCCCTCCCTTCCTTCGTATTTATTTTTTTAATCATCATGGTGTTTTGTCTTTTAAGATCCTAAAAAGTGTTGTTGTGTGTGAGGGTAGAAGATGGCTCCTAAAACACATTCTAAGAAGGCTCACACGCAACATGATGTGGGGGATGTCTCTCAACCATAAGGATCCAAAAGCACCAAAGTGCCTTGTGTGAGAGTGAGGAAGCCTCTACAATAGTCACACCCATAGTGGATAGTCATGTTGGTGGCTCAATGACCCCCCAAAGCTCTAGGAAAAGGCTAGTTTGTGAAGACCCACCAACACTAGATGTGCCTTCTTTGCCAGATGAGTTTGGCTGGTTGGTGACTACAGAACTATTGCAAGATTGGTTGTCTAAGCATTTTTTGGACAAGCAAGAAAGGTTTCCAAGGGTACCATTGTGTAGGCTTTTGGTGAACCCAGCCACCATAAGGACCACGGATGATCATCTAAGAGAGCTCGAGGAGAATTTTATCAACATGGGTATGTGCCTGCACAGGGTGAATTTATTATGTAAGAGAGTTTTTCAGGAGAACAACCATTGGAATTTAACCCTCGAGAAGCAAAATGGGCTAATGCATTTTGGACAAATCAGTCCCATCGTTTCAATGTGGCAATATGCATATCTCCTTATCTTTATTTTATTGATGCTATTATATTTTGTGGTTTTTACACATGAGGATTGTGTTATGTGTTTCTGTAATTTGCAGACAATGGATTCACAGAGGTGGAAACACCTTCATAACAAGAAACTTATCGTATGGGATGAAAACCATAGGGTGGTTGTATGAAATAATGCAATATTTAAAAGTAAGTATTATCCATCTCAATGCTTTACTCTATTCTTTCCATTACCTATGTTGGTTTGATCTTGCCTTTGATTGTAGAGTGGGATATCCGATTAGTTTGTTGTTGTGTCATCATCACCTTCACCAGGGAGAAGAGGAGGCTGAGCTATTAATGTACCTAGCGAACCTAAACAGGTGACTTCATGAATTGACCTAAAATTATTGCATGTATTTTATAGTGTAGCTAGTCTTTGACCTTGTAGTATGAGTTACTTTAAGCAAAGTAACACGCATGCATGTGCCTCAAATGTTGGCCCATGATATATCTTTAATGCAAAGGTTTGGGCTTGCCAACCCAACCACCTTACTCGATAAGCTCACAGACGAGAAGTGAAAATGAGCTGAACTCATTACGGCACATGATAAGCACAAGCCAAGGTCAAGATGGTACAAGGTGCCCATGACCTTGTTGTACCAATTTGTATTCCAGGTATGCTATTTTTTCTTGCCTATTTGTAGTAATTGCTTTACTTTTTAAACTTCCATCATATGAAGCTTTCATGCTTGAGTGAAATAGGAGGAGTTCAAAACAACATTAAACGCGAGGACACATCAATTGGCTAGTGGAGGCGATCGCACAGAAGAAGAGGAGAAGGCATACCAAACACATTTGAAGGATGTAGAAAAGTCTTCACCAAAAGGGGATATCTCTTGGTGGGTGACCATTTCCAATCCCGCCAATGGAAAGGGATTCTTTGATGTAATTTTCAAATACCAAGATTGGAACGTGAAAGGCCAGTAATTGACCATGGACAAGTTATAACTTTTAGGCCACTCAATCTTTCCTGAGAGAAAGTAAGTGTCCAATACATAAGGTTGAAATAACATGCATATATCTCTCTTGCGCACAACCCTTATAATTTTATTTTAATTACATCAGGAAGGCAAAGATTGTACAAGTAATTGCAGGTGGAAAACAAGCAATGATAGATGCAAGTTATGGTCATAGTGACCATACATTCCGGTCTTTCTTGTGTAAATATGTTTATTGGTATTGCCTGAAACAAACAACATTGGAGATATTGCTTGGTATTGAGTGTGAGTCTATAGAGGTTTAAAAGGCTCATGAGGATGCAGTGGGGTGGGGATCTTGGAGCTAAGCCATTCTTGACTTACCTCAAGGAGTGCAAAAAGAAGCATTTTGCACATGCGTTTGGATCATGGCTTTCTATTGTGAAGCCTTCTTATTCAGTAGTAGATGCTATGCCACACATGATGTCAACCGCACAACAAGTATAATATAGGTATGAAACAAGCATACCATTAGTACTTTGAATATGTATACATTATATTTATGCTGACATATGTTTGAATACGTGGTGGCTAGCATTTAAAGAGAAAGATGTCCCTTCCCTCCACCATCCAGCCCCAAAGAATGGGTCACTAGTCAAGTTGATGTCCCTTCCCTCCACCAGGCATTTATCCTGAGATTTGTATTGAAGATGTCACAGGGACAAAGGAATGGGAATTGTGCCCATGGTGGCTGGAATATGAAAACAACACATATCCACCCCGAAGAGAAAGATTTGTGGACAAGTAAGTGAAGTAGTATTCATTTCTTTACAACAATGCTTATTGACATCATGTAATAATGACAAGTATTGGTGTAGGGCTTCATGGAAGTAAAAGCTCCAAAGATAAAGCAAAATCACATGTGTCACAAGGCAAAGGAAAAGAGCAAGCACCAGAAAATCTCCAAAAGGGTAACAGGCCTCCAACAAAAAAGCTAAAAACTCAAAAGAAGAAGGGGAAAGGCCAACAAGGGAAGTCAAGTAGTGAAGAGGAGAGAGTTACGTCTCCATAAGAATTTAGCCCATCAGAGAAGGGAGATGAGGTGCACTCCAAATCTAGGCATTCGACAAAAAGACAATCGAGATCTCGAGCATCGCACTCCAATAGGGATATAGCTAGTTCTGCTAGTCCTCCACCTAGTAAGTTATTCTCTTTCTAAGAATATTTTAATCATTGCAAGTTTCATGCAACGCTCTTTTTTTGGGTCTTAAATATTCTATTTTGATTCAAAATGGCATCTCAATATATTCATCCCCGACATATGGTGATAGAAGAAAGCATAGTGTATGTGGCCTGACACAATTCTTGGAGGATCTAGTTCATTGTGAGTGTATCAATTATTCAAACAAATAGATCATTGTTTTGTGTCTTCTGAAACCCATAACAATTGACCTTGACATTTCATGATTGTTTGTAGGAGGGCCACATATATGGCAAGGTTTATTGGGGGTCTCAACAAGTATGGGAGTATTGTTCATTCGGCCATGGGTAGTTCAAGGATGCTCTTTAGTGTGGGTGGATTTTCCTACATCATTGATTGTGGATCCGGATTATCCCATTGTGCCTAGATGGAATGCTTGGATGAAGGACCTTATGGTTGCAACATGTGTGTTAGCCAATGAGTTTTTAAAAGATAACATGACATTTTCACAACAAGCAATCCTAATCATCTTCCAACCATTGTTGAGGTTGCGAAATCTCACAATCTCTCTCTCCGAACGAACACTCTATATAGAGATGCAAGGAGCTTACCATCAGATTGATGATGATGGAACTGAGGAGGTGACCTACACAAACTATGTTTACATATAAGTATATAATAGTTTTCTCAATGGTTTGAACAAAAATGTCTAACTTGTAATTGTGTTGAAGTGTTTGTACGCAATCCATCAAGTAGATATAGCCCACAATATATCTGAGAGAATGGAAATGATGTAGTGGATGGGAAAGGTTTTGGGCCAAATTCCATTGTTGTTTTAGAGTGCGAATATTGCAACATGAAAGAACCTGATCTGATAATGGGTAGGGACGGTAAGCCTCTACAAGGTCCAGCTGAGAGACCAATGGGGTTACTGCAAGGTATGAAACAAGAAAGAGATTTTTTATAATTTGAATATGTGAAATCATGTTCAAGATGGTAGGGAATGTATCTAATTTTTTTCACTTTGCAGGTGGTTGCTTGGAACTTTCACCATGGAGGGGGACCTAGTTCTTGATTGCTTTGCAGGGACAGGCATGCAAGTAGATGCTCCAACATTGTATAAGCATTGAGGATGATTTGATATGCCATGAAATTGAGAGGGGGGGTTTGAAGACATGCCTGAAGACCTCGGTGACAATAAATTCATTGGCAAGGAGACAGAGGCATTGCAAAGGGCACAAGTGGAACCTTTGATGGCAACTCTACGACCTTTTCCTCCATGGAATCAAGGTCTTAGGTCTATGCTGGCATCCCTCCCCATCTATGCCAACTCCATTTTATCCACTGCCATCTACTAATGCACCTTTTCCTTACCATGTTCCTCCACATTTTATGCCAATCCCAACATATCCTCCTCCAAATTGGATAGCACCATCACATCCCCTTCCTTTCTGAAAAGCCACATAACAGAATCAGGAGCTCCAGTATACCTCCACATACTTGAATGACTCTAGGAATCAAGGTTTTATTTTGCACTACAATTCTCATGACATCTTCTTTTGTTATTTATGAGTGACTCTAGAAATGGAAGTTTTATTTTGTTATTTTGAACTATATTCTCATGGCATCTACTTTTGAACTATGATTCTTATGGCATATTCTTCTGACATTGTATGAATGAGACTCTAGTAATGGAGGGTGTATATTGATAGTTTGAATCATCAATTGTAGTTTGCATGGCATTGTCTATTATATTGTAAATTGATATTTTTAATCATCAATTGTAATTTGCATGACATAATCTATTGTAATTGTTTCATGCACGAAGAGAGGGAGAGAGAGAGAGAGAGAGAGAGGGGAGGGGTGTATCTTGTACCTTGTATATTAATTCTAAGTCACATGGAGAGAGGGAGAGAGAGAGAGGAAGAGGGGTGTATCTTGTACCTTGTATATTAATTTTGAATTGCATCAAGAGATAAGGAGTTAGCATAGGAGTGTAAAGAGATAGAAAATAAGACAGGGGGGTTTGAAGAGGGAGGGAGAGCATGGATTTAAGAGTGAGATCGAGAGAGAGAGAGAGAGAGAGAGAGAGAGAGAGAGAGAGATAATGAAAGAGGGTCTTATAGGGAGAGACTACGAGAGTGAGGGAGTGAGATTAGAGAGAGAGTAGACTAGCATGGCATATTCTTCTTTGTTGCCATATACATAGGCAATGATGTGTGTGAACACACGTCACTGCCTATGGATTTAAGAGTGAGATCGAGAGAGAGAGAGACAGAGAGAGAGAGAGAGAGAGAATGAAAGAGGGTCCTATAGAGAGAGACTACGAGAGTGAGGGAGTGAGATTAGAGAGAGAGTAGACTAGCATGGCATATTCTTCTTTGTTGCCATATACATAGGCAGTGATATGTGTGAACACACTTAGGACCGCCGAGGCACTTTTTCCCTCTTTAGGAGGTTTTTTCCCCCAGCTTGTATATACGCCCATCATTTTAGGGCTAACTTATCTTTTGTACATTGACACAATCTAATACATTGTGTGTTGTGTGTATTCTTGCTTCTTCTTCTCCAAGCTTTGTGTGCTTTTTCCTGCAATCCTAATTCCAACAATTGGTATCAGAGTAGGCATCGGCTCCCAGGGCTACGCCGCCAGCACCCTTCGACTCACGTTCTCCGATTGAGGTGAGATTTCACAAGCGCTTCCAGGTCCCTATACTCTGCAAATAAGCCCGTAGGCCTTTGCGTTCTCAAAAACCACATCTGAGGTCGTTACGGGCTCCGTTTTTGCATTTCAAGTTCTGCACAAGTGTTTTCGTCATTTTCTACAGAAATTTCGACAGTGCAGTTTTCTGCAAAACAGGCATACGTACTCTATTGTGGACCGTGCTACATAGCACGAGTTGTTTTCTGTTCAGTCTTTGCTTCATTCAGGTAGCTTTTGCATCAGTTTCAGTTAGTGGCCATGGCTGATAATAGCAACGATGTATTTCGCATGTTATCTGCTGATGACAAATTGGATGGAGACAGCAACTACCCACTTTGGGCATACATGATGCAGCATGTTTTGGTTGCAAAAGGAGTGTGGAACATTGTGCAGGGTATGGATGTACGTCCAGGTTTTGTGGATGTAGGATCTGTTGAGGATGTTGCAGGTTCTAGCAGCTCTACTGAACAAGCTTGGGATGGTAAAGATGCGTAGGCTCATGCCTTGATTGCACTTTCTGTCAAACGTAACATCACCCCACATATTTGTTCAGCTAAAACAGCAAAACAGGCTTGGGATATTCTAGCTGGTTTGTATGCAGGTCGTAATAACGAGGCAAAAATCGCTTACCTACATAAAGAGCTAGAATTGAAGATTATGCAAGAAGATGATGACATGAATGTTTTTCTTGCCGAGATTAAAGATCTCAAAGAACAGTTGATTTCTGCAAGTGAGATTATTCCTGATTATTCTCTTGTGCAGACTGTTCTTGATGCTTTACCTGAGAAATATCAGACTTTTTGCTTCCACGTGGAGACTTCTTCATGAGAATAGACCTGGCAAAGAAGAAAGAGTCAAATGCAGCCACATTATTAGCGGATGCTTCTACAAACGCAGATTCTGCAAATGTTGTACAGGATACAGAATGGGCGTTTAGCGTGTATTGCCAGTATGACCTATCTGTACATGATGCATGTTTGGCAGTTTCTGTTGACTCTCATGTTTGGTATTTTGACAGTGGTGCTACAAAGCACATTACCTCGCATCGTGATATGTTTACTTCTCTTGAGGCTGACCCTAATGGGAATACTGTCACATGTGCCAATAATGCTTCTTACCCAGTGAAGGGCGTTGGTAAAATTATACTTACTACTGCAAATAGCAGCGTTTTCACACTTTCAGATGCTTTGTATGTGCCAGGGATAAAGAAGAATCTATTGTCTGTACCTGTGCACGCTGCCTGGACTGCGCTTCTTGCAAGAGCTTGTTGACTAAAGTATCATACTTGACAGCATCAAGTCTGTCCTCAGTAAGAAGTCTCCACGTGGAAGCAAAAGTCTGATATGTCTCAGGTAAAGCATCAAGAACAGTCTGCACAAGAGAATGATCAAGAATAATCTCACCTGCAAAAATCAACTGTTCTTTGAGATCTTTAATCTCAGCAAGAAAAACATTCATGTCATCATCTTCCTGCATAATCTTCAATTCTAGCTCTTTACGCAGGTAAGAGATTTTTGCCTCGTTACGACCTGCATACAAACCAGCTAGAATATCCCAAGCCTGTTTTGCTGTTTTAGCTGAACGAATATGTGGGGTGATGTTACGTTTGACAGAAAGTGCAATCAAGGCATGAGCCTGCGCATCTTTATCATCCCAACGAGCTTGTTCAGCAGTGGGTAAAACAGCAGCAACAGTAGAGCTGCTAGAACCTGCAACATCCTCAACAGATCCTACATCCACAGAACCTGGACGTACATCCATACCCTGCACAATGTTCCACACTCCTTTTGCAACCAAAACATGCTGCATCATGTATGCCCAAAGTGGGTAGTTGTTGTCTCCATCCATTTTGTCTTCAGCAGACAACATGCGAAATACATCATTGCTGTTATCAGCCATGGCCACTGACTGAAACTGATGCAAAAGCTGCCTGTAATGAAACAAAGACTGAACAGAAAACAACTCGTGCTATGTAGCACGGTCCACAATAGAATACGTATGCCTGTTTTGCAAAAAAATTGCACTGTCGAAATTTCTGCAGAAAATGACGAAAACACCTGTGCAGAACTTGCAATGCAAAAACGGAGCCCGAAACGACCTCAGATGCGATTTCTGAGAACGCTAAGCCCTATGGGCTTAATTGCAGAGTATAGGGACCTACAAAGCGATCGTGAAAGCTCACCTCAATCGGAGAACGTGAGTCAGAGGATGTTGGGCGGCATAGCCCTGGGAGCCGATGCCTGCTCTGATACCAATTGTTGGAATTAGGGTTGCAGGAAAGCACACAAAGCTTGGAGAAGAAGAAGCAAGAATGCACACAACACACAATGTATTAGATTGTGTCAATGTACAAAAGATAAGTTAGCCCTAGAAGGATGGGCGTATATACAAGCCGGGGGAAAAAACCTCCTAAAGAGGGAAAAAGTGCCCCGGCGGTCCTAAGTGTGTTCACACACCACTGCCTATATATATATGGCAACAGCAAGTTGGGATATTTTTGGAGAGAAAGTTTATGGAAGGACCCATCTCTTAGATTGGGACATGTTGTAAGAAAGTGGACCAAAGTGAGACAAGTGGCCTGACACTTGTTAGAAAGTGGATCAAAGTGAGACAAGTAGCCTCACACTTGTCACTTCAGCTATTGTGTGGCTCTCCACTTGTCAGCATAGCCTTCTATTTCCATTTTCTCTCATGGGAGCCCCAAATCTATAAATTGGAGCCCTCTCTCAGAGTCTCTCTTGCTACACACTAGCCTCTACCACCATTACAGACTGCCCTAATGAGGGCTACTCTCTTTCTCTCTCTCTTGAAGGCTGCCCATGAAGAATATCGACTGTTGGGGACTGTTTAGGAGACTTCCATCGTAAAGAAATACTAAAGACAAGGGTATTTAATCATTTTATTATGATTTCCAACCACTGTACTTGTTGTACCAACCCTTGTACTTGTTGTCCCAACCACTGTACTTATTGTACTTGGCTGATACTTGTTGTACCAACCATTATACCTGTTGTACCGGCTAGAGGGAGGGTTGTACCTACTATTTCAGATTCTATAGCTATTGTACCAGCTCTATTGGTGCTGCTGCGACTTGTTTTGGTTGCCCATGGTGCTGCCCAATTTGTTCATGGTGATGTATATGGTATATTATTTGCTTCAGCTGAGTTTTTCTCACATATGGCATCTTGAAGACCCGTGGTGATGGGGAGGATCAATTCCCTCATGGAAAGAGGTGATTTACACACATTCAAGGTATTTAGGGACTTCTTTTGATGATAGCCCGTGTGTATGGTCCAATCATGGTTGTATATGGATAATCAAGCATCTCCCATGGGGAGAGTAAGGCCCTCAAAGCTTATACATGTTGTATTTTCTCCTTGGGTTTTTCTCCTTGGGTAATAAAATACTCCAAAGGGAAGGGGGGGTCTATGCGGTGTTAGTTGTGCACATCTCTCTTTTACAGTTATGTGGATTAAGTGGCATATGTTTAAGGCTATGGCCAATTTCAATGTTTAATTGCATTAATGGTCAAGTGTTTTGCAAAATCCCCCAGCCCTCCGAAAGTTACATTGGTGGATCACACTCCTAAAATTTAGGAGAGATGCTATTTTCGGCCTCACCCCAATGGAAATTTTGTTTGCGTCATTATGTCTAGAATTGAGAAAATACCAAGAGTTGCCAAAGTACCTATGACAAATGGGCTGCCAGTTGGGATATTTTTAGAGAGAAAGTTTATGGAAGGACCCATCTCTTAGATTGGAATATGTGGCAAGAAAGTGGACCAAAGTGAGACAAGTGGCCTGACACTTGTTAGAAAGTGGATCCAAGTGAGACAAGTGGCCTCACACTTGTCACTTCAGCTATTGTGTGGCTCTCCACTTGTTATCATAGCCTTCTCTTTCCATTTTCTCTCATGGAAGCCCCAAATCTATAAATTGGAGCCCTCTCTCTTCATTTGGAGAGGCTCTCTTGCTGCACACTAGCCTCTACCACCGTTACAGCATACTCTCTTTCTCTCGCTCTTGAAGGCTTCCCATGAAGTATATCGGCTATTGGGGACTGTTTTGGAGGCTTCCATCGCAAAGAAATACTGAAGACAAGGGTATTTAATCATTTTATTATGATTTCCAATCACTCTACTTGTTGTACCAACCCTTGTACTTGTTGTACCAACCATTGTACTCGTTGTACCAACCACTGTACTTGTACCAGCCATTGTACCTATTATACTGACTGAGTGGAGGGTTGTATCGACTGTTTCAGATTCTCTAGCTACTGTGCCAGCTCTATTGGTACTACCCTGACTTATTTTGGTTGCCCATGGTGTTGCCCGACTTATTCATGGTGATGTATATGGTATTTATTTACTTCAGCTGATTTTTTCTCACATACGGCATCTTGAAGACCCGTGGTGATGGGGAAGATCAGTTCCCTCATGGGAAGAGGTGGTTTACACACATTCAGGGTATTTAGGGGCTTCTTTTGATGATACATGTTATATTTTCTCCTTGGGTAATAAAATACTCCAAGGAGGGGGGGTCAACCCATTCCGGCCTCTATGCGGTGTTAGTTGTGCACATCTCTCTTTTATAGTTCTATGGATTAAGTGGCATATGTTTAAAGTTATGGCCAATTTCAGTGTTTAATTGCATTAATGGCCAAGTGTTTTATGAAACCCCCTGGTGCTCCGGAAGTTATAGGTTGACCTCATCCTCCTCCAAATAGGATTTGGAAAGATACACCTACTGGATCTATGGTTCTGGTTCTAGTTTGGCTTCTGGCTCTAGCTTTGGCTCTGGTTTTGGCTTTGGCATGTGCATCTCGGGTAATGGCATCCCCTCGAGAACACCTATTTGTGTGATCACGTCTCCCGAGGACTCTTGTCTTAGAAGCTCTCTTTTCATTGCGTCAACGCTCTCAATCTTAGGCTACTTCACAACCCGAGGTGATTCCTCCTTGGCCTTTGTTGATGCTGCCATGAACTGTGTCCATGTTTCCTTGAGGTGTGCCCAACTTTGCTCGTACAAAAGCTAGGCTTGATGCTCCTATTCTTGAAGCTTTACTTGATGTGCTTCTTTCTCGCATCGCGATGTTCCTCTTCTATGAGTTGTTGCATATACTCAGCCATGATTTGTTCGTTCCCTTTTGTATCGTTCTCCATCTTCTCGTCCCCAAAGACTTTGCATAGTCTCATACTCATGTTGTAACTCTTCTTTCCAAGCGTCATTGCTCTCCATCGAGGTGAGGTTTTGGTGGAGGAAGTAGCAAAAAGAAGTCTTTTCCTACCTAGGTTAGACCTAGGCTGTCTTGTGCAAATTCTACCCTACATGCAAAAATGGACTAAAACCCTAAAAATGAAAACCCTAATTTGGTTTTTTCACTTTCCACATTGAAGCTAGGGTGAAAACACTATTGCTACGGTTGACCTCATGCAAAATATGAAAAACCTAATTTTGGCTTGCAAACCCTAAAATGCCAACCCTATTTTTAAAAACCCTAATTCAACATGCACAAAACATAAACTAAGGGATGTAGTAGGATGACCTAAGCTTTGATACCAATGTAACGTGTGTTGCGGAGGCATGTTCAGGGTTAATGCTAAGCAAAGAAGATTAACGCTAATTGTAAGCCCAGTGGAGCGTGCCGTGACAGATTCATACATGTGTCCAAGAGATAAAGATATAGAGAGAGGGGAGAGAAAGAAGGGAATAGGGATCTTGAACAGTACACCACACTGAGCGGGAAACAGGCCCCACCCCCTTTCAGGAATTTATTCAGGAACAATCCACAGGCATGCTTGCCAAGATCAATACAACAATGAATACAAAAGCAAACAAGTATGCCGATGTGGTATATCCAAGTCGATGTCGATGTCGAGGCACAAGATCTTTGATGCCGAGCACACCATGGGGATGACCCACAAGAATCTCTCACCGGGCTAGTACCAAATCCAAAATCCAAATCCAAGTCCAGATCCCAGATCTCAAAGATGTCCAAGAAAACTAAATACCCAACCTGTAGGAAGATCCTCATGAAGCTCCTCACGAAAGCAAACATCGAAATAGTAGTAAATCCCAGATGGTAGATTTTCTGAACCTGTTAGGTCTTTTGCCGAAAAACACCGCGACGCACAGAGTTGGGCGGCGGCGGAGCTAGGCGACGACGGTTGCACGCTACACAAGCGACGACGATGGCGACAGTGGCTCGGCGACGCATGTGGAGATGGATAGAAGATGATAAAGATGATGTTGACAATGGAATTCTTACTCTCCACCAATTTTTATGCCAAAAGAGAGACTCAAAAGTGTCTTTTATACTTGGGGAGAGCCTCGCTTTTTGCCAAAAAGCTCTAGCCAAGATTTTTTTTGCTTTGCTTTTGTCTTTTTATTTTTATATTTTAATAATAATAAAATATTGCTCGTCTTTGCCAACGTTCTTGATTTATTACCTTTCTAGCTTCAAGACCTGCTTTTTTGAAAAAATAGCTTTTAGCTTTTTGATTCGGCTCAATCCCCTCTTTCCAATGGTACCCTTCAGCTTTTCCTTGCTTTTTTACCACACCTGGTGCTTTTTCCTGTGCCACCTTCATGAATCTTGTTTCCATGCTTTCATTAAGCTGTCCATGTGTCCGGGCATGAGTTCCATCATGCGAAAAAGAGCTGGGAGGACTAAATAGTTACATTCCCTCTCTCTTATATCGCAGTTGTCCTCAACTGTAGACTACAAATGTTCCAAGTATATCTATATATTCTCAGTTTGTTGCATATATATCCATATGTTCCCAGTATTAGCCCTGTCGGCGGGTGAGCTTGTGCATCTGGTCTTTCCCCATATCTATGGTGTCATCTTCTCATCTGGCAACATCTTTATGCCTTATCCTTCACCAATGGCTTTGATCTTGATAGTACTTCTTCATGGCCTGTCACATGTGTTAGATAAAATAAATGCATACTTACCTCCTACAAGAACTAGATAGAAGCTAGTCAACAAACAAGTATGCATCATTCACGTCTACTGGGTATTCCAGGTACTGGCCAGATAGTCTAGAGCCCAACGGACTATCACATGCCATAAATCCAAGCATTTTCCACACATCAAAAATAGCACACAAAGTCAGAAAAATTCAAACATACATCTGTATGCAATGCACAAGTAATGATCCTCCTATTCATGGATTGTCACGTTTGGTTTCATCGAAAACCGTGCTGAGCTATCTAGCTCTCGAGGAAAACCGCTCACACTATCGCTCAAGGCCATCCGATCACTAGGACTGCCCAAGAGTTCATCAATAATCATCTAGGCCATCTGGTCGCATTACCACCCAACTATGAAATCCAATACAATCATCTAGGCCATACGGTCGCAATGGCCGCCCAACTGTGAAATCCAATGCAATCATCTCGACCATCTAGTTGCAATGACCGCCCAACTGTGAAATCCAATATAGTCATCTCAGCCATCTAGTTGCAATGACAGCTCGACTGTGAAGTCCAAGATATCTAGCATCGTTGTTGTCTACTGAATCATCTAGCATTGTTGCCTCCCATAAAGAAGATCAACCATGCATGTTATTGATTGGACCTTTCAGATCATTGGAGGACACACAATGCCTTCCTTGATAGTTTATTGGAACCATGTACAGGGTTACCTCCAGAGGAGCCTATATTGGAGGATCCACCGGGTGTGAAAGAGCCAGAACGGATTGAGTTTCATTTTGTGAGAAAAAGAGGAAAGACAATGGTCAAAAAGTTTCTCTTGGAATTCGAGAGTTATTCACTATTGGACGCGAAATGGATGCCTTAAGAGTACTTCTAGGACTATCCAGAGATACTTTGAGCTTATGAGGAAGTGGTTGGTTCAAATATATTTGAAGTACATGCATATAGACGTCTTGTGATCAAGACAGTTTCAAGAGGGAGGTATTGTATCTCTAGTCCTCTTCATTGTATATATATTGGATTGGAATTGATCATTATTCTACTTATATAATGGTTACTTGGACATGCTCTAGTTTGGATGGCAACGATGCCCGATAGCCGAAGGAGCAAGATTGTATTTAGGTGGCAACGATGCCAGATGACCTATTGACGGCAACGATGCCAGATCAAGATTTGTAAGTATCCTGAAAAGGTCCATATACCATCATTCCCTAACTTTAGGAATCCAAAGATAAAATCCATAGCAATACTCTTCCATAGAACATTCAATGGGTGCAATAATCTTGTTAACTTTTGTCGATCAATACTTTGACCTTCTTGTTAGAATTAGTGCATCTTAGTGTATTTATGGGCTCTACCCATTTTGGGTATTTTATTCATGTACTCCTATTTTAGAGAGTCGTGAAGCTGTCGGCTAGCTCCCACACTGCACTATAAAAGGCGGCCTCCCATTGTGCACTTCATCATTCAATCCCTTGCACATTGTTCAACACTTCTACTGGTTATTGCCATTGTAAAGTTGTTTGCTATTATAAAAGGTGATCTTGGCCACAAGCTCTCTACTCTCTCTTGTTCAGTTTATGCTTCCACCTATGCATTCTCCAACATGGTATCACTCGCTTAGGTTCAGGTTCCTCCATCCTTCTGCAAACTGCTCGATGTGCGTTTTGCTTCCATAGCTTCTCCAGTTGCAAATCAGTCTCCTACAATGGCTGTGTTTTTGTCCCTTGCTATGTTTTCTGGTCCAGCCACCATCTGCTTGTTGTCAGCTAGCCCTCAAGGCTACTTTTTGCTCTACGAAGGTAGGCTGTGAAGTGTTTTTGGCTGCGTTTTCTGCTTCAGCATCTGTTTGTGGTGAGTTTCTTGCATGTGGCATTGCCAAACAAGTGGCTCTACATCTTCTTCTTCCACCAATCCCTACCCTTCCAGTAGGAGGTTCTCGATGGTTCTAGGACTGTTTTGCTGATGTCCAACCTCTTTCTCTCTCAGATTTGAGAGGGGGTTGATTGGTTCTGGAGCCTCGCTCTATTGGAAAGCACTTGAGAGGAGTCTTGGAGAGCTGAGATTTGTGTTCTTTGTTGCTATGGATATGGCTCTCCCCTATACGAACAAGGATGACAAGTTGAAAGGACCCAACTATGCCCATTGGAAGCTGCAAATGCAAATCTGGTTCATCCACATGGGTTTGTGGATATTGTTTAGGGCAGTGAGAAGAAGCTCGAGCATCCTCATAACTCTAGGCGGTGGACTCAAGATCAAGAGGATGAATTCCTTGCAAAATTACAAGACTGGGGGAATCGCAATTCGAAGGTGCATTCAGTGCTTGTGCGGACCATCACAAAGGAGGTCTCATCGATCGTGCAAACTCTCACCAATGCTCATCAAGTATGGTCTAAATCGGAGGATCTCTTTGCTCGAGATTCGTCGACGAGGACAATTACCTTGCAAGGGCAACTCTACGGTTTGTTATTCAGTTCTATGCAGTCGTTCCTCATGAAGGCCAAGGTTATCCATGACCAGTTACTGGCAATGGGTGCTGCTTTGTCCTCTACTCAACTGGCTGCAGTTATCCTCACCAAGCTATGATGTGATTTCTCGATCTTTGAGGTGCCAAGTCACATCCACTCATTTGGATTTTGATTATCTTAGCTCCCTACTCTTGGAGGAAGAGTCCGTTCTCGTTTCTCAGGGTAAGATAAAGGTGTCTCTTAACAGTTCTGATCAGGCACTTACTTCGGTTCAAAAGAAAGGTTGGAGTCGCTGCTTCTCTTGTGGGAAGTGAGGACACTGTCCAAGGATTGTTTGTCCAAGAAGAAGGACAAGACCAAGGGCAAGTCATCTCAAAAAAAGAACAAAGACACGACACACGACAATGATACAGATTCTTCTAGTACCACTTCTAGGACTCCCAGGGCGCTTCCAGCTCACGAGGACCTAGACGATGTACTTCTCTAGTATACATGCAATTCCCCCATGTGCTTCCAGCTAGAGGAGGCTTGTGGGCGAGAGAGGGGACTGACTGCACTATAAAAGGAGGCCTCCCACTGTGCACTTCATCATCCAATCCCTTGCACATTGTTCAACACTTATGCTGGCTATTGCCATTGTAAAGCTATTTGCTATTATAAAAGGTGATCTTGTCCACAAGCTCTCTCTACTCTCTCTCTTGTTCAGTTTATGCTTCCGCTTGTGCATTCTCCAATACTTTTGACAAAACATTCTCGAACATATAGCTCAATGTCCGTTCTCATGCTAGGCCAATAAAAAGTAACTCTCCAAAGCTGGAAGTGTAGTCAAGGTGTCTCCATGCCCCATGTAGAAAGGAGCATGGCACTCTTCCATGGCCTCCATTCCTTGTCACACATACTCTGGGTTTACATCATAAGAAAAACCCTTTTTGATGACATAAGAAGTCACCAAATCTTCATTCTGTAATATGGTCCAACATATGCTTGAAATCCTCTTTGGTAGCATGAAGATCCTTCATCAAAGTGAAATCCATATGGTAACCCATAGAAACCGCATGGCTCAAGGGTCTCCAAATGCAACTCCTACCTCTCTCTATGCCAAACAGAACCACTAACTAGTAAGAGCGACCAGTCACCACAAGACCGCTTGGCTAATAAATCAAATCTCATAAGTCACTAGTCACTCATCATCATCATCCAAGCCTGAAGATGAGGATGATGAGTAGTCTCCATCTCTGAGGAGATTTCCATCAAAATCATACAGTGGCTCCTGCTCCACCACATCGCTTGGTACATCAGTACCCAATATCTTTTCAACAATGGTAAGAGGGTCAAGGTCTCTCCTCTAGAGGAGTCTACATCTAGTGCTCTAGATCGCCTCTACTAATCACTCTATCAGCTCTCCCTCTCGAATGTGCACCATGAGTATACACCCTGGTGCCTTTAGAGATGAAAGGACGACTCTACTGAGCTAAAGAAATTTGGGGAGTAGCGCGAGACTGAGCTCATCAATGCCCTCAAGCTCTTTGTGAAGCTATTTGTATATCTTCTCCTGCTCATCACGTAATGTCACTCTCCTCACCATGCTGAGGTTGGCGACGCTCGAGCTCCTCAACATCAACCAGTGACTAGTCACTTTAAACCTTTTTTTAAGTATGGGTACAAAAAGCATCGTACCGGTACGGTAAGTATTGAAAGTACCGAACAGATGAGTATGAGTACAGAATGCAACTATGGTGTGGTGAAGATTGGAATACTTTGGTAACAAGCAATGAGTCAAAGGAGAGGGGTACCTTAGCATGGAGAGACTTTGACACTGACGAGGACATGGATGCAAGGAAACCTACAAGGCCATTTGCCCATCAAAAGGAGACAAGGGTCAGGCATAGTCACAAGAAACGTTTCGAGGTTTTTCTCGTTTCGAGGTTTTTGGGGTTTTGTTTCAAAAGCTTTCGTCCCTCGGCTAAGAAACCGCAAGGTTTCAAAAAATCAATAATTTCATAAAGTATAAATACTTAAAGAACTTATAGTAGCCATGTAAAAACATAGTGTAATGATGAAAAAATGGTCTCTTCTCACACATCTCGAGGAACCATCCTTATTTTGGTGAGACATTATGGCAATTTTGCTTGATTAGATGCCACAAGTGGTTCAGTCAAGCTCTTAAGAAATTGAAGAAGAGAAGGTAGAAATTGGGAAAGATTTAAGACACTGAAGGAAGAAAAAGGGGAAAGAAGAGAGGAGAAGAAGAGAAAAGGAGAAGAAGAGGAGAGAAGAAGAGAATGGAGGAGTAGAGGTGAAAGAAGTGGCTGAAAATGGAAAAGGGAAGGAGGAAGGCAAGAGAAGATGAGGGAAGGAAGGTGATGAGGAGGATATGGAAGAAAAAGAAAAAATTTGGGGGGGGGGGGGGGACACAACCTGAAATTTGGGCGAAATTGTCGTACTAGAGAGGTTTCGAGGTTTTTAAAAACCGTTTCGAGGTTTCAAAAGCTAGAAACAAGTTTTTTTGTTACTATGGGGCCAGGACAACAGCCAATGGACACATTGACCAAGCCAAGGAAATCTACTGCAAAGGATCCTTCAAGGTGCCTTTCCATAAGGATTTCTACATCACCAAGGTGCAAGACAACTAGAGATGCCTCTTGGAATGAGAGGATAGCTTTCCCCAAGGATTAGGATGACATTTGGAAGCTTCGCACGTAATGGAAAAAAACTGCCAATTTCAAGGCCCTTACAGGGTCATTTCACCATTAAAACTCTCATTTAAAGGATCCAATGTATAGCTATATGGACTAGGTACCTCCTGGGACCCAAAAAATGGGTTTTGGGGTCAACAAGCCAGCCAAAGATTGTGTTTTCCACTACCGAACAACTTTTGGCCTAACGACGGTCCCAGATGGCCAAAAGTCGCCTCCTTGTTACCATCCTCATTTCAGCGTTGTTTGGGCTTGCCAAGTATGGTTTTTTGGAATGCTTGGTGTAGAACACTCATGCATATGTGCTAGGGTTTGAGCGTAAAGATAGAGAACAGAGCAGCAGAATCAAGAACCCCACACACATAAGAGTCCTAAAACTAATGTTCTGTATTATATACAAGAATGAAGTAATACACCAAATTCAAGTACAAATGATGGCCAAGAGTGAAGACGTCAACTCGCAGCCCACACTGCTGAAGATCTCCTTGGCCAGCCCACTCATTAGAGAAACGCACTGTAGAGAGACTAGCACTGCTAACAAACTAGAGATGAAAATGACGATTTTCCAATAAGCATATACATAACACCTTGAGGTGCTGCTGACTACGGGCTGTCCAGAGGACAACCGACAACCTACTGACTTCACATGGTGGTGGCACATGGCATAGGCACCTGTCCAAATTGTTGCCCAACTACTACGCATCTTGCCCGACTCTTGCCCACGTGTACCATAGGTGAGGTGTGGCACATTCTCCCCCACTTGTCCTCAATTGCACGATGTCCATATAAAGTGTCCTCTCATAAAAGGAAAAAATCCATACACACTCCCCAACTATTACGCATCTTGCCCGACTCTTGCCCACATGTACCATAGGTGAGGTGTGGCACATTCTCCCCCACTTGTCCTCAATTGCACGATGTCCATATAAAGTGTCCTCTCATAAAAGGAAAAGATCCAAGCAAAAGCTCATCCACGGTACCCAATATCCCCAACACTGCAAGATCACTGTGTGTCCAATGCGAAGATCACATCCCGTCCTTGCCGCATCAACACAAAGACCTACAAAGAAACCTGCGGATGACCAACTCTTGCCTGATCCAGCACTTTCCGTATGTTCAACCGTTCATGAAGAAACATTCTAGGCCGCTTAGTTTCCTTTAGTAGCCCAAGAGAAGAACACTCCAAAGAAAGGCCTGGTAAAACTCTGCAATCCACACTACTACATCAACTCAGATGGAACACAATATCTGCTTGCACCAACTCTAATGCACTTTGAAGGAAGAAAGCAAAACCAAGAATAATACTCCTGTCACGTGCACCCTGCACTGGGGTACACAGTGACACACTAGCATGATCATCAGTGTGCAACATTTTGTACATAAGTAGTACCTTTTTATAGGAATATTTGTCGTACACCATGACCCTATTGTGAGCCCTCAGTCCAGGGACAATCAGCCACAAGCTACGTAGGTCAGTCTCCAAGCCTTAGAGGTCAGTCGAGAGTCAGTCCTCTTAACCCACTTGGAGAATTCATCAGACAGTGCATGTATAGTCAGCCCTAGAAGTAGGTATGTATCAGTAGCATTAAACTTACAGCATTGCATTGCCTATGGGCCCCTCCCTCGAAGACCTGGTCTGAAACTTTCTCAGCTTGAGCCTGTGGCATTCGCAATGAAGCAACCTTAGTGTGTGCTTAACCCAATAAATGAAAAAGGTTGAGACGCTCACACATGCACCTTCTTCACACTCATTCTTTGGTTCTTAAGAAGCCTCCTCCTCAGACTACTCCTCCAACTATAGAATATCCTATCCAAGATCTAACACCACCACCTCTTGTAGAGAACACTCCCGATCTAAACTCCAACCACATGTGAAACACCACATATGGATCATCACCCTTGGCTTCTTGAAGCCCCACATAAGTCTACCGATGTTGGGAGCACCCTCGACCACGTGGCCCATATCTCTAAACCGCTCAGCATCTTACCGCAGTTGATGACGTCTTAGGGCACGGTTTCACACACGCACCCGCCCCATCATGCTCTCCCTTCCCATGACCAGTCTCAAAGAATGACCAAATCACTCGAATACTAGACTGCACATGCCACCTATAAATCCATAAAACAAAGTCTTAGTTATTGTTTTCTTTAAGATGTTCTAGTGAATTGAGTTTAATTGCGAATATAAGAGAACCATAAGTACCACCTCTAGAGCCAAAATAGAATTGTCGTGTGACAACTTGAACTGTGTGCCACAACCATCCGACCAAACCCATCACTGGCCACGTGTGATCGATTTCCCTTCTTGTTGGGCGCCTATGGACACCTCTCTGTGGAGCATACTCCAAATAACACACCCTGCGATACGCTGAAGAAAACACTCCATCCTCCAAAGCTGTCTCCATTGAAACCCCGTCTTCTGGCATGACCTCCAAAGGTGAAGACATATTCACTATATGTGGTGCCACCTATGAAGAAATCACCTATAGAACACTTCTACCTATGTGCTAGGGATTTCCAGCGATAGAAATAAGAGTGCAGCGCAATCACACATACAGCACACACAAGAGTCCTAAACTACTACTTTGTATTATGTACAAGAAAGAAGTAATACAACTTAAATTCAAGTACAAGATGTGGCTGAGAACGAAGACGTCAAATCACAACCCTGTGACCTACTGTTCACTTCGCCCACGCTCTGTGAAGTACAATGTTGAGGAAAGAAAATGAATAAGACGATTTGGTGATCCACGTATATATATGCAGTAGTAGTTGTCAGCCAATTGTACCCGACTTCCACATCATCAATGCCATGTGTCACTTGCGTTGTCCAACTCTACTTGTTGGCTGCTGCTATCTGATGTCTGGCTCTACCCTCCATACTCGTAGGTGTCACATTCTCCCATACTTGAATTGCAGCTATCCTCAGCTACATGGTGTCCATATGAAGTGCCCTTCCATAAAAGGAAAAGATCCAAGCAAAGCTCATTCAAGATACCCAACATCCCGAACACTGCGAGACCACTTTGCATCCATTGTGAAGGCTCACATTCCGTCCTCGCTCGTCATCACTTTCAGGATGCCAAGTCCCCCAAGGAGGCGTGGGACACCTTGGTAAAACTCTATGAACCAAATACCAAGGCACGTAAGATACAGTTGAAGAATGAACTTCATACTGTGGAGAAAAAGAGCATGTCTGTGAATGATTATGCATTGAAGATAAAGGGTATTGTGGAATCCCTTGCATCTATTGGTGTGTCAGTAAGATGATGATGATAAGGTGGAAGTCTGTCTACGTGGTCTCGGGCCACAATACAAGGCGTTCAAGACGTCTATTCAGACTTGGGAAAACATTCCCAACTTTACAAATTTGGTGTCTATGCTGATTATAGAAGAGAAGAGCTTGGGTGAAGACCAACAATCTTCACAAAACAAAAACAGTTGACCAACTTCCACCTAGTCAGGCACTCTCTGTTTGTCTAACTTGAAAGAGTGTGCACAAGCGGAAGCAAATAAAAATGAGAGAGAGAAAGATTACAAGCAAGAACAAGACCTTTATTAGCTTGAGGTTACAGAGTACAAGAGCCAGTAAATAGGGCACTATTGGATGATACAATGAATAAACGAGAGCAACTCTTATATACTTGTGTATGAACCATGTCAGCTGTACAAACAGGCCGATAGGACCTCCACGACAGCATATTGAAGATGCATTATTTTAACACCCCCTCTGCATCTTGAAGTGTGCAAAAAAAAAATGTCAGAAGAAAACTGATAACGAATGTGCGACCATGGATACCTCAACATGGCCAGTACTGAGTACACCTCGGAAAATGCACATGTCAGTTTGTTTTCTTCAGAAAACATAATGCCACTGTAAAAGAGCAAAAGAAAATCTGCTTGGCTCCAAACTCCAGGTAGAATTGGGAACACATCACATCTAATAACCTCGAACAAATGAACATGGAACACATCATGTCCATAGTCTCTGCTAACCAATAGTTCTGGAACTCATCCGAACCATGAAGGAAACTTGGTTGATCCTGGAACTCATCCGGACCATCAAGTGAACTTATTGGTCTTTATACTTGGAACTCCGACACACAGGTCCCATGCTCTAGATTTAATATAAGAGAGCTTTTGAAAGCCCCCTCTCCCGCCCACAAGCCGTTTCTGGAAGACAGCACGCGGGGGGATGCCCTTAGGATCAAAGCAGGACACCAGTCATGTTCTCTCCAGTCTGTAAGGCCTTGGGAGAGCTGGGGTTATCACTAGACGAGTCTGTGTCAGTGTCCTGTGACTTGTCTTTGCCCTTCTTTGAAGACTTGCCCTTGTCCTTGGCTTTGCCTTTGTCCTTTGACTGACAATCCTTTGACAGGTGGCCTTTCTTCCCACACTTGTAACACCGACTCCTGCACCGTCGCAAGTGCCTGATCAGGTCCAATAGACGATGAAACTTTCAACTTCCCCTGTGAAACTAGGATGGATTCCTCTTCCAAGAGGAGAGTACACAGATCATCAAACTCGAGGCAACGTGTTGTGATCTGAACCCGCAAAGCTCGGGAAACCATGTCATAATCTGCAGGAAGCCTGATGAGGAGGAGAGCAGCTAACTGAGAAGAGGTCAGGGCAGTACTAATTGGTCATGGATTACCTTAACCTTCATCACAAACGACTGCATGGAAGTCCCTGCTATAAACTCCAAAGAAAAGAGCTGACCCCATAGATTGACATACCGCATTGTAGAGTCCCGTGCATATAGATCTGTCAGCTTTCTCCAAACAGAAGCAGCACAATCCAATGTTTGCACAGCAGAGGAGACCTCTGGTGAGATGGCTCGTACAAGTGCAGAGTGAGCTTTTGAGTCTTGATTCTCCCAAGCTGAAAGTTCTGCGAAAGGCATCCTCCTGGTCCTGAGTCCACTTCCTAGAGCTGGTAGGGCGTTCGGGCTTTCGTTCGTGGCCCTGAACAATCTCCTAGAGTCCCTTGTGTGTGAACCAAACCTTCATCTGTAGCTTCCAGTGATCATAGTTTGAACCACTGAGCTTGTCCTCCTTGTTCGTGCAGGGGGGACCCATATCTGCCTCAAAGAAGCTATGTTTCAAACAACCTCTGTAGCTAAGCAATCCACGTGCTCTCTCAAGCACCTTTCCACAAGATCCAACTAGGGACTAGTAGCCCCCTCTGAAGATGCAGGCTAGACAGCAGCAAAAGAAACCCAAAACACACCACCGCAAGCCTCCTACCGGAAGGGGGAGGGGATCTTGGAGGGAGAAGAGCTGATGTGCCACTTGTCTAGCAAAAATATCCTTCAAGAACCTTCCAAAAAATTGATGCCCTTACTGAATTTGCAGCTAGAACTCCTCCACTTGCCTCTGTAGAAGAAAACGCAGCCTGGGGGCTGGCCGACAGCAGTAGGAGGGCTTATAGATCAAAAAACACAGTTAAGGAAAAAAACGCAGCCACTATTGAAGTATCTACAGCCTAGAGAATCTAGGGAAGAAAAAATGCATGGCATAGTTGAAGAAGGAGAGAAGCACGGAGCAGATTTGTGCAACCTGAGCCTAAGCGTATGATACCATGAAAGAGTGTGCACAAGCGGAAGCAAATAAACATGAGAGAGAAAGATTGCAAGCAAGAACAAGACCTTTATTAGCTTGAGGTTACAGAGTACAAGAGCCAGCAAATAGGGCACTATTGGATGATACAATGAATAAAAGAGAGCAACTCTTATATATTTGTGTATGAACTAGGTCGGCTGTAGAAACAAGCCGATAGGACCTCCATGACAGCATATTGAAGATGCATTATTTTAACACAACTGTCCATGAAAAATCACTGCAAACCTCTAAGCATCCTCCGGTAGCCCACAAGAAGAACACTCTAGAGAATGGCCGAGCAAAACTCCGCTATCCAAACTCCAACCACTGATGCATCGGCTCAGATGGAGCACAAGAACTGCTTGCACTGTCTCCCAATGCACCTTGAAGGAAGAAAGCAGAACCAAGAACCATACCCCTCAAAAAAGCTGCACCAAATCTATACCCATCAATACTGCTCAACACCTATATGTCTAAACCACTCACGTCTTATGGAACATACTCCAAGCAATACATCCACTAATACACTGAAGTCAAAACCCCGGTTGTTGTCGATACAGTCTCCAAGAAATCTATGTACTGTGAAGACACACCAACTGGCCTATCCTCCCATGACAAAGATAAATTTGATGACATGTTTTCCTATGGTGCCTCCATGACATCTGTGTTTCCAATGTTTCAGGACCTGAATAACTACAAAGAGTTCACGATTGTAGACCGAGTAATTCTTTTCTGCGGGCAGTAACTTAGAGACATGTAAGCTACTGGATGGCCATTCTATTGTAAACACCTCCAATGGTGATGTTACTTGCATTAGTGATCACTTGGAATGGCTCGTCCCGCGAGGCAAGCGCTAGACAAGGCGCTTCTGACAAAGCCACCTTGAGGTTCTTGAATGCCTCCAACGCCCGTGGAGCCATTCGAATCCACTGCCTTCTAGTCTTAACACCCTTTAGTAGATTGGTGAGATCCGCCAAGACGTCAGAAAACTTGTCCATGTGGGTGAAGTACGCCTGGCATATACCATAAAGAATCTGATGTCAAAAGCAGTCTGTGGTACTTCCCAATTGACAATCTCAGCCACCTTGGCCGGATCAAGTCGGATGCCCTCATCACTGATAATGTATCCAAGGTAGTGAACCTCGAATAAATAAAATTTCGACTTCTTCTCATTGACGTAGAGCTCGTTGCTTCCAACAACCTGGGGACTTTCTCCACATCAATGTCATGCTACTCAACGGTAGCTGAAAATACTAGTATGTCGTCCAGAAATATGAACACACACTTTCCTATTAAGTCCCTAAACACATGCATCATCATGCGGTTGAATGTGGCTAAGGCGTTCGTCAAGCCAAAGGCATGACCACAAATTCATAGTGAGCCCGTTCCGTACGGAAGACTGTCTTGTGGAACAATCCTCACTTGGTGGTACCCACTCTTCAAGTCCAATTTCGAGAACACCTTGGCCCCATTCAACCTCTCGAGAATATAGTCTATTCGAGGCATCAAGAACTTACTCTTGATAGTCAGCTTATTGTGTGCACAATAATCAACATACAATCGAGAAGACCCATCCTTCTTCTTGACAAACAAGATCGGTGTTGCAAATGGCGACACGTTGGGACGTATGAAGCCAAATTACAACAGTTTGTGGAGTTGGCGGGCCAACTCCGATTCCATTGCCTTGGAAAGGCGGTTTGGAAACTTGCTCAGGGGATCCGAGCCTAGAAGGAGGTATATTCTGTGGTCATCAAGTCTAGACGGGGGGAGCTAGGAAGGGAGATTGTCCCCAAGAAAAATCTTCTAGAACTTGTCGTGGAGAGCTTGGTGGCTCACACTTAATGGTCACTGGGGCTTTGGTCAAATTCCAACTAATCTCAAAAGTGTGCCTATTCCAATTGATATCTAGCTAGAACTTGTGAAACCACTAAATTCCCAAAATTATGTATGCTCCTATCAAAGAGGCAACCATAAAATCGCACACAAACTCTATGCCCTAAATGACTAACTTAGCACCCTAAGCTTCAAGCTTGATGCTCGTCGTCATGCATGTGCTAAAACCCTTAACTTTCTTGTCCACCGAAGTCCGAACGAAACGGACTCGCCGAGCGGCCTTTTCGGTGACCACATCCTCCGTGCTGCCTCTGTCAAACAAGACAACGACTCTCTGGCCACCTATGTAATCAAAGGTCTTGAGCAATTCATTGCGCTCATATTCCTAGTCATGGGCAACGTTCTGCTTATCTTTGAGCTCCCAGCTAACGATTGCACCAACCAAGCACTTGGATTCGAAGAACTAGGGATAGCCGTTGGGATCTATGTGGGAGTTAGGCTCACCACGGAAGCCGTGGAGGCTGAGGTGGTCGTCTGTGGAGTGGTGGTCTTCTTAGGGCACTCCCTAGAAGTGGGTCCTTTTGTATGACAAAGAAGCACCTACCCTCCTTCTTGTACTAAGCTATCTCCTCAGCACTCAATTTACCACCGGTCTTGCTTGTGGACTTTCCGCCATTGTGCTTCATTTCAGCACTCTGCACAAGCAAGAGAGTCTTCGAAGGTCGCTGGCCTAAACATACGCACCTCCCATTGGATTTGCATGTCAAGGCCAAAAAGGAACCGCCCTTTCTTATCCTTGTCAGATAAGCCCAACTGCAAACATAAGTTTGAAATTTTATTGGCAAACTGAAGGACTAGTTGCGCGTTTTGATGCACTCTCCTAAACTCGTCTTCGAGTCGCTCAAGGTAATGGGGCGGTAGAAACCGCCGCTTAAGGTCGAGGACAAACTCGTCCCAAACATAAGCCGCCATACCTAATCTAGTGTGGGCATGAGCCCACTAGGTCCACCAAGGAATGGCATCACCTTCCAAGTACCAACTAGCAAAGATCACTCTGTCAATATCACTTTTTCTAATTGCGGCAAAATAAGCTTCAAACTGATGCAACCAAGAATAGAGAGTTGTGGAGTCGAGTTTACCATTATACTTACTGAAGTTAATTTTCCGGACAAAATGACTCGAGGAAGCCGTTGGTGTCATTCTTGCGTCTAAAGCCGCAAGGTATCTTTCGTGTTCCACGCGTCGTCTTGTGCGGCAGCACAGACTACTGTCGCACGGTCTTCCATCTGTCAAATCTCCATTGCTCGCACCTGCAACCCGACCATCAAACTCGGCTGCGGTCGTACCCCTTCAGAAGGGTCATGTTGTAGCGGATCTGGAATTTGGAAAACGGAAGGAGAGGGAGGAGGAGACGGAAAAAGAGGTGCTGGGGAACGGGTGCACTCTTCCAGGACCAAGATCTGCGCCTTTTGCTCTTCCAATTTGGTACCCTCTTCTATGATTGCTCGAATCATCTGCTGGAACATCTCCTGTATAGTCATGCTTGCCGCCCTAGAAGGATTACCCGATGCACTCTGTTTCGAAATCTGTCATTCTCTCTTCGTCGTAGCTCACCATAGCAGGAAAATGCACTTCCTTTCCGAAGTGCAATCTGACCATCCACTATGCGTGTGGAAGACTTCCGGAGGCTGGAAACCAACCATCCTTCAAGAGACAGGGAAAGGGGTGGTCCATCGGAGTCTAGAAACCAACCACACAAGCGAGAAAAAAAAAATCTTTCTTTTTTTCCTAGTTTTTCTGGCTGAATCTTCACACTTGAAGAGGCTCTGATACCAATGTAGCATGCGGAAGCTTCATGGTCGAATCAGTAACTTCAATGCTCAGAATTCAGCAATCTTTCACAACGAATATAATGCACAAAATTGAAGTAGATGTGCAAAAGAGAGAGAGAGAGAGAGAGAGAGAGAGAGAGAGAGAGAGAAAGAAAGCAAGAAAGCTGTATTAACATCTACTAGAGGCCGAACTCAACCTATGAGACAAATCAATGTACAACTGTCAATGTCTTCTGGATGTCCAGAAAAAAAAAGGACAAAATGAACATGAAGTAAACTATGAAAGTAATGAGCTAGTGTGGATGGAGCACTACTGCTAGAGGCTCAGTATGCAGCCTATATGCGCAGGGTATACAAGAATGCAATGCAGATACCCTCTATAGGTCCCCCACCACAAATGGTGTATTTGCTTTATTAAAATGATGCAAATCAGAAAAATAAAGACTGGATCTTGACCTGCAATGTTCACCTTGGTTGGAGCACTTCCCTTGGCTGTCCTGGCCCTTGGAACGTGTCAACCCTTTGTGAAGACTCGGATAGATTGCTGAATTTCCAGCATTGGGTTTATATACCCCTACTGGTGCTGGTCTGCCAGTTCTATATGCAGCAAATCTCCACGACTTGCTATGAAGTAGCATTAAATGCTCAAAAGTCCAATGATTTCACACTGTGGGCTGGCTGGCCCTTAAATCGTTGCTGTCCAGCCACCTGAATGGGCTGTTTCAGACTGCGCAGGCTGCCCATGCTCTAGCCCCCAACCTGGCCTAGCCTTTGGGGCTGGCCAACTGGGGTGCCCAGGCCTGCCATGCGGGCTGACAGGCTGGCCCCCTTGCTGTCCAGGCCACCCTGGGGCTGGCCTACAGCATGCTGACATTTTCAAGTCTGCTTTTAAAACCCAAACTGGCCACTATGAGTTTTTAGTTATGACGTTTGGTTCCCAAGCATGGGCCTCTTGGCCCCCTCTAGGGTGGTCTCAAAGACTTCCCATGAGACATGCAAGGAGTTTTACCTCCTTTTCTGGGGGAGCCAAGAGGGCTGCCCCCTCTTCTATATGCAACCTAAATGCACCTACAAATGTCCAGCACCTAGTCACAAACCAGATACTCAGATCATCTGACATCATTCTAGAGGGAGACTCAAAGTACGAACTGGCACTGCTTCATGTGCAGGGCAATGCACACCTGACCTCGAGGCTCGGACGCATGGAGTGGAACCCTGGCTTATTCGTCCTGGACTGGGCTCACATGGGACCGGTTTCCACTCCAAGTCTTGCACCTTGTTCAAATATGTCTACGTGGCATCCAAGTGCAGGATGCACGTGACAACATCAAACACTAAAGATACTCCACCAAATGCAAACGGCAGGTGAGAAGAGTCCTGAATGAATGACCCTAGCAACTCAAGTGACCGCCACTAAAGCCAAAGATTCTCCACTGAGTGCAAACAGCAAATGTGAAGACTCTCTCAGAGACCTGGCTGAAAACTTCCTCTATTTGTACCTGTGGCCTGCTGCAATGAAGCACCCTAGGTGTGTGGTCAACCTGAGAAATGAAAAAAGCTGAGACGTGCGCACATGCATCTCCTTCACACTTATCCTCAAGTTCTGGAGAGGCTCCTCCTCCGATTGCTCCTCCGTTTCTAAAGAAGCCTCCCCCTCGGATTGCTCCTCTAAGGTCTTTGGACATTCCTTTGCGATGTGCTCGGTGGAGTCACAATAAAAGCACTATCCAACAGCCATCTTGGCATGACGCTCTTCAAGGGTGAGGCGAGTCACTGAGGCTCCCCCAATTGCCTTGTCCTTACCATCCTTGGCTGTCATGTGCATCATAGATGCCATGGACATGCTCAGGGCTAGATCGAGAAGAGGTAGCCAGATAAAGAGCAGACCAGATAGAACCAGAATGATCAGAGCCTCAGGTGTCTCATCTGAGGTGGACATGGAGCAGAGCATGGATCAGATGGCTGTCGGCTGCAGAGGACAGTGGATGCTGGCTGCCAGAGGAGATGTCGGCTTACGTCAGCAGAGGATGGGCAGCATGCGCATCAAAGACAAAGGACCAGCAGTCGGGCAGGGAAAAAAGTGATTGTTTGGACATGGAACTGGCCGACCAGCAGTCGGCCAGCATAAAGTGTCCAGAGACTCGTATAAAAAGGTCCACAGGCTCAAGGCTTTATGGATTCTCTCCCACTAGGGGAGTGGATCCTTAGAGGTCCCATAGGGGACAGTTTTTAGGGTTAACAACCTTTTTATGAAGGCAGCCCATGGCTGTACAGATATGTACCTTTTTGTACCATAGTATATACTGAAATTCCAGCACTTCTCACTCTCTCTCTCTACTCTCTCTCTACCTGCGTTTTTGCATCAGATGGTGCGTTTTGCATCAGAAGGTTTTCAAGAGTGTTTAGGGCTGAAAGAAGACTACCCAGAGCTTCCGCGTGTTACATTGGTATCAGAGCATCAGGCTCAGCAAAGCTAAACGCTGCATCAGTCCCAGATGATGGTGTACAGGTCCAAGGTACAGGAAAGTACACGGATTCGAAGCCCAAGGCAAGAACACAGATCGGGAAGAACTCCCAGGAGGTTTGTTGGTGGTGTTCCACAGTGCCAGATGGGGATGGCAGTTCCGTGAGCCAGATAGGTTCTAAGGGAACGGTCCCAAGGGAGGTTGATCCTCCAAGGGTGATGTGAGAGTGCCAGACTCAGTTCCAGGAAAGAAGACCAAGACGGTGTTCAGAGTCAGGGCAGGAATGGATTGTGGACTAGAGGAAGACCAGATGCATAGATCTTCATCAGAGACAGAGTGGTTTGGAGAACAGATCGGATTTTCAGAGAAAAAGGGTTGCCAGGAATGGATGATGACAGAGGGACTTCGAGACAGGATTGGGATGATGACAGTCATCCAAGAGCAGGTTGGATTCCCGTCATCAAGTTTAGCAGAGGGGGATGTCATGTGCATCATAGATGCCATGGACATGCTCAGGGCTAGATCGAGAAGAGGTAGCCAGATAAAGAGCAGAACCAGATAGAACCAGAATGATCAGAGCCTCAGGTGTCTCATCTGAGGTGGACATGGAGCAGAGCATGGATCAGATGGCTGTCGGCTGCAGAGGACAGTGGATGCTGGCTGCCAGAGGAGATGTCGGCTTACGTCAGCAGAGGATGGGCAGCATGCGCATCAAAGACAAAGGACCAGCAGTCGGGCAGGGAAAAAAGTGATTGTTTGGACATGGAACTGGCCAACCAGCAGTCGGCCAGCATAAAGTGTCCAGAGACTCATATAAAAAGGTCCACAGGCTCAAGGCTTTATGGATTCTCTCCCACTAGGGGAGTGGATCCTTAGAGGTCCCATAGGGGACAGTTTTTAGGGTTAACAACCTTTTTATGAAGGCAGCCCATGGCTGTACAGATATGTACCTTTTTGTACCATAGTATATACTGAAATTCCAGCACTTCTCACTCTCTCTCTACTCTCTCTCTACCTGCGTTTTTGCATCAGATGGTGTGTTTTGCATCAGAAGGTTTTCAAGAGTGTTTAGGGCTGAAAGAAGACTACCCAGAGCTTCCACGTGTTACATTGGCCTTGGGCTGGCTACCCTTGTCTTTGCCTTTCTGTTGCCTCTATTGTTGAGTCCCAAACCTGGAACTCTCCCGCGTCTCGAGGCTTGTAGCAAGACGAACCGCATCTGAAAGATCACGGAACCGATATGCACAAAGGTCCACGTGCAAAGACGGTTTCAAACCATCCACAAATCGCTCAACCTACTCCGACCATCAGATGGTCCTTGGGAGCATCAGCAATAGCTTCCAACAAATGACCGAGCTAGTCGGTTATTGATTCGCTATGTTTCTGCATAAACGCTCCCACTGTTTCTTCAATTCTTTCTTCTTTTTTTTTTGGAAAAACGATCCTTCTATTAGTTAATGAGAAAACGCTATAAGGCTACAAAGCTCACCTCACAAGGAGGGATAATAAACACAATGAACACCGGAGCTCCACCCCCGTGGCTGGCCGCTCTCTGGGGGGGGGGGGGGGGCTACCTAGTAGTACATGCGGGAGGTGAGAAGAGCCAAACTGGAGGCCTGTAGTGCCAAGTGACATCCTCGCCCCTCGCGATGAGGAAAGGGCCACGCTGCCAAGTGCGGAGGAACACCTTGCGGCGACCTCTCATGCGATCCGAGTCGCCCTGAAGTTTCCCCCAGTGTCCTCTCAAGGTGTGAATGATGTCCACCCAGAGGGCCTGTATGACCTCCGCCGGTGGAGTCGCCTGGCGGTCTATGGCCTCCCTGCATCGGGCTCTCCATATGTGCCAAGCCGTCATGCTGCTGATCATCTCCCATCTGTGCCCGTCCCCCTCCTCGGAGACTGCCGAAGAGAAGTCTGGCGTCGGAACCACCGCCATCGCCCTGTCAGAGACCTGGATGGTCACACTGCCAGGGACGTCCTCGTATCCAAGGGCCGGGCCGCTGTCCGTGGCCCAAGCCACCGCACCCCACGTCGCCATCATCTCACCTGGCGAGCCTGCAAAAACCATCCTGAGAGCGCGCTGCCAGACCTGTTGTGCCTATGGGCAATCCCATAAGCAGTGCCGCTGCAACTCCTGTGCATGGCCGCACCGAGGGCAGGATGCTGGGTGTCTACCAAAAGCTAGCCAAGCCCCCACAGCCAGTATGTAACGCGCGGAAGCTCTGGGTAGTCTTCTTTCAGCCCTAAACACTCTTGAAGACCTTCTGATGCAAAAACGCACCATGATGCAAAAACGCAGGTAGAGAGAGAGTAGAGAGAGAGAGTGAGAAGTGCTGGATTTTCAGTATATACTATGTACAAAAAAGGTACAGATCTTTGCAGCCATGGGCTGCCTTCATAAAAAGGTTCCTAACCCTAAATTCTGTCCCCTATGGGACCTCCTATTGACTCACACCCCTAGTGGGTGGAATGCCTATTACAAAGAGCAAGGGGGCTATTTATAGCCCCTTGGAGTGCATGAGAAACTGGCCGACTGCTGGTCGGCCAGTTCATAATTCATTAATTCCATTGAATGCTGCCGACTGGTCCTTTTTGGTGCTGCCCGACTGCTGGTCATAGTCATTGATGCGCCTGCTGCCCAACCTCTCTGCTGAACTCAGCCGACAGCTCCTCTGGCAGCCAGCATCCCTTCTTCTTGCAGGGACAGCCCCTCTCCATGATCCCACTCACCTCAGATGCTACACCTGAAGCTCCTATATTCTGGCTCTACTGGTTCATAGTCTTTTTCTGCTTGCCTCTTCTGGATCTAGCCCTGGAAATGTCCATGGCATCTGTGATGCACATGACATCCCCCTCTGCTAAACTTGATGACGGGAATCCAATCTGCTCTTGGATGACTGTCATCATCCCAATCCTCTTCCGAAGTCCCTCTGTCATCATCCATCCCTGGCAAACCTTTTTCCTCTGAAAATCCGATCTGTTCTCCAAACCACTATGTCTCTGATGAAGATCTATGCATCTAGTCTTCCTCTAGTCCACAATCCATTCCTGCCCTGACTTTGAACACGGTCTTGGTCTGGAACTGAGTCTGGCACTCTCACATCACCCTTGGAGGATCAACCTCCCTTGGGACCGTAACCTGAGAACCCATCTGGCTCACGGAACTGCCATCCCCATCTGGCACTGTGAACACCACCAACACACCTCCTGGGAGTTCTTCCCGATCTGTGTTCCCGCCTTGGGCTTCGAATCCGTGTACTTTCCTGTACCTTGGACCTGTACACCATCATATGGGACTGAATCAGTGTTTAGCTTTGTTGAGCCTGATGCTCTGATACCAATGTAACGCGCGGAAGCTCTGGGTAGTCTTCTTTCAGCCCTAAACACTCTTGAAGACCTTCTGATGCAAAAACGCACCATGATGCAAAAACGCAGGTAGAGAGAGAGTAGAGAGAGAGAGTGAGAAGTGCTGGATTTTCAGTATATACTATGTACAAAAAAGGTACAGATCTTTGCAGCCATGGGCTGCCTTCATAAAAAGGTTCCTAACCCTAAATTCTGTCCCCTATGGGACCTCCTATTGACTCACCCCTAGTGGGTGGAATGCCTATTACAAAGAGCAAGGGGGCTATTTATAGCCCCTTGGAGTGCATGAGAAACTGGCCGACTGCTGGTCGGCCAGTTCATAATTCATTAATTCCATTGAATGCTGCCGACTGGTCCTTTTTGGTGCTGCCCGACTGCTGGTCATAGTCATCGATGCGCCTGCTGCCCAACCTCTCTGCTGAACTCAGCCGACAGCTCCTCTGGCAGCCAGCATCCCTTCTTCTTGCAGGGACAGCCCCTCTCCATGATCCCACTCACCTCAGATGCTACACCTGAAGCTCCTATATTCTGGCTCTACTGGTTCATAGTCTTTTTCTGCTTGCCTCTTCTGGATCTAGCCCTGGAAATGTCCATGGCATCTGTGATGCACATGACACAGTCCTCTATGCGCTGTAAGCCAGAGAAAAAGCGTCACCTTCCGGGGCCGGAAGCTGGCCCAAAGGCGCTGCCAGAAGTCCCTAAGGAAGGCATGGGAGAGCCCCTGTCGCCGCCAATGCTCGGCCGCCGCCGGGGTGCCCGCTGTCCTGTGCCTCTGGATCCGCCGCCCCAGCCTCGCTGTGTACTGAAAAAAGGGGGTGCCTGGGCTGGTACGGGCCGAGTAGGGATCTCGCCAAAGCCACTCGCCTGGATCCCACTGAAGGCGAATAAGAGGCCTGTTGTCCCAAGCCCATAATCTCCAAGAATAGTCCTCCCCTATCGAGGCCGGTGAGGGGTCTACATGCCACTGTCTCTGATGAAAGCCGACCACCCACACCCTCTGAAAGATACAACCCTGGAACTCATCCAAATCTAGTCGGGTCCTCTGAAGCTGGCCTCCCTCTCCCACCTCGAAGGTGAGTGGGGCGACTCTCTCTGCTGAGCCGCAGACTGCTAGAAGGATCTCATGCCGAGTAAAGACGCCCATCCACTGTGGAGGTGGAGGGTCCTGTACTGGAGTCCACCACTCCCGGGGGATGGCCGCCTCAATGTCCTGCCTCATCAACTCTCTGCCCCTCATCCCCTTGAGTCTCCTCTCCTGAGCCTCTAGAGGCAGCTCCTGAAAACATATCCAGTCGTCTAGGGACTGGGCTAGGCCGGAGCTCAACGGGCCCCACGACACGTGAGATCGCGATCCAACCATATGACCACTGGGAAGTCGGACCAAGGGGTTCCAGATCAATGGCTGCCTCAGGCGCTCCTCATCGGTGCCCGGGGGAGTCTGGAAGAGTGACGGCCTCAGATGCTCCCAGGCCCTCAGAAGGCTAGCTGCAAAACGCTCCTCGAAGCCAAGGCCCACTCCTCTGGATCGCTGCTCTGTAAAGATCCACCTGATGCTGGGGATCCAGGGGCCGCTAAGAGAAGGAGTGCGGCTGAGAATCCTGGAAACAAGAAACTCCTTCCACGGCTCAGCGCCTGGTAGGAGGCCACGAACCACCAACTTGCCAAGCAAAGCTCGGCTCTGACAAATGGGATCAACTATGCCCAGGCCGCCTCTCTCCCTCAGCTGGGTGATCACAGCCCATGCCACCTTGAACCTGGCGGGCCGCCCGTCGCCACCGGACCAAAGAAAGTTCCTGATGAGCCTCTGCACCTAGCCAATACACGCCCGCGAGAAGGCCCAGCAAGAAGTGATGTACCACATGGTAGCAAGCAGAACCTGGTTGGCCACAACCACTCGGCCAGCCAGAGAGAAACGAGCGGTACTCCAATACAGAAGCTTCTTCCGAATGCTCAGAAGAAGGGGGGCTATGTGCTGCTCCGGAGATATGTCAATGCCCACATAGCATCCCAAATAGCGCACTGTAGTGCCGGGGGGCAGCCACTGAAACCCATCAACTGGCCTCCAAGTCGGGGGGGGGCACAGAACTGACCCACAACCCACACGACTTGTGCCAGTTGATTAACGCCCGAAGCTCTGCAAAACCTGTCCATGGCTGAGGCGAAGCGGCGGAGGTTCTCCTCCCCTCCCTGAAGATAGACAGCAGTGTCATCCGCAAACTCCCAGTCTAGGAGCTCCTCCGAGGTGCGGATGGGGAGCTGGAGGCCCCGCAAACCTGTATCCTGTGCCGTCAAGAAAGTGCTCATGGCCTCCGCCACAAAAAGAAAAAGAAAGGGCGCCAAGGGGCACCCCTGCCGCACCGAGCACGAGAGCTGGAACCTCTCTCCGCGCACGCCCTGTATCAGCACCTGGCTATGGGCCGATGTGTAGAGTGCAGATACCCCACGGATCCACTGAGGGGGGAAGCCCATCCTCTCCATAGTGCCTTCCAAGAAGGCCCAGTCCACTCGATCATATGCCTTCTCGAAGTCGAGAAGGAGCACTGCCAGATCCTCCTGCCGAAATCTAGCCAAAGCCGTAGCCTCCCAGAAAGAGAAGATGTTATCCAGGATGCTCCTATCCTGGATGAAGCCTGTCTGCGTGGAGTGGATGATGTCCGGAAGGTGAGGCTGAAGACGCCTGCTGATCGCCTTAGCTAGGACCTTGTAGGCCGTGCCTAGCAAGGTGATCGGTCTCCACTGTCTAATCTCCAGTCTGTCTCCTCCCTCTTTGGGGATCAAGTGAATCAACCCCTCTGCCATGCTGTCCGGCATGTCTCCCGACTCCATGATCTCCTGGAATGCCAATCTGAAACCCCTATGCAAGAGACCCCAGTACCTCTGGAAGAAAGCCACTAAGAGACCGTCCTCTCCTGGGCATTTGCCCCGAGGAAGTGCCTGAAGAGCCTCCTCCAGTTCCGTATCCGAGAAGGGGGAGAGAAGGGAGTGCTGCAAATGGGCCGGCACAACCGGTCTCGTGAAGCTCCAGACTGCCTCCCGAGCCTCTCTCACCCTGTCATCTGCTGGCTCAGCAGAGAGCAGATCCTTGTAAAAATCTGTGGCGACCGCCCGAACCCTGGGGGGATCCACCACCACCTGGCCATCAGCCTGCCGAAGACGCCTGAGACCCTCTCGTCTGAAGCGAGGCCCTGTCGCCTCAAAGAAGTCTCGAGTCACTCTGTCTCCAGCCTGTGTCCAAAAAGAAGCCCGAGCATGGAATCGGAACTCCACCCTCCTCTCCTCGATGGATCTGATCTCTGTGCGAGCTGACTCCATCTGCTCTAAAATCCAAGGGCTCGTAGGCTCCCTCTCCTGAAGTCTCTGAAGGGAAGCTAGACTCCTCCGCAGGCTCCTCTCCTGCTCTCTGAAAGCCTCCAGACGGTCCACGGCAGCCTGTCTGAGCATCCTACTGATCTCCTGCAAACCCCTGTCAAGATCGTTGGCCTGCCAGACCTGCTCAACTCTGGTCGCAATCTCGGGCTCCTCTATGAGACAATCTGGAATCCGGACGCTCTGGCCTCGCTCTCCTCTCATAGGGTCATCGATCTGGAGAAGCACTGGAAAGTGGTCTGAAAACGAGGAGCCTGCAAGTATACCCACAGTGCCACCTCTATCGCAAGCCCACTCATCAATGTAAAACCTGTCGATGCGGGAAAGGTTAACTCCTGTGGCCCGTCTATCCGAGCGCGAGAAAGATAAACTCCCCTGCAACCTGCCAAACTCCGAGAGAGTCCACGGATCCTGGCCTCTCACCTGCAGCACTAGTTCCTCCCAGGCAGCGAGCTCCGGCCCATGAATGGTCTCCTGGCTACCCCCCATCCTGTCCTCTGCATCCTCCAGCATGTTGCAATCCCCCCCTAGGCACCAATGGTCTGCCCCATGGGGAGGGACTGCCTAATGGTGCTCCAAAACTCAGCTCTCCCGGTCGCCCCATTAGGGGCGTAGAAGTTGAGGAAGCCAATGCGGTCTTCCCCAACCCGAAGGATGATCCACTGCGCTCGACCCTGGACCAGAGTGCCAAAATCCACAACCTCGGATAGAAGCTGCTCGCTGACTGAGATGCATACTCCACCCTGGTTCCCCTGGGAGCCATATGCCGGTGACCAAAAAGTGTGACTCCTGCCTGGCAAGATCTTCCCGCACGTGCGGGTACGCCCGGCAGAAAGGTGGTGCTCCTGGATGAAAAGGATATCTATGGGTCCTCTGGATCTCCTGGAGAAGTCTGCCCCGACCAATGTAGCAGCGAGGTCCACCAAGACCCTGGATGTTCCATGAGAGGATCCTCATGGATGAGCTATGGCAAGTGAAGCAGCCGCCACTGGCTCACCCCTCTCAGCCGGCCCGGATGAGCTGCCCTCCACTCTGAGTCTTGGGCGCCGGCTTGGAGGGAGAATAGTCACTGTCTGTCCGGGTGCGGAGTCTCTCCAAAAAGAGGGTGACCTGTCTCTGTGTCCAGCCCCACTTCGCCTTTGCCCTGTCCAGGGCATAGGCGTGAGACCAATCCTCTGCATATATGTATCTAAAGGTAGGCTGCACCCTCGGGGCGGCGTGGAGGAGAATCAGTAGCACCGCCTCAACTGAGGTGTGGACCAGATCCGCCCGCCAATCTCCTATACCAAACAAGCTCATGCGGGCTGAGTGTAATCGGGTCTGCAATAGGTCCGTGAGCCCCAGGTCACTGAAGTGGTGAGAAAACTCCAGTATCTGATCACGCAAAACTTCCTCTACAGAGTTGCAATCCCATGCTGTGTCTGGGGCAACACTGAGAGGAAAGGAGAAGGCCACCATGCTGCTCACCACTGAAGGAGAACGAGAGGGATGGCACACCACGCAAACTCGCAAGGGCGCGACCAGTGTCTCAAACGGGCCAGCATCCAACTGGCCCGTTTGAGACACCTGAAAAAACCATAATCCACTGGGAGCCCCATCACTCGCGGGGGCCCCCCAGGGGAGGCTGGTGGAGACACCTGAAAAAACCATAATCCACTAGGAGCCCGGAGTGGCGGTGGAACAGCCGCTGAACTGAACTCTGGCCTACCCAGCTGCGCTGCCCCGGGGCAGTGGGTGGTCTGGAGGAGTATGTGACATGTGAGAGGTTAAGACCGTAGTAATCACAACCTTAGTCTAACTAAACTGCACTTAATGATGTTCAAGAGACAGATAAATATGTGTCAATGCAATGCAGCTATATTAGATGAATGAATGCGGTTACAATGAGATCCAAATGGATCTGTACTGCTGAATATGCTGCCTATATGCTGAATATGCTGAATGAACTGAATGAACTGCTGTCCACTATCTTTCCCTTGTTTCCTGGGAAGGAAACGCTGAAGGGAGGCTTTGGAACAGATGCTGAATGCTGACCTGATGATGAAACGCTGATGCGTTTGCAGATCTGAGGGCTGATGATGATGCGTTTGCTGAAAATGATGCTGAGGATGATGCGTTTGCTGATTATGCTGCTTCCAAGGCTTCCTGGAGGAGATGCGTTGGAGCACAATGTGCTGAATGCTGTTATGATCAACCTGAATGGCTGAATGGAGAGGCTCGTCTATTTATATGCATGAGGGCTGCTGGTCGGCCAGCATAAGGGCTGTCGGCCAGATGTAATGTCCATAAATGCTGTCGGCTGCCCCATAAATGCCTGGAAAAATGCCTATAATATTGCATAAATACCAGTAAAATACCTGATGATGTCTATGATGCTAGAATGATGCCATGTCACTGTACACCTGACTGGTGTGCACGTGACATTCCCCGCTGCTAAACTGTTGCTGGGTGGATACCTGGCAACCTTCGACTCCTCTGTGATCCTTCTCCTCCGAACCACTACCCCCTTCTGTCTTCTGCTGGGACTGAGGTCGTCTGCAGGAGTGAAATCCTTTGAGCCAAGACTCCATGTACTGCGGGAACTGAATGGCAAATACCTGAGTCACCCCTGACCTGCCTGTGGAAACCTTTCACCTACCATCTCCGTCATACCTGAAGCTCTGAACCTCTTGAGGCAATGTTGGAGCAAACTTCCGTCTTCTGTGGAAGAGAAACCCCCTGCTGCAGCCAGTTGAAGCTCAAAACTTATGTGCTCCTTTGATGATGGATGTCCTTCTTCCCTGAGAGTTCATGGGTAACATGTATGCAAGACTGACTGCTAAGATGACTACTATGCAAGCGATGTGCAACCCTAATGCAGATGGATGGGTTACTGATGCAGACCTAAGGAAAAATCCCTAAGGGTGGCTTGCAAAATTTTGAGAACTGGGTTTAACTGTGCGGAAGCGATAAAAATGATGACTGACTGAATGACTGATGAACTGAACATGCTCTAAGGCTGGTTACCCTGTAACGCTCTGATACCAATGTGACATGTGAGAGGTTAAGACCGTAGTAATCACAACCTTAGTCTAACTAAACTGCACTTAATGATGTTCAAGAGACAGATAAATATGTGTCAATGCAATGCAGCTATATTAGATGAATGAATGCGGTTACAATGAGATCCAAATGGATCTGTACTGCTGAATATGCTGCCTATATGCTGAATATGCTGAATGAACTGAATGAACTGCTGTCCACTATCTTTCCCTTGTTTCCTGGGAAGGAAACGCTGAAGGGAGGCTTTGGAACAGATGCTGAATGCTGACCTGATGATGAAACGCTGATGCGTTTGCAGATCTGAGGGCTGATGATGATGCGTTTGCTGAAAATGATGCTGAGGATGATGCGTTTGCTCATTATGCTGCTCCCAAGGCTTCCTGGAGGAGATGCGTTGGAGCACAATGTGCTGAATGCTGCTATGATCAACCTGAATGGCTGAATGGAGAGGCTCGTCTATTTATATGCATGAGGGCTGCTGGTCGGCCAGCATAAGGCTGTCGGCCAGATGTAATGTCCATAAATGCTGTCGGCCAGATGTAATGTCCATAAATGCTGTCGGCTGCCCCATAAATGCCTGGAAAAATGCCTATAATATTGCATAAATACCAATAAAATACCTGATGATGTCTATGATGCTAGAATGATGCCATGTCACTGTACACCTGACTGGTGTGCATGTGACAGAGTATCCTGGAGAGGCCGAGGGAGGGATGGTGGCTCGCGGAGAGGAGGGGGGAGAGCGAGGAGAGGATGGAGAGGCATCTGCCAGAGGAGAGGTGTCAGGGGGGGCCGCCGGGGGAGGCGGGAGGGGGGGGGCTGGGGGGGGAGAGGGGAGGTAGGAAGGAGTGCTCTCCGAGTGAAGGGAAGAGGGGCCGAGGTTCGCAGAGTGCGGCCCGGGATCCTCAGGAATCTGCTCCATGGAGGGGGCGGGGCCCCCCGCGGGGGGAGGCGGGAGTGGGGTCTCCACGTGGGGGGCTCCACCGGCGGCCTCAACGGGCACTGAGACTGAATCCTCGTCCATCGGGGCGGGACCTGCTTGCCGCCTATCCCTGACTGGAGCATAAGTGCGGGTAGGTGCCTGGACGCCAGCCGGGGTCGCCTGTCCGCCAGCCTGTGCTGCCTGCTGGCGTCTGCGACGGTCCCTGCGGGCCGGGCGTTTCCGCCGGCGAACCTCCTGCCATCCGCCAGCCTCCTGGGACTGCGCGGCATCCTCCGCCGGGGCCTGCTCGTCAGATGATGGCGCCTGCTGAGACGAGCCAGGGATGTCCGGTCTCTGAGGTGGATGGCCACCCCTCGGGCCTCCTGAAGGGGGTCCAGAGGCGGCAGAGCGTGAAGGATGAACCCCCTTGCGGGGACAAGCGCGTGCGGGGTGGCCCATCTCCCGACAGATGTAGCACTGGCCGGGGAGGCCCAAATACTCCACGCGCTGTATCAGATGTCCTCCAGAAAGACAAGGGAGGAGGATCGTCTTCGGGAGGGACTCCGGTGACGGAACCACAACACGAATGGCCGGGAGTCCTGCTGCCCGAGCTATCACTGAGGCCGCTGTCTGAGAGGCGTCTCCACCACCTGCCCGAACGCCTTGCCAATGGATGACAAGAGGGGCAAGTACTCCCTGCGGAGTCCAGGAAAGCAGATAGTGATGGGGAAACCTGTCGCGCCTGCTAGCGGGTCAGAAGCGGGGTCGAAACCGTGAGTCCATCGCGCCAGAAACGCCCGGGATGAGCGGAGGGCAATGGGGCTCCGAGCCAGCACCGTCTGAGCTGCCTGGGGGGACTCGAAATCCACCTGGTAGTAGCCACGTCCCAAAAAATCGACGCTGACGATCTTGGCAGGCACGCCAACGAGGCTACCTTGCAGAAGGTCGCAAAGCTCTCTCCGCATCGGACGGCTACCCACTATCTTGCAGACCAAGGAGGAGGCCTCAAGAGCGGATACTGTGGAAACAAACAACTGCTGATCTGCAGCTGTGAACTCCAGACGGAGACCGGAATCGGCAGGGGTAGTCGGAGCGGCTTCCATGGAGTCCTCCAGAGGGAAAAAGCCAGAGACCGGGGTCACCAATGGGAGGGACACAGCCCTACGAGGAAACGGAGAGGCGGACGGTCTATTTCTTCAATTCACGCTGGTAATCAACAGAAAACAAACTGCTTCAAGACCATTGTGCGGCAATCAACCCAACCAGTCACGGACTAGTGCCTAAGGTGGTCTTCCCACCACAAGAAAAAGCAGCACCCGTCAAGACCGTATACACCAAATGGAGCGGAAAAAATATCTGAACCACCTGCACTTGCCAATGTGGCAGCCATCTCTCGGGTCTAGTTAGTTACAACTTCTCCGTCCATCTTCCAATTGAACTTGGGAGGCTTCATAAGCTTCATTAATTGAGCTCATTCCTCATGAGGCTTGGAGGAAGAACTCGGCAAAGTGGCAGTCCCCCGACGTCGAGCCAATGAGGGCGAGCGGGAACCATCCGGAGAATCAAGTGAAGAGGGCCTCCGCAAAGGAGACCGTCGATGACGCAAACGGTGTCTTTCCTTCCGACAATGTGAAAGAAAGTGAAGCAAGTATAAAACACAGATGTAGGCCCAGGTACAAGGCCTGTAAATGCTGGAAACTGATGTTTATTGCTAAAATCTGCGCACGAGGGAAGCCCGTAGGTGCTGTACAATGGTAAGAAGCAGTAGCAACTGCTAATGACCTCAACTGAATGCTGAAAAATGAGATGAACTTGGGGAAAGGGAGCCAGCCCTTATATATTTCCCTAGGATGCTGGTCGGCCAGCTGTTGCAAGCCGACAGCATGGCAGTAGTATAAAATGCTACAAAAAAAGCCTAAAAATACCCAAAAATGGTAGAAAAATGCTGAATAATCTCTGCTAAGATATGCCAATGCAAGGCCTCATAAATGGCCAATACAAGCATGAAAAAAGGTGATGTAGACCCTCAAGAGATGATATAATCCAACACCTGAAGAGATCAGCCGGTAGAACAGTAGGCCAGTCGAAGAAGGCCCAACTCGATCCAGTCGCGTACGAAATGATAATACACTTAAATATGCTTGGATCGTCCCCGTATCACAGGATTCTCTGCTAGAGCAATAGCACTCTGAGAATCTGAGAAAATAGAAACTGGGGAAGTGTGTCGGCACAGCACAAATGCTCCAGAATCTGATGAATCCAAAGTGCCTCAGTAGAGGAGAGAAGGTAGGATTTATACTCAGCCTCAATGGAAGAAGCAGAAACAATCCTCTGCTTTTGAGACTTCCAAGAAACCAATCCAAAACCGAGCATGAAGCAATATCCAGATGTAGACCTCCGAGTATCAATACAACCTGCCCAATCAGAATCTGTGAAGCCAACCAAATCATCACCACAAGAGTAGGTGATGCCATAATCTGAAGTACCTCGTGTGAGGGCAAAAGAGACCAAAGGACCAAATATATGAGAGATCAAAGCAAATCACACAGCATGCAATGGTAATATGTATATAAATGATAAAGTCTAGTACAGGAGCTCTATGTGAGACTCCGAACGAGCAGAGAAGGTTGCTGTCCCAAAAACGCAGATAACAGTCCCGATGTAAGCGCCGATATATGCCTGATGTGACCTGAGATGTAAACTCTGATGTAAGCACAGATGTAAGCGCTGATGTCCTGATGACTGCTGAAGTAAAACGCAGAAGTATGCTGAAGTGAAACGCAGATGTATGCGGCCTGTACCAGCAGCAGCAACCGGAGAGAAAAAACGCTGATGATCACCCCTAATGTGGGCGACCAATCCAGCAGCAGCAGGGAGTAAAAACGCTCAGGTTCAGTCCTTAAGTAGGCAACCAGCAGGGAAGTACTCGTGATGGCTGTGAGAATGCGCATCTCCTCAAGAAGCTGACGGAGATACATAGCCTTAGTGGTGGCGTCATAGAGGGCCCGGTACTATGAAGTTTAAATGACTAAATAGCCCTTTTTGGGCTGGGTAAAATACTCTTTTGGGTATATTTTCACAATCCCCCCTCTCAGACCAAAAAGGGATCATGAGAGAAGATGAGGGGAAAAACAACTTTGGTTGTCGAAGATGAGGATTCATGTGATTTGAGACCGGAGTAGAGGCTTCTGAGTTTGGGAGGTACTGCAAGAATGCCACAATGCAAGAGATTTTCACATGCGTGAACGCCCATTTTTGGGTTTTCATTCATACATGCGCCCCAAACACAAACAAAATGCTGTGCATAGGGAATGCAAGATGGAAAAAAAATGCAATGCAATGGGTTTTCACATGAGCCGTGCCCTCATGGGGTTTTCACTGACTCATGTGCCCAATACAAAAATGATAAAAAATGTGAAGGGAGAGGAAGATCCCCCTCTCAATGTGCGGAGGATGATGGTGGTGGACCGATGCCAATCCGATCGTGAAGATGCTCAAGAATGGGGCGGTTGGCGGACTTTGTAAGGATGTCTGCATGGTTGTCTGCCGTACGAATGTACTAGAGTCGGATGGTACCAAGCTCAACATGTTCCCTAGTAAAATGAAAATGGACACCCACACCCAAATAGGATTGCCAGCAAGGACAATCGCACTCTGACTATCGACGAAGATGATAGAAGCAGTGTCAATGGGGACGCGCATCTCCGAAAGAAGCTAACGAAGATACATAGCCTCAATGGTGGCATCATAGAGGGCCCGGTATTCGGCTTCAACGGAAGAACCTGCAAGGTATCCTCCTTTTTGCTAGACCAAGAGAAAGGGGCAGATCCGAGGGAGTACAAATAACCACCATGAGAACGTCAGGAATCGAAATCACCAGCCCAGTCGGAGTCCGTGTAACCACGCGGGGTGATCCCACCTCTATAGTGAAGTCCATACAAAATTACAAATAGATACCTGCTAGATAGCGAACAACCCTCATTGCTGAACTCCAATGTGGCCCCTTAGGAGCATTGAAATACTGACTTAAAATGGATGTGCAATAGGAGATATCAGGACGAGAATTTGTGAGCCAGGTAAGTTTCCCAACCACTTGGCGGTAGGCTCGCTCTTCATGTGGAGGTGAGTCCACTTCCTTTGACAATTTGACGGTGGGATCCAATGGAGTAGCCACAGGGATAGCAGCATCAGGAAAGTAGGAAGCGGGGAGCCCAGCAAAGTAGGTGTTGGATTACTACCCCCTCTGGATCTCCAGTTTGGGGCATTGCTACCACCTTGGTTGTTTTGGCAAGTGGAGGTGTTGTCTCTATTTTCCTTGGCTTTAAAAACACACTCATCATCAAAATGTCCAAGCATTTGGCAATAAGTGCAAAATTTATTCTTTTTGGGAATATTTTGCCAGTGGGGAATGGGTGTTGAGGCAGGGTTTTTGGAATCAGTATTGTTGCCGGGAGGTTTGCCTTGATTTCCTAAGTTGCTGTTCCACTTCCCTTGCTATCCTTTTTGAGTAGAGGTGGTATTGGACACAAGAGCCCCTTCTTGAGTGGAGGAAGTGTAACATGCGCAAGCTTCGGGGGAGATCGATAACTTCAATGCTCAGAAACTAGCACACTTGTCGCGACGGAATTAACGCAAATCACGCACAAATTCTATGCCCTGAATAACTAATTTAGCTGTCATGTGCAAGCATTGCCATGAACATTCCCAAAGCTAATCCAGAAGGGGCAGCCAAGAAAAAGATCATTAGAGCTAGGATTTGGAGCATAAGGTGCAAAATGTGGCGAGGGTGGACTTGGAGCATGGCATGGAAGAGGCTGTCGACTGCCAAGACTAGTGTTGTCAGCCGCATGACCAGGGTGTCGGCTGTACCAGAAGAAAAGGGCTACAGGCGCTTCAGTGTTTGTGGAGAACCAGCATAGTTAAGATGGCCGACCAGCATTTATGGAGAAAATAGGCCCCGTCGGCTGGCCGATTGTAGTACTCCTATGATCCAAGAGCCTATAAAAGGCATAGGGTGCTCATTGTGTTAGGCATTCACTCCCATAAGGAGTGGGTCCTTAGGGTCACTAGACTAGGACTGTTTTCGTGATGTTCACCTTTTTAAGAAAGGCAGCCTATGGTTGTGGATGTAGGTACCTTTTTGTACCATCAGAAATATACTGAATTTCCAGCCATATCTCTCTCTCTCTACTCTCCCTTCTGTCTGCGTTTTTGCATCAGCATGTTCTCAGTGGTGTTTAGGGCTGAAAGAAGACCCCCAGAGCTTCCGCGTGTTACATTGGTATCAGAGCATCAAGCTCAGCAAAGCTAAACACTGATTCAGTCCCATATGATGGTGTACAGGTTCAAGGTACAAGAAAGTACACGGGTACGAAGCCCAAGGCAAGGAACACAGGAACGAGAAGAGCTCCCTGGAGGTTTGTTGGTGGTGTTCCACAAAGCCAGAGGGTATGGCAGTCCTGTGAGCCAGATAGGTTCTCGGGCAACGGTCCCAAGGGAGGATTATCCTCCAAGGGGTGATGTGAGAGTGCCAGACTTATTTCTCAGGAATGAAGACCAAGACAGTGTTCAGAGTCAGGGCAAGAATGGATTGGGGACTGGATGGAACAGATGCATAGATCTTATTCAAAGTCAGAGTGGTTTGGGAGACCGGGCCGGGTTTTCAGAGAAAAGGGTTGCCAGAGAAGGAAGGATGACAGAGGGACTTCGGGAAAAGATTGGGATGATGACAGTCATCCAAGGAATAGGTTGGAAAACCATCATCAAGTTTAGCAGAGGGGGATGTCATGTGCAAGCATTGCCATGAACATTCCCAAAGCTAATCCAGAAGGGGCAGCCAAGAAAAAGATCATTAGAGCTAGGATTTGGAGCACAAGGTGCAGAATGTGGCTAGGGTGGACTTGGAGCATGACATGGAAGAGGCTGTCAGCCGCCAGGACTGGTGTTGTCAGCCGCATGACCAAGGTGTCGGCTGTACCAGAAGAAAAGGGCTATAGGCGCTTCAGCGCTTGTGGAGAACCAGCATAGTTAAGATGGCCGACCAGCATTTATGGAGAAAATAGGCCTAGTCGGCTGGCCGATTGTAGTACTCCTATGATCCAAGAGCCTATAAAAGGCATAGGGTGCTCATTGTGTTAGGCATTCACTCCCACAAGGAGTGGGTCCTTAGGGTCACTAGACTAGGACTGTTTTCGTGATCACTTTTTAAGAAAGGCAGCCTATGGCTGTGGATGTAGGTACCTTTTTGTACCATCAAAAATATACTGAATTTCCAGCCATATCTCTCTCTCTCTCTACTCTCCCTTCTGTCTGCGTTTTTGCGTCAGCATGTTCTCAGTGGTGTTTAGGGCTGAAAGAAGACCCCCAGAGCTTCCGCGTGTTACATTGGTATCAGAGCATCAGACTCAACAAAGCTAAACACTGATTCAGTCCCATATGATGGTGTACAAGTCCAAGGTACAGGAAAGTACACGGGTACGAAGCCCAAGGCAAGGAACACAGGAACGGGAAGAGCTCCCAGGAGGTTTGTTGGTGGTGTTCCACAAAGCCAGAGGGGATGGCAGTCCTGTGAGCCAGATAAGTTCTCGGGCAACGGTCCCAAGGGAGGATTATCCTCCAAGGGGTGATGTGAGAGTGCCAGACTCATTTCTCAGGAATGAAGACCAAGACAGTGTTCAGAGTCAGGGCAAGAATGGATTGGGGACTGGATGGAACAGATGCATAGATCTTATTCAGAGTCAGAGTGGTTTGGGAGACCGGGCCAGGTTTTCAGAGAAAAGGGTTGCCAGAGAAGGAAGGATGACAGAGGGACTTCGGGAAAAGATTGGGATGATGACACTCATCCAAGTGTGTGGGAGTATGAAGAATTAGGGTTAGGTTAATTCATGTGGGAGACATACACAGAGAGAACAAGGGAGAGAGAGAGAGAGAGAGTTGTGGGGATAAGTCAACTCATGAGGCATGAGTGTGTGACTCCCCTATCACACATGTATATTGCACTAGTACACATAGTGCACTTAGTACATTAAAAGTACTAAGTGTACTATGTACTATAACTTATGGGCTTGTACACACTATAAGGGTGGGCATAACGCCTTTACCCCAACAACCTCCCACTTAAAGGCAAAGTGCCCTTAAGTAAAGGAAAAGAAAAATCAGCATGTACATGATAATATACAAGGCCAAATCAAGGCTGAAACTGGCCTCATCCAATGCCCATCAAGTGTCTGCAATGAGCAAACCGCTCCGGAGGCAAACTCTTTGTCAACAGATCAGCCGGGTTGTCATCCGTATGAATCTTAACAAGCTGAATTTGCTTGTTCTCTATCACCTCTCTGATGAAGTGATACTTCACATCCACATGCTTCGTCTTTGCATGAAAGACAAGGTTCTTTGCCAATTGGATGGCACTCTGACTGTCACAATGCAGCAATGGAATATCCCCTGTATAACCCAAATCAACCACTAACCGAGATAGCCATAATGCCTCCTTGCAAGCCTCTGTGGCTGCAATATACTCGGCCTCTGTAGTAGGTAAGGCTGTGCACTTCTGCATCCTGGATATCCATGACACAGCACCTCCTGTGAATGTAAACACATAACCGGTAGTAGACTTCCGGTTATCTGGATGACCGGCATAATCCGAATCCGTGTAACCATGCACTAATGCATCCTGTTTGCCAAAGCAAATGCACATATCCTGTGTGCCCTTCAGGTATCTCATGACACCTTTCACTGCTTCCCAATGCTTCTTGCCAGGGTTGGCCATGTATCTAGAAACCACTCCCACTGCAAATGCAATGTCCGGCCTAGTAGCAACCATGGCATACATGAGACTGCCACAAGCTGAAGCATGCGGAACCTTGGCCATATCAGCCTTGTCTCTATCTGACTGTGGGCTGTCCATAGCACTGAGTTTCACATATGGAGGCAAAGGAGTACTAGTCTTCTTCCCCCCGTCCATATTGAACCTCTGCAAAACTTTGCCAATGTATTCCTTCTGAGACAAATACAACACATGCTGATTTCTGTCCCGAAGTATCCGCATACCCAAAATGTGATATGCATCACCCAAATCCTTCATATCAAAGGTTTGATGCAGCCTCTGCTTCAAGGTATCCATCTCCTTACGAGATTTCCCGGCAATCAACATATCATCAACATACAAGATGAGGATCAATAGACTGCCATCCAAAGCTTTCTTGGTGTACAACCAGTGATCTATGTCACTTCTCCTGAATTTCTGAGATTTCATGAATGTATCAAATTTATGATACCATTCTCTTGGTGCCTGTTTGAGCCCATAAAGACTCTTTTTCAACTTGCATACAAGCTTCTCCTTTCCACTTACTGCATAACCCTCTGGCTGCTGCATATATATCTCCTCATGGAGATCACCGTGAAGAAACGCAGTCTTCACATCCATCTGAATCAGGTCCAGATCATCATGCGCAACCAAAGCTAACACAGCTCTAAGTGTGGTCATTTTGACCACTGGAGAGAAGATCTCATCAAAGTCCACACCATATTCCAGCTTTAAGCCCTTAGCCACTAGCCTGGCTTTGTATCTTGGCTTTGCATCTGGTGCAACTTTGAGCCTGTATACCCACTTGCATGGCAAAACCTTCTTGCCTGCAGGCAAATGCACCAACTTCCATGTTCCATTTTTGTGCAGAGAATCCATCTCTGACTTCATGGCACGCTCCCATAGAGCTTTGTCTGCCCTCTGTAAAGCCTCCTTATAACATGAGGGCTCCCCACAGTCAGTAAGCATCAAGTAGTCAACCCCTGGAACAAACCTGTCAGGGGCTCTGGAGGGTCTTGTGGACCTCCGTACCCAATGACCATCATTTGCAGGTTGCTGTCCAGCCTGCATATCACCCATTGGTGGCTCCTGTTCCATGCCATAAGGCTGAAAAATCATGCCCGGTATCTCCTCTAACTGTGGTATATCCATAGGGATATCTTCTGCCATCTCTGGCTGTCCATTTGGACCATTTTCAGCACCATTTAAGGGCTGGTTTTCCTGCTGTAATGGCTGATTTACAGCCCTTGGTTGTTGTCCATGATGTCCATCATCATCAAAGATGACTCTGCCAGGCTCCTGTTGCCTTGCAGGCTCCTTATACATGCATGTTTCATCAAAAATGACATCATTGCTGCGTATAATCTTTCTATTCACGGGATCACAAAGTCTATACCCCATTTCACCTCTGTCACCATATCCTAGGAATATGCATTTGTGAGACTTAGGATCAAGTTTGGTGCGCATTTCCCTGCGTATGTGCACGTACGCAACGCAACCAAACACTCTCAAGTGCTTGTATGACGGAGGCTTCCCTGTCCATACTTCCTCTGGCACTTTCCCACCAAGCCTCGTGTTAGGTGACCTATTTATAAGGTGAACGGCTGTCATAACAGCTTCAGCCCAAAAACCATGAGGTAACGCAGCATGTGACAACATAGAACGGACCTTCTCCTGTATGGTCCTGTTCATCCTCTCTGCTGACCCGTTTTGTGGAGGATCATAAGGAGTAGAGAGCTCCCTCTTGATGCCTTTAGCATCACAAAAGTCCTAAAACTGTTTGGACATGTACTCTCCACCATTGTCGGAACGCAAAGCTTTCAGTGTTTTGCCAGTTTGATTCTCAACAAGAGCAACAAACTTCTCAAACACTGAGAATGTATCACTCTTTAAACGAAGAGGATAAACCCACACCTTGCGTGTGGCATCATCTATAAAAGACACAAAGTATTTTGCCCCTCCCAAAGAAAGCTGAGGCATCTCACATACATCTGTATGCACAAGCTCTAACTGAGCATCTTTCTGTCCAAGAGCTTTCTTGTGGGGGCACTGTAGTTGCCTACCATATATACAATGCTCACAAAACTGAAAACTTGAAAACTTTAGAGAAGGCAAGTAACCCAAACGAGACAATTGCTCCATTCCTTTGACACTCATGTGTCCCAACCGGCTATGCCACATAGAGATTTCCGGCAGCTCAGTTGCATTTACATTAGCATGGTGACAAACACCTGCATGCATGAAATAAAGAGTGTCCACCTTAGAGCCTCTGGCAACAACCAGTGAGCCCTTACTAATTTTCCACTTTCCACTACCAAATGTGGTAACATAATCAGCATCATCAAGCTGTCCACCAGTAGAAAGCAGATTCTTCTTGATCTCAGGCACATGCCTGACATCATGAAGCATAAGCTGTGAGCCATCTGAAAACACAAGCCTCACATCACCTCTGCCAAGAATCTTGCATGCATGGTTATCACCCAAATCAACCACTAACCGAGATAGCCATAATGCCTCCTTGCAAGCCTCTGTGGCTGCAATATACTCGGCCTCTGTAGTAGGTAAGGCTGTGCACTTCTGCATCCTGGATATCCATGACACAGCACCTCCTGTGAATGTAAACACATAACCGGTAGTAGACTTCCGGTTATCTGGATGACCGGCATAATCCGAATCCGTGTAACCATGCACTAATGCATCCTGTTTGCCAAAGCAAATGCACATATCCTGTGTGCCCTTCAGGTATCTCATGACACCTTTCACTGCTTCCCAATGCTTCTTGCCAGGGTTGGCCATGTATCTAGAAACCACTCCCACTGCAAATGCAATGTCCGGCCTAGTAGCAACCATGGCATACATGAGACTGCCACAAGCTGAAGCATGCGGAACCTTGGCCATATCAGCCCTGTCTCTATCTGACTGTGGGCTGTCCATAGCACTGAGTTTCACATATGGAGGCAAAGGCATGCATGGTTATCACCCAAATAAACCACTCCTCCATTGCCAGCAGTATACCTGACAAACAAGTCTCTGCAACCTGTGACATGAAAGGAGGCACCTGAATCAATGATCCATGAGTGCATACCATGACCACCTGTAAGAAGTGAATGGGCATCAAGTGAAGACGTAAATAGGACCTCATCCTCACTGCCACCTGCATGTGACACATTGATTTCTTCAATCTTGGCTCCACTTTTGCCCTTTGGCTTTACATCTTTGGCTTCATCTTTCTCTTTGTCTTTGCCTTTTCCCTTTTCCTTTTGATCATTTTTCCATTTGTAGCATTGCTTTTTAATGTGTCCCTTCTTGCCACAATAATGGCATTCCAAATCCTTTTTGGAGCGAGACTTGCTCCTTCCCCGTTCTTGGCTTTTTCCCCTTTGTTGGGATCTCCCACGTGCATTCATTGCATTGGACTTTCCAACAGAGTTGTTTTTCCTGTTCATCTCTTCTTGAAGAAGAGCACCCTCAACATCTACATATGACGGCATAGCATGCGAATTGCTAGTGGCTGTCCTGAATGTGTCCCAACTCTCTGGCAAAGTGCATAACAGAAAAGTGGCTTTGAACTCATCGTCCATTGCCAATTTTTGATTTATGACCTGGCTGACAATACCATTAAACTCATTTAGATGGGTTGTCATAGACGCCCCTTCCTTCATCTGAAGACCTATGAGTTTCTTCAACCAATACACTTTGCTTGAGGCACTTTGCTGGGCATACAAGTCCTGCAATCTCTGCCACATTCCCCAAGCTGTCTTCTCTTCACGAATGCTGAAAAGTAATGAGTCTGACACAGACAACATGATAGTAGATCTTGCCAGCTCATCCATATCTTCCCACTCTTCAGCAGTAAGAGAAGCGGGCATTACACCCCTTTCTTTGATAGGCTTGTGCTGCTTTTTCTGGAGCAACACATTGTAGCACTGGGTTTGCCAAATATCATAGTTATGTGAGCCTTCAAGCTTCTTGATGTGAAGCAATGAAGAGCTCTCACCTGTGGTTGCCATAGCAATATGCAACCTGTCAATGCCTGACTCCCTGCAAAATGTGCAAACACTGCACCAAAAGCACACAAAGTGCTCACAGTTATTCTCCCAAGCTTTATCTCCCACTGCGGAAAGACAAATGCAACTTTTCTCCCACTGTATGTGATGAAAACACCAAAATCTGGTTGCTGCAGATTTAGGACAGCACCTTAAATGTGCTTTGTTGCCCTTCCAAAGTACTGTATAGCAGTACTAAGTGCTCACCAATAATGTACCAAACCTGTACCGGCAAGTACAGCAGCTGAAATTGAACCTTTTCCTCACTCAAATCAGTGTACAGCCATGCCAAAACTTGCACAAAGCTGTGCCAAATCTGTACCAGCAGGTACAATGGCAATAAATGCTCTCCTGGATTCAAGGCATAAATGTCTTGCCTGCTGCTTTGCCAAGCTTAACAAGCATGCAAACTTGAAAAGCCCCTTGATTTAAGATCAATTTCTGATCATACATGGTACATTGACGCACATGAAGGCATCCAGAGTGTTCACGATGCTTCCCCCTGGCCACATATACATCCAAATAATGAAAGCCCCTTGATTTACAGGCACATTGAGTGCTTGTAAGGCATCAGCACATTATCCACAGCATCAAATGCGATCGCCTGCATGCAAATCAATCCAATCGGCACAAAAGCCCCTTGATTTGCACTGCAATTTGCTGCAAATTTTGCAAATGTGCGATTTCTCACATCATACAGCATGTATGAGTGCTTAATTGCACAATTACATCAAAAGCCCCAAATTTCGACATTCAATTTCTTGCAAATTGATCCTGATTGTGACCAATTTCCTGCAAATTGATCCTGATTGTGACCAATGTCACCCAATTTTGCCAATTTTGCTCAAAATTGAGCAATTGGGCACATGTACCTGCTCAATTGATGATTGTACTTGCTCAATTGCAAATCCCAAAAAAAAATTGAAGCAGAATACCTTGTAATTTCTGATTTTTTTTGTTGCAGAAAAAAAAGGGTTGATGATGCTGCTGCTGCTTTTGCAGAAATGGGCAATTGAAGGAGCTGCTGTGCAAGTTCTTGGAGGTGATCCTTGCTGCAGATTTGATGGCTGCTCCAATCAAGCTGATGCGTTTGCTGCTGTACGGATGACGGAGGGCTGGGCGACTGTACTTGCAGCTGACGGGTACAGTCGTGCAGAGAACGTGGCTTGGGCTGGTCACAGACGTGGCCCCAGTCTAGCTTCGACGAGTTGGCGTCTCAAGCTGTTGACGCTGCCCAGCTACGTATCCGCCTGCTTCGCTTGAATGCGCTGGCCTCCTTCGACTTGCCTGCCTTCGCCTAGCGCCTAGTAGCCAGCGCTTGTTCGCCAACGCCTTCGCCCAACGCTTCTTCGCTCGCCTGCCTCCACCTAGCGCCTAGTAGCCAGTTGAACGCCCAACGCTCGCCTTCACTCACTTCAGTGGCTCGCTACACGATTAGCGACCAACGCTTGCTGCCTTGCACTATATTCGCGCTGTTGACGCCCGCCTGCCTAGGACTCATGTTGCAGCCGACTCCAGATGCGCTTATCCGCCTGCTGTTGTATGGACGTATGCTGCCCAGCGCTGACACCCCTGCATTCGCTTCTTCTCCACCTGCGCGCCTGGGAGAGCAACACTGCTTAAGCCAGCTGATAGCAGTCACTCACAGGGTACGACCAGCACAGGGTACGACCAGCAGAATGGCTCTAATACCAGTTGTGTCGGAGTATGAAGAATTAGGGTTAGGTTAATTCATGTGGGAGACATACACAGAGAGAACAAGGGGGAGAGAGAGAGAGAGAGAGAGAGAGAGAGAGAGAGAGAGAGAGTTGTGGGGATAAGTCAACTCATGAGGCATGAGTGTGACTCCCCTATCACACATGTATATTGCACTAGTACACATAGTGCACTTAGTACATTAAAAGTACTAAGTGTACTATGTACTATAACTTATGGGCTTGTACACACTATAAGGGTGGGCATAACGCCTTTACCCCAACACCAAGGAATAGGTTGGAAGCCCGTCATCAAGTTTAGCAGAGGGGGATGTCATGTGCAAGCATTGCCATGAACATTCCCAAAGCTAATCCACAAGGGGCAGCCAAGAAAAAGATCATTAGAGCTAGGATTTGGAGCACAAGGTACAAAATGTGGCTAGGGTGGACTTGGGGCATGACATGGAAGAGGCTGTCGGCTGCCAGGACTGGTGTTGTCGGCTGCATGACCAGAGTGTTGGCTGTACCAGAAGAAAAGGGCTGCAAGCGCTTCAGCGTTTGTGGAGAACCAACATAGTTAAGATGGCCGACCAACATTTATGGAGAAAATAGGCCTAGTCGGCTGGCCGACTGTAGTACTCCTATGATCCAAGAGCCTATAAAAGGCATAGGGTGCTCATTGTGTTAGTCATTCACTCCCATAAGGAGTGGGTTCTTAGGGTCACTAGACTAGGACTGTTTTGGTGATGTTCACCTTTTTAAGAAAGGCAGCCTATGGCTGTGGATGTAGGTACCTTTTTGTACCATCAGAAATATACTGAATTTCCAGCCATATCTCTCTCTCTCTACTCTCCCTTCTGTCTGCATTTTTGCATCAGCATGTTCTCAGTGGTGTTTAGGGCTGAAAGAAGACCCCCAGAGCTTCCGCATGTTACATTGGCACACTTGACGCTCGTTGTCATGCCTGTGCTAAAACCCTCAACCTGTTTGTCCACCGAAGTCAAGACGAAACGGGCACGCCGAGCAGCCTGTTCCGTGACCACATCCTCCGTGCTGCCGCCGCTGTCAAACAAGACGACTCCTCTCTGGCCACCTATGTAGCCAAAGGACTTGGGCAATTCGTTACGCTCATACTCCTGTTAGAAGTCATCTCCTGTCTTTATCAGACACCAGGGCCTCTGTTGTGGGTGTGCCCGCCCTTTGTAGGTGTTTTCTCATTTTTCCTCACTCCCCGTATTTTTCCCCATTTTTTCCCTATTTTTACCAGGTGTGGGAGGCAGTTCTTTGCACCCTGGCTAATCCAGACACTGGCCGACTGCTGCTGGTCAGGATGTCCTGGATGCTGGCCGACTGCTTCTTCTTGTCCCCGACCTCTCATGTATGCTGGCCGACTGTGTACAGCTGGCCGACCTGTGGATGGAGCTGGTCGTGGACATTTAGATCCAGTCGGCTGCCTTTTCAACAGGCCGACTGCATATTTGGAGCCATATAAAATGGCCCCATGGCCCCCACACCATTGTATCTTGTTTTCACTTCGGGATCTTGTGTATAGAGCAGAGTTACACGCCTATCTCTCTCCTCTTGTGCTGTCTATTTTCTGCACTCTACTTGCTCTTGTGGTCTCAGATTTGGTTATCATCTCCGCTGCGTATTTTGACAACTCCTGGTCATGAGCACCTTTCTGCTTATCTTCGAGCTCCCGGCTAATAATTGCTCCAACTGAAGCATTGGGATTTGAAGAACTAGGGACAGCCACTGGGGTCTGTGTGGGAGCTGGGCTCACCACGGAAGCTGTGGAGGTTGCGGCGGCGGTCTTTGGAGTCTTCTTAGGGCACTCCCGAGAAGTATGTCCTTTTGTATGACAAAAGAAACATCTACCCTCCTTGTACCGAGAAATCTCCTCAGCACTCAACTTGCCACCTGTCTTGCCTGCCCCCGCTTTCTGGTCTGGAATAAGCTTAGACGCATTGTTCGAGTTCTTGGAGCCAAAGACTCCCGTGCTCTATCCTGGGGAAGACCCCGTTTGGTTCTGGCCTTTTCCCTCGAGGCGGTAGCCTTGGGAGTAGCCAGCTGGGAAGTCTTGGGCTTGCCACCATTATGCTTCATTTCTGCACTCTGCGCAAGCGAGAGTGCGTCTTCGAAGGTGGTTGGCCTAAACATATGCCATAGTCACAGGGAATGGGCATTTTTAGACTCGGGAATGTTGGGAATGGCAGCATCTTCCCGTTCCCATTCCCGTCCCATGTCACTCTATATAGTCACAGGGAGTGGCCACTCTCAGTCTTTTCCGTCCCCGTCCCCCGTCCCCATTTTGTGTCCCATGTGACTATGACATACGCACCTCCCACTGGATTTGCGTGTCAAGGCCATACAAAAACTACCCTTTCTTGTCCGAATCAGATAAGCCTAATTGCAAACATAAAGTCGAAATTCTATTGGCAAACTGAAGGATTGGTTGCACGTTCTGACGCGCTCCCCTGAACTCGTCTTCGAATCGCTCAAGGTAGTGGGGCGGTAGAAACCGCTACTTAAGGTCGCGGACAAACTCGTCCCACACATAAGCTGCCATACCTAATCTAGTGTGGGCATGAGCCCACTGAGTCCACCAAGGAATGGCCTCACCTTCCAAGTACCAGCTGGCTAAAATCACTTTGTCAGCACACCTGTCTTTCTAACTGCGGCAAAGTAAGCTTCAAATTGATGCAACCATGAATAAACAGTTGTGGAGTCGAGTTTACCATTATACTTACTGAAGTTCATTTTCTCGGGAAAATGATTCGAGAGCGCCGCTAGTGTCAATCTGGCGTCCAAAGCAGCAAGGTAACGCTCATGTTCCACGCGTCACATGGCTTCGTCGTCACGTTGTCGGATCTCCAATGCACGCATCTGCAACTCAAGCAAAGAGCTCGACTGCAGTCATGACCCCGCAAGAGGGTCCTTGTGTCGAGGATCTGGAATCTGGGATACGGAAGGATCGGGAGGAGGAGATGGAAAACGCGGCGCTGGGGAACGGGTACGCTCTTCCAGAGCCAGGATCTGTGCCTTCTACTCTTCCAACTTGGTCGTCTGGTCTGCGATTGCTCGCATCATCTACTAGAACATCTCTGTAACACTAAGCCTGGTACCCTAGCTGGGCTACCCGGTGCACTCTGGTCCCAAGGTTCTTGGTCTCTCTCGTCGTCGAAGCTCGCCATAGCAGGAAAACGCACTTCCTTTCCAGAGTGCAATCTGACCATCCACTATGTGTGTGGAAGACTTCCGGAGGCTTCCAGAGGCTAAAAACCAACTGTCCTTCGAGGGACAGGAGTCACTCCGAAAGGGGTAGTCCACCGGCATCTGAAAACCAACCACACGAGCGAGAAAAAATTCTGGTTTCTTTGCTGAATCTTTGCACTTGAAGTAGGCTCTGTTAGAAGTTATCTCCTGTCTATTTTTATACACCAGGGCCTTTGTTGTGCGTGTGCCCGCCCTTATGAGGTGTTTTCTCATTTTTCCCCACTCTCCGTATTTTTCCCCATTTTTCCCCTATTTTTTCTGTGGCATGGGAGTCAGTCTAGTAGTGGCAGGAGGACCTTGAACCTGGCCGACTGCATCTGTGGAGATTCTGGAAGTGGCACTGCATGAGTCGTGGACTTCTCTGATGCTGGCCGACCCACTCTGCTGCTGGCCGACTGTGGATTTTCAGTCGTAGGTGTCCTGTCGGCTGCCCTACAGCAGGCCGACTGCTGCTGTTGGGGGGCCATATAAAATGGCCCCCAGTCCCCTTGTCATTTTGTATCATCCTCGGGATCTTCTTGTGTATATAGAGCAAAGTTACACGCCTCTATCTCTCTCTCTTGTGTTGTGATTTTTTGCATTGCGTTTTGCTCTTTGTGTTCCCAGATCTGGTCATCATCTCCGCTGCGTATTCTGACATGGTATCAGAGCCTAGGCCCTAGATAGTTCTTTGGATTTGTGTGAGCAAGAGGGGGACTGTTGTGTTGCTGATTGGTGGACCGATCGGGACTGTTCGGGAAGAGGAGAAGCAAGAGGACGGCGGGCTGATTTGCTGGACAGCCACTTGCAAGTGTTAGTTCTTCTTTGTTCCCACCCACCCACCCTTTTCAGAGTACATCCCCGCAATGGCAGATCTGTTTGAGATGGCCGAGAGGCATGTGAAGATCCCGACACTCCCCACGTTCCCGGTGGACCGCCAGTTGGATGGGAACAACTATGGCATATGGAAGGTTATGATGGAATCTGTTCTGGAGTCTTACGACCTCGCTGATTTCGTCGTTGTTGGGGTTCCACGGCCGGAAGTAGAGGAAGGAGTTACCGTCGATCCGAAAGGACCGGGAGGCTCAGACACAGATGCACGATCGTGTCAATGCTAGGGTTCGTTCGTTTATCTTTCTCAACTACACACCGCAGGTAATCAATCATGTAAAGCATATGATAATGGCCAGAGGTATATGGCAGCATTTGGCCTCTCTTTACAACAGGGTATCGCCCATGAAGAGGATTTCCTTGGAAGTACAGATGCAGGTTATGAGCCCTGCAAAGTCGTCGACGATGCGGGAGCATATTAACAAGCTGCAAGCTCTTCAGCAAGAAGTTCTTCAGGCTGGGAAGGAGATATCGTCGAGGACATGGCCATAACGTTGCTGTCACACTTGCCCTCTCAGTACTCGGCATTTTACTCGTCCTTGATTACAAGTGGCAGGCTCAGCACCATCACGTGGGAGGAGCTTGTGCCCATGGTCTTGGACCAAGAGGAACGATTCACGAACCCTCCTCAGGGTGGAGGTTCGGAGGCCTTAACTGGCAACCGGTCGAAAGGCCGTAACACGGGCAAAGGGAAGGCTTCGTCGGAGAAGTCTTCTGAGAAGAAGTCCGTTACTGACCGCGAGAAACTAAAGGCAGAGAGGACCTGTAATGATTGTGGCGAGAAAGGCCACTATTGGAGGCAGTGTCCCAAGCGGAAGACCGAGAAGGGTGAAGATTCCTCAGCAGCAATCATGAAGACTCCGGCTTTTGTGCACCTGGAAGTGGTGGACAACGATGTTTCATTTTCTTCAGGCAAGGAAAAGATTGGAGGATTCTCTGCAACGGATACTCGGGAGTGGATTCTAGACAGTGGTGCTTCCAGGCACATGACTCCTTCCCGCTCTGGTTTATAGGATCTCTGCAAGTATTCTGGTCACATTCTTACTGGGGATACATCCACTATCCCAGTTCACAGTGAGGGCAGGATGGAGATAGTTCCCGATGGCAGAGGGGGGAAGCATTCCTCCCAGGTGTTGTATGTTCCGTCACTTGGTTTTCATCTGTTGTCAGTGCATCAGGTTTGCAAGACTGGCATACGGGTGGAGTTTGATGAGCATTTTGTTGCTCTCCAGGACAAAGCAACAGGCCAAGTGGTTTGGGAAGGTGGAGTGGAGAATGGAGTTTACAAGCTTTCAGCACTCTCTCTCCCAGGTCCTCAGGTTTGTGATGAGTGGCAGTCTGGTAATGGCCACTTAAGTGTGGATACGCTCCAGCTGAAGGCTTTCCGGGACCAGATGGTGGATAGCTTGCCAATAGATGGCAGTAGTTGGCAGGAACTCTCCAGTACTGATGTTGGTAGTTCTTGTGTTCGTCAGTCAGAGGAATCTGAACAGGTAACTTATGCTCTGATGTCTCGTAGTATTCGGGACAAAGAACCTCCTGTAGATGAGGATGTTCTTTCCACGGGGACCTTTCGGAAAGCCAGGTAGGTGACAGTTGATTACTTGCAGAAGGAGGTGCATACTCCAGGCTTTGTGGTTCCGGATTCAAAGGGGGTGGTTGACAGGTTTCAAAAGGCCTTGCGTGGTCTTCGGCAGGTTTCCAGGACTTGGTTTTGCACCGTAACAGGTGTTGATCCTTGTGAGCAGTGTGATGCCTCTTTGACTCAGAGAAGCAGAATGGTTCATTGATCTGGTTGATGGACACCAGATTGGACGGGAGCTTCCTGATGAGGCAGTTGAGCTCATGGTTACGGATTTCTCTTTGGGAGGCAGGATTGCGTTTCCTGTGGTTTCTGCGGCATGCGAAGGATCATGGACTCTTGTACACAGAAGGGGGATTGTTGGATGGAGTCCGACTCCACGGTTGGAGTGACTCGGTTTGGGGAGGAGATCCGTACACGAGGAGATCTACTTCAGGCCCAGGAGTGAGGATGCAAAGGTTACATTGCAGGTTTGGGCTTCCACTGGAGGAACCCATGGTCATCCAAAGGCACTTTGTTCGTGAACAGATCATTGCTGATGACATCTTGCTAGAGTTCTGTTCGACGGAGGACAGTACGATGAACCTCTTCACGAAGTCGCTATCTCAGGATTTGCTCAGGCGGCACCCCCACTCCCTATGGTTGGTTTCACAGCCAGGAGCTGAGAGGGGGTGTTATAAGTCATCTCCTGTCTATTTTTATACACTAGGGCCTTTGTTGTGGGTGTGCCCACCCTTATGAGGTGTTTTCTCATTTTTCCCCACTCTCCGTATTTTTCCCCATTTTTTCCCTATTTTTCTGTGGCATGGGAGGCAGTCTAGTAGTGGCAGGAGGACCTTGAACAACCCAGCCGACTGCATCTATGGAGATTCTGGAAATTGCCGACTGCACTGCATGAGTCGTGGACTTCTCTGATGCTGGCCGACCCACTTTGCTGCTGGCCGACTGTGGATTTTCAGTCGTGGATGTCCTGTCGGCTGCCCTACAGCACGCCGACTGCTGTTGGGGGCCCATATATGGCCCCCAGCCCCCTTGTCATTTTGTATCATCCCCAGGATCTTCTTGTGTATATAGAGCAAAGTTACACGCCTCTATCTCTCTCTCTCTCTCTTGTGCTGTGATTTTTTGCACTGCGTTTTGCTGCAAAGTTCCCAGATCTGGTCATCATCTCCGCTGCGTATTCTAACAGGCTCTGATACCACTGTAACATGCGGAAGCTTCGGGGGAGATCGGTAACTTCAATGCTCAGAAATCAGCACACTTGTCGCGACGGAATTAACGCAGAAAACTGAATGTAGATGTGCAGAAAAATAGACAGAGAGGGAGAAGCGGACACAGTATTGGGTCCCGAATACCCTCTGTACCCCCCCCCCCCCCCCCCCACACACACACACTTTGCTTTATTAGAATGATGCAAATCTGAAAAGAAAATACAGAAAACTTGACCTTTCTTGGCTGAGATAACTCTGCCCTGCCCTTGACCTGCAATCCTTCACCCCTTCTACGTTAGCTAATCCTTGGCTGTCCTGGCCCTTTGATCAGCTTTAGCTCTTGGTGAAATATGAGATAAAGGAATAGATTGTGGGCTCAAGTATTTATACTACTCTAGGAGACCAGTCCGCTGTCCAATAAATCAGCCCACCACTATTAATTCAGCATTAAATGCTAAATAAAATCTGCGCATGCTTTAATCCATGGCTGGGCACTGATGCGCATGGGAAATAGGGGCTAGGCACTTAGGCGCCTACTCTTCTAGAGGCTGGGCACTGATTACTCACTGTTCTAGAGGCTGGGCTGCCCCATACTTGCCCTACACCCTTCCTAGGGCTGGATAACCAGTCGGCTACCCTGGCCTGCCCCTAGGGCTGTCCTACAGCCCTCCCTGGCCTACCCATGGCTGGTGGGTACAGCCAAGACCTTCCTGGCCCTCATGGGGGTGGTTTTCCACTGTCCCCATGCCCACACAAGTACTTGGGGTAGCCCTATGAGCTAGCCGATACACATAATCACTGACATCATTCCAGAGGGAGAATGTGCAGGACAATGCACACCTGACCTTGGACTCGTGTGCAGGACAATGCACACCTGACCTCGGACGACTGGGATGGAACCCTGGCTGACTCGTCCCGGACTAGGCTCACATGGCACCAGTTTACCATCCCAAGTCTTGCACCTTCTGTACAGATATGTCTACATGGCATCCAAGTGCGGGATGCACGTGACAAGAAGAGGATGACTTCTTGGGATAAAATTGGTCATGGAACCGAGCGAAGCGCAAGAGTTGGCACTCACACTCATATAGGTTAGGCATAGGTTCTAAACTAATGGTCTGTGTGACAAAAGTAAAGAAACTAGGCAGCAACTTGTTTAGTAAAGTGATAACCTAGTCTTCTCGTGACTTGGCAGAACCAGTGGTGGCATACTCGGCGTTAAGGCGCCGAAATTCAGCAACTTTGACGATCAGGTCATCCCCTTCTTTGATAGAGAAAATTTGAATTTGATGCTCGAGATCAATGCGACGCGTGCTGTAACACGCGGAAGCTCTGGGGGTCTTCTTTCAGCCCTAAACACTCTTGGAAACCATCTGATGCAAAATGCAGATATAGAGAGAGAGTAGAGAGAGAGAGAAGTGCTGGAAATTCAGTATATTCTATGGTACAAAAAGGTACTTGTCTGCAGCCCTAGGCTACCTTCATAAAAAGGTGGTAACTCACCAAAATCCTGTCCTAGATCTTGATCCACTCCCTAGTGGAATGAATGCCTAGAACAATGAGCAAGTGGGCCTATTTATAGCCCTTGAAATCCATGGGGAACTAGCCGACTGCTGGTCGGCCAGTCATAAATGCATTAATGCCCCTTTAACGCAGCCCCGACTGGATATACTCCTTGATCATGATGCGCCTACTGCTCACACACTACTGACGTCAGCCGACAGTCCTTTCTGGCAGCCAGCACCACCTGTCCTGCGGCAGAGCCGACAGCCATCTGATCCACGCCTATCTCCAGTCTACACTACCAAAGGTGCTCTGTGCTCAATCATCTTGGTTCTACTCTTTATCTGGCTGCCTCTTCTGGATTTAGCCCTAAAGATGTCCATGGCATCTATGATGCACATGACATCCCCCTCTGCTAAACTTGATGACAGGAATCCAACCTGCTCTTGGATGACAGTCATCATCCCAATCCTGTCCCGAAGTCCCTCTGTCATCATCCATCCCTGGCAACCCTTTTTCTCTGAACACCCAGCCTGTTCTCCAAACCACTCTGTCTCAGACGAAGATCTATGCATCTGGTTTTCCTCTAGTCCACAATCCATTCCTGCCCTGATTCTGAACACCATCTTGGTCTTCTTTCCTGAGAAATAAGTCTCGCACTCTCACATCACCCTTGGAGGATCAACCTCCCTTGGGACCATTACCTGAGAACCTATCTGGCTCACGGAACTGCCATCCCCTCTGGCACTGTGGAACACCACCAACAAACCTCCTGGGAGTTCTTCCCGATCTGTGTTCTTGCCTTGGGCTTTGAATCCGTGTACTTTCCTGTACCTTGGACCTCTACACCATCATATGGGACTGAATCAGTGTTTAGCTTGGCTGAGCCTGATGCTGTGATACCAATGTAACACGCGGAAGCTCTGGGGGTCTTCTTTTAGCCCTAAACACTCTTGGAAACCATCTGATGCAAAATGCAGATATAGAGAGAGAGTAGAGAGAGAGAGAGAGAGAAGTGCTGGAAATTCAGTATATTCTATGGTACAAAAAGGTACTTGTCTGCAACCCTAGGCTACCTTCATAAAAAGGTGGTAACTCACCAAAATCCTGTCCTAGATCTTGATCCACTCCCTAGTGGAATGAATGCCTAGAACAATGAGCAAGTGGGCCTATTTATAGACCTTGAAATCCATGGGGAACTGGCCGACTGCTGGTCGGCCAGTCATAAATGCATTAATGCCCCTTTAACGCAGCCCCGACTGGATATACTCCTTGATCATGATGCGCCTGCTGCTCACACACTGCTGACATCAGCCGACAGTCCTTCTGGCAACCAGCACCACCTGTCCTGCACAGCCGACAGCCATCTGATCCACGCCTGTCTCCAGTCTACACTGCCAAAGGTGCTCTGTGCTCTATCATCCTCATTCTACTCTTTATCTGGCTGGCTCTTCTGGATTTAGCCCTGAAGATGTCCATGGCATCTATGATGCACATGACACGTGCGATCACGTGCGGCATCTCTCTCTGCAAGGTGTGCCCATCTTTCAGAGACATAAGGGAACTGCTGGAGTTGAGAATGAAACTCCGACAAAAGGCCTTGCATGAGCTCCACTATAGCAGTGGCATTTCTAGCTTCCCAATGGCTGATGACTTCAAGAGGTGCTAGGGAAGGGTGGGGTTTTGGTTCAAATCCCTTTACTAGGTTCCACGAACCTTGGGAAGTAAAAACGTGTTCCATAAGATTAGCCCAGGTTGTATAATTAGACCCGTTAAAACGAGTCTTTTCTGTGAAAGCATTTCTGGACATAGAAACATGAAAGGAAGATGGTGGGGGAGTCCAGGATGGCTAGTGCCCATATCCAGAGTGTAAGGTTTAAGGAGGGAAACCAAAAAAATCCACCAGGACCAGGCATAGGGGTAGGACCTGTCGAGGGTGCTCCATAAGATGGAATATAGGTTTGGGCACTCAACATAGGTGGAATACCTGGTTGAGGCACAAATCCTTCAGAGAACACATAATTAGGAAAAATGATGGGTTGGTAAACCCCCTGATACCCCAGAATGCTGGGTGGCACCACAGTGCCAGAGGGCATAGTGCTGAAAGATACCTGGGATGGGTAGAACCCATACGCAAGACCCAAAGGAGGTGCAGGCGGTGATGACTGCACGCCAACAGTAGTAGGAAAAGATATGTTTGCATCTCTTGGAACACCTCGAAAGAAACACCGAAATCCTTAGATGTGGACTTGGGTGAATGGGGTATTATGGAGCTAGGCTTGAAATTTGGAGCCTTTCTTGGACTGTGCTTTAAATGCAGTGGCTTTGGCCACATTGCAAAAAATTGTCCGGAACAGCCAATAACAAAAGAGGAGTGGGATAAGGAAGGTGAAAAAAATGGAGTGGAAAAAAATACTGCTACAGTTGGGAGCGAGAAGAAGGAGGAGAAGGGAAAGGAAACGATGAAGGAGACTATTGAGGGTAGCCAAAAGGGAGAGTGGGTTGTTAGGGTAAAAGGGAAATCTGGGTGGGAGGGTTTTGTGCTTGAAGTTGAGCAGTATTCCATAACACATTAGGAGTAGGGACAGAAAGTGAACCAGAGGAGAAAACAATGTTACCTCCTTGAACACCAGAAGTCTGAGAGTGAATTGTACTCCTAGACCCTCCTCTATTTGGGTTCACAAAATGCCAAGGATGGAGGGTAGTTGATGGTACCGTTTGTTGAACCTGTGCTACAGAAGAAGATACCCAGGTAGAGTTAGGAACATACGTACTAAAAGGCACATACGAACCTGACGAGGTCATCGGCAGGGTTGATGATGATGGATCTCCGAATGACCGAGGAGGTACGTGTCCTGCCTAAGAAAAAGTCCCATACTGAAGTCCAGTTTGTCGGCTAGAATGAGAAGAAGGGCTCTCCAGTGGAGGCTGAATACCTAGGTCCAACACTGGCACACTGGCTGTGGGCATGTATCCTCCTCTGGAAGTAACGGTTGATGAGCTCGGAGAAGAAAAACCATATGCCAAGGGTGTAGAGGGTGAGTAGGTAAAAATAGGCTGGTCGACTCCCAATGAAAGACCTCGAACAGGGCTCTCCAGTGAATGAGGAGTCCCATCCTCCGTGTGATCTATATCTGAATAAGGAGAATCAATATTTGGTATGAAAGGCTGATCCTCCGGAATTGTGGGTAGACGATCCATGCTATGTGCTCTCAAGGTCTTCAATCCTTTTGCTAACGATAGCTTTGATACCATGTGAGGGCAAAAGAGGCCAAAGGACCAAATATATGAGAGATCAGAGCAAATCACATAGCATGCAATGGTGATATGTATATAAATGATAAAGTCCAGTACAGAAGCTCTATGTGAGAGTCCAAACGAGCAAAGAAGGCTGCTGTCCCAAAAACGTAGATAACAGTCCCGAAGTAAGCCTGATGTAAGTGCCGATATATGCCTGATGATGTAAAGCTGATGTGAGCTGAGATGTAAGCGCTGATGTAAGCGCTGATGTCCTGATGACTGCTGAAGTAAAACGCAAAAGTATGCTGAAGTGAAACGCAGATGTATACAGCCTGTATCAGCAGCAGCAACCGGAGAGGAAAAACGCTGATGATCACCCCTGATGTAGGCAACCAGTTCAGCAACAGCATAGAGTAGGTTCCACCTGTCATAGGCGGCCTGTACCAACAGCAGCAGCCGGAGAAGAAAAACGCAGATGATCTGCCCTAGTGTAGGCAGCCAATCCAGCAGCAGCAGGGAGTAAAAACGCTGAGGTTCAGTCCTGAAGTAGGCGACCAGCAAGGAAGTATTCGTGATGGATGTGTTCATAAGGATGCGCCTCATATTTACATGGAAAGGGAGGGTGTTGGTCGGCCAGCAGATAAAGTGAAGTTTGAATGACTAAATAGCCCTTTTTGGGCCGGGTAAAATACCCTTTTGGGTATATTTTCACACAGTGGAGACATATACCATTGATGTGTGAACACACTTAGTAGTTGGGACACTTTTTCCCTCACTGGAAGGTTTTTTTCCCCAACATGTGCACACCCTCTTATTTCATATTATTGGGTGGACTTATCACGTTGCACTTGCACCACTCACTATCAAATGTAATCACTATCAAGCTGTGTCCTTCTCTCTCTCATGACTGTGTACTTGCTCAACATGTGTGTGTGGGTGTGTGATGTTGCTGCTGCAAACCCTAGCCCAACATTGTGTATCAGAGCTTTGGTCGACATCCTGCTGTTGGTCGCCCTTCAAATGAATGATATGGTGTCAAATTTGCCACGGCTTGCAGCGGCAATCAAGTCAAACACGTATGTAAGGAGTGCATTTTAGGCAAACTGCAACGGCCATCGTTCCCCAAAGATGTATCAGTAAGCGCTATCCAGAAATTACATGGTAATGTATGTGGACGGCGGTACTATGAGGACACCATCTATCGGGGTTACCTCTAGTTTGTGACCTTCATTGATGCCTACACCAAACATGCTTGGGTGTGTCCTTTGAAGCAAAAGTCAAACATTTTTACATGCTTTAGACACTTTCTTTCCATGGCTGAAAATATGTCTACAAGTAAAGTTGGCACCCTTTGAAAAGATCGAGGGGGGGAGTACATGTTGAAAGAGTTTAATGCATACATGTCTGAGAGAGGCATCAAAAAGCAATGCGGACTGCCTAAAACACCAATAGAATGGTATCATGTGCATGCACATGGACATGCTTAAATCCAAGGCTAATCGTTGATTTGGGCAGCAGATAAACACATATTTTGACATGAGTAGGGTCTTGTCAACAAGCACAGGAGCAGATCCAAGTGGACATGTACCAAGTCGGCCAGGTGGTGGTCATCAGCTTTTTAGCATTTATTGTCCAAAGGACCTGACCGACCGGCAGTCGGCCAGGTCACCTAGTCTTCCAAGGCCTGTAAAAAAGGCAAGGCTAAGAGTACATTTATCTCTCTCTTCAAGGAGTTAGGTCATAGATTAGGTATTATGTTTCCTTTTTGGGAAGGCCAAAGGCCACATAATCATGTACCTTTTTGTACTATATGAATATAGTAAATACACAGCCATCTCTCTCTTGCTATTATCTATCTATGTTAATTGTTCTTGCATCAAGAATTCCTATGCGGTGCTTAGGGCTGAAAGAAGACTACCCCGAGCTTCCGCATGTTACAAATGGTGTAGCAGAGAGAGGAAGAATAGCTCTCTTATGGAAATGGCACATTTCAAGGACACAACTCTGCGAAGAAGACTAACACTGGTAGAAAGGAGAAAACAAATTGTAGCAGAAGAGTGCTATTTTAGTAGTGTGAACCTACTATGAGGTTTAATAGGCCACATTACTGGACAGCAATTGATGTAAAAACAATGACCGTACATGATGTCACTTCAAAACAAAAGAAACCTAGTGACAAATGATTTGAAGACTTCTTTCCTTTGGCAACAGCGGATGTGCCAAAAACCTCAAGGAGAACCTGTTTCATGAATCTAGAAAAACATATGACAAGCCATCTCAACAGCAGAAGACATACTTCTCGTTCTGTAAGTCTAGTCTTTTGCATGTTATTGGCAGGAATATCAGAGTGGCTTGATTATGAAGATAAAACAACCTGCAACATCTTGTTTGAGGTATCAGCAAGAAGACATCACACACTTACCATCGTTTCCTTGTCAGGGCGAACACTAAACAAGCATTTGATTAGAAGGCAATTCCAGGATAACACATAAGAAGGGTAGTCTTTCAAGTAAGTTCCAACTTGGAAAAGATCATGGCATCAGCAAAACACAGATTCTTTCATTCTCTTTACTGTTCCCATCAGTTGCATACTGCAACAATGCAGACTATAGAGAAAGAGGAAATTTGAATATAGCATGGCAGATCTATTTCTGCAGCTTAATGTTTGGTCACTTGTTGAAATCGAAGTCCATGTTGATTACAGTAAACAGAAAGCAAAAAATGCTCATGAGTTGACCTGGGGGGATCCACCTTGAGGGAAGCCAGATGAGATAAAGCGTTGCCGTACTTGCTCCGCACAGAGGGAGTAAGCTTTGATGCTCTCCTGGCATTTCAGGGGGTCGTTAGGGTTTTCGGTGAGGCAGACGATGCAGGCCTTCTGCTCATCGGGGCAGGGTAAGGGTTTGGGCTGGGGAGCTTGGTACTGCTTGCTGTGAAGCTCTCTGGCTCGCCTCTGCACTTCCTCCCGCTCCTTTCCTTCCTGCTTCCGCAAGCTCTCCACAACATGCTCGCACTCTACAACAACCTTCCGCAAGGGCTCCAGCGCTTCATTTTCACGGCGATCAGGGATAAAAAAACCAGGCCCATTCCATGGTTTGGATGCCGCTAGGGTTTCTGCTCCTGCTAGGGTTCCTGATTCTTCTTGGATCTTTCTTGATAATGGTGGGTGTGATGCTGGTGCTGGGGTTTCTGGCAGAATTAGGGGTTGTGAGAGCTTCTCGGACTCCGCCTTCACGAGAGCCTTGCGAGGCGGTTCAGAGTAGAAGTCAATGCTGCCCCGTTGCTGGTACTTGTCCAGCTCCGTGAGCTTGAGGATAAGCTCTGGGTTGATCTGAATGCTGAATTTGCCCGTCATCTCTGTGCTGTTCTATAGCTATGGAGACTCGAGACTCGCAGCACTTTGATATTTTTTTGAACTCAATAGAAAATCATTGATATTTTTCATTTTTTTTAAAAACAAGTTGATCATTAATTTTATTTTGCTTGGCTTGAAAGCCTCGTGCACAATGCATTTAATATTGCATCCATGGTTGGGAAGTGGATGCGGGAGATTTGATGAAATCTAGGTCGTCAGAGCATTGAACCATGGCCAAATATAGATGCAAGGCACCAAACTGACGTGGCTGTTACATGTGGACTCCAACGAGACTTACATGGAAAGGGGTAGGTGCGCATGCGCAAAAAACAGGAGATTCGATGAAATCTAGGCCATCGAAGCACTAAACTAGGGCCAAATATAGATGTAGGGCACCAGTCTGACGTGGCATCTACATGTGGACTCCAGTCTGACATGGCATCTACGTGTGGACTCCAGTGGGGCTTACATGGGGAAAGGGGGTAGGTGCGCATGCGTGAAAAATGATGGTTGGGATGCGAGATTTACAAATCACGCAATGAAGGCCATCCACGTTAAATCAAGGAGAGTAGCTGGCAATGTAGCAATCAACACACCAAACTGACATGGCATCTACATGTGGACTCCAACGGGGCCCATGCTGATTTGGACTATGGATTTTGAACTTGGGCCCCATGCTGATTTTTGAACTATGGATTTTGAAGTGGGGCGAGCTAACGTGGACAGGGGAAGGGAGAAATTTGAAATCCACTCGCACATGGATGGCGAAGATTAGAGCAACCGCCTCGGTGTGACAAGTGCGGGAGGACAACAGTGATAAGCGGCTACAGTGGAGCTCTTGAGCCATGCTTGAGCTCGGCAGATAGGCAACTTCCACGACACATTAGGGTAGGGTTTCCTTAACACACAATTACATTGGTTGAGGTGGATGGGACCAGAGGCACATGGTAGGCTACCAACTGTTGTCCTCACGAAGCCAGGGAATGCTCCATCTCCATCTTGGTCGCAAGGGCCCACATTATTTAAACTAGGGCCTGGATGCCTATATATGCTTGCCTGATTAATAACCTGCATGAAAATGCCTGGCCAATGAAAATCCCTAACCTATATACTGCCCAAAGAGACAATGGATCTACCAGATAGAGATGGCATGGATAAGCGCAGGCATGAGAGGGATAGGTCCTTTAGTGGAAAGGATGGCAACTCTTCTCTGTTTGATTTGAATCAAGGCTCGGATTCCAGCTCGGCCCATTCGAAGGGAGGAGGTGCATGGGATTTCATCCCAGACTCGAATGCATCTATCATGCAGGCCCAATGTCAATGTATCCCAAACCTGAATGCAAATGTCCATGGCACAAATCCAATCAACAAGGTTCATGCACAAATGTGCCCTGGTTTGCCTGCATGTGCGCAAATGTTTGGTTGCATGTGCAATGATGTGCCTTGGTTAACTTTTTTGATTGTCCCTCTGTAGGAAGAGTATAGTACATCAAAGAATGACTTGTTGGAAGGGTTTTCGGACAATGAAACCAGTGTTCATGCTTCGAGGGACAACGAATAAGGAAAGAGTCTATTCATTGACAAAACACCATAGCCATTGCATTTGTTAGATGGGGAAGTGTATGCCAATCTGCCCATATGTCATTTACAGAGCTCATGGCCAATGTTGGACCAATCAAACTATATTGCATGCAACTACTTTTCTTTTAACAAGAAAGCATACAACCTAATGCAGCAACACATTGAAGGAAGAATCATGGTGAGTCTTAAAACAATGTAGGCTCGTGATATAAAGTGCTGCCTAGATTTGAGAAGGTGAAGGATGAAAGATGTCTTGCTTTTGAAGCAAGAGAACAATGGAAGCAGTCTCTTGTGTCTGAAATCAGCACCCAACTTGTGGATTCGATGACTTGAAGATTGAGAATGCATAGTCTATCCAGCCCATGAGCATAAGAGTGATGATGCCATAATCAATGTGATCAAGACCAAGTGGTCGCAGAAGTATGGCATACCTATCCAATACATCAAAGATGGGTCATCTCTTGTGGATGTGAAATTATGCCTGGAAAGACCGTTCACATCATTTGCCACTCCAAAACAAACGACAAAAACTCACAACAACAACAATAGTCACAGATAAGAATAATGTAAAGCAACAGCTAGAGGAAATCATGATTAAGCACAAGGTGAGGCTAGTCTTACATCGATCTACCAAAAACAATGGTTGATCAAAGTGGGTGCAAGAGTTCATAAGCCATCGAGGTGGAAGTGTAGACCGAGTGGGCATTGGCAATCTAGATTACAAAACTCCAAGAGGTGTGGTTGCCCTTTTCATGTTTTGATGGGGTGCTCTAATGATACTGATAAGGTCACGCTACATCTACATGCCATTTATGAGGGCCATGTTCCAAGAAGTCGTGGTGACCTTTATTATTTGCATGTCCACCCACGAGTCATTGAATCTTGTATAAATGACTTGTTTGATGTGGGTACATGTCGCCATGTGGCAAGGATGTGTATATCAAAGGAGAGCTTGCATATGCAAAATGTGTCAAGCCTTGATCGTGTGTGCTTTCGTTTCTTCATGATACCACATGAGGTGCAAATTCTTACATACCATACGAAAACACAAGGGGGATGTCCAGATGGTGATTGGGTGGCAATGTACAAGGAGGCCCAAATTTTGAAGGACCACAAAAAGGTGTATGTTTAAGCGTATAATCCTATAGCAATTGAATAATATGAGAGGCCCTTTGTGCTTATTATCCAAGATGAATGGATGTTAAGTATTGTGGTTCGCTTTTCGCAAAACAATGCATGGGCTATGTACAACACATTTAAAACAAATGTATTTGAGCTACCCTTCTATGTTGCTGTGTTGCCCAATCAAGTTGGTATTGGCATCACAATTTGGTTGATGTTGTGTACAAGTGATGTGGGCACCAACCACGAAAGTGTTGCTTTGAAGATTGCATTCAAGAAAGTTTTCTCACGAATGCAAGGAATTCGCCCTGCTGCAATTGTCATTCACAAAAACAAACAAGAGCCGAATGCTATAATGAGGTTTGTTGATGCATAGCCACTTTGCTGGAAGCAAGACCATCGAGGAGAGCACCAACAAGTTGCATGCAATGTGTTGTTATGTTGGTTTCATGCAAAGAAGGCATGGGTCAAGAACCTCCTACCCCAGGTCAGTGCAAGAGAGGCCCTAACCTTTCTTCTTTTCTGTCCATAGGCTTGAACCATGAAAAGATGCAGGGGGGAAGAGAGCTTGAGCTCTTACAAGCACACACACACTCACAAAACCCTAATAGAGAACACACAAGGTGAGAGGCTGAAAATCTTCTCCTTCTCTACTCAACACTCAACACACCATGTACAAGAATAAGAGTACACACAATATGAAAGGTACTCAACCAAATACATACACGGGTTCTCTATAGTGTGAACCCGACTAAATGAGCTGGCGCTATAACTATGCCAGTCTCTAGAATGGCTGTCACACAGCCTGTCATCCCACTGGCCGCATATCACCCAAGATCTCACCAACCATGCCAGTGGTGTAAGTGCGGGTCATCAGTGTCCACCGCCTCACTAGACGAGCTCAATATCTCAACACTCCCCCTCGAGCTTAACTCCATCTCATGTACACCAAGCGAAGCCCTGAATCTGCGGAGCTTCTCTGTACCCAATGCTTTGGTGAAGATGTCAGCTACCTGATCCTCTGTGTTGACGTAAACAAGGTCAAGATCTCCTGCCAAGACCTTCTCTCTGACGAAGTGGTAGTGGACCTCTATGTGCTTCGTACGAGCATGAAAGACTGGGTTCCTGGCCAACTGTATACTGCTGATGTTGTCACAGAAAATGACAACTTGTCTATTCACTGATAGACCCAAATCTGCAAGTAGCTTTCTTAACCAAGCTACCTCACATGCTGCCATAGCAGCTCCTCTATACTCGGCCTCTGTACTCGATAGAGCAACCGTAGGCTGCTTCTTGCTACTCCAAGTCACAGCAGCACTCCCCAAATAAAACATGAATCCACTAGTAGATCTCCTATCTGAGATACTACCAGCCCAATCAGCATCTGTGTACCCATGTACACATATCTCTGTCCTAGTCTCATAGAATAGTCCACAATGCAAAGTAGACTTCACATACCTCAGTATGCGTCTCACTGCATCCAAATGCGGTTTCCGTGGAACCTGCATAAACTGACTCACCAACCCAGCAGCATAGCTCAAATCTGGTCTGGTGATCGTCATGTATATCAAACTTCCTACTATGCGCCTGTACATAGTAGGGTCCTCCAAGATCTTTCCTGAATCTGCACTCAACTTGCCATTCTGATCCAATGGCACAGAAATAGGCTTACAGCCTGTCATACCATACTTGGACAACATGTCCAAGCCATACTGTCTCTGCAGTAATCCAATACCATGTGGTGACCTAATCACCTCAATGCCCAAGAAATATCTGAGCTCCCCCAGATCCTTCATCTCAAACTTCTGTCTAAGCAGGATCTTTACATCAAAGATCTCTGCATCATGGTCCCCCGTAATGATCAAGTCATCTACATAGATGACAACAAGCACAACCCCTCTATCACCATGTCTCACATACAATGAGAAATCTGCATTGGCTACATGAAAGCCAATAGTGACAAGATATTCAGAAATCTTGTCAGACCATGCTCTTGGTGCTTGCTTTAAGCCATACAAGGCTTTCTTCAACCTGCAAACATGCTCGGGGTGACTCACATCCTCATAACCAGGTGGCTGCAACATATACACCTCTTCTTGCAAATCCCCATGCAAGAATGCATTCTTTACATCCATCTGATGTAAAGACCATTGCTTTGACGCAGCCACTGCTATCATAACTCTCACTGTTGCCATCTTGGCAACTGGGCTGAAAGTTTCCTCATAATCAATGCCATATGTCTGCGCATATCCTTTGGCTACCAATCTAGCCTTGTACCTGTTTATGCTTCCATCACTGTTATGTTTTACTTTGTACACCCACTTGCATCCAATGGCTTTCTTGCCTTCAGGCAATTGCACTAAATCCCAAGTCTCATTTCCATATAGTGCATCCATCTCCTCATCCATAGCTTTCTCCAAACACACATTTCCAACAGCCTCATCAATGCATGTGGGCTCTACAACCTGCACAACCTTTGCCATATATGCATAGTGATGTGCCACATAACCATCATATGTAAATCTCTGCACAGGGTTCTTCACTCTCCCTGATCTTCGCAGCTTTTCATTCATGGCTTCCATAGCCTTCTTTACACTAGGTGTTCTCATAGCTGGGATCCCAAGCTCCTCATCAAGGCTCATATCTGAACCACTAGACTCTCCATCAACATGAGAATGCCCTGCAGAAATGCCAGGCATACCAAGGGGCTCAACCACTTTCTCTTTTCCTTTACGTGATGTAGTAATCACATTTGCAGGGCTGGTATTATGACGCAGCCTGCCACTCCATGGTCTGTCAAATAGACCCACTAGATGAGGACTCTCCTGGTCCACTTAAAGACTGTGATTGCTGACCTGCATTCTGTGCAACCACACTTCCACTCAAATCAGCCCCAACAGCTTCTTTTTCAGCAGCATACCAGCTGCTCATCTCATCAAAGACAACATCCCTGCTTACCCTCAACTCACGTGTAGTAGGGCTATAACACCTGTATCCCTTTTGCTCAAGGGAATATCCAATAAACACACATTTTTCAGCTTTCGGATCCAGCTTAGTTCTCAGCTCATCTGGCACATGCACATATGCAATGCATCCAAAGACTTTCAGATGAGACAAATCTGGTTTTCTGCCAGTAAACCTCTCCTCTGGAGTTACATCATGTATGGCTGCAGTTGGAGTCCTGTTCATGATGTATACAGCTGTAGAAACAGCCTCAGCCCAATAGCAATGCGGCATATTCTTGTCTTCCATCAATGCTCGCGCAATCTCAGCAATGTGCCTGTTTTTCCGCTCAGCAACTCCATTTTGCTGCGGAGTATATCTGCATGTAAACTGTCTCCGAATACCATTCTTCTTCAAAAATTCAAAGAACTCATTGGAGAAGTACTCTCCCCCTCCATTTGACCTTAGGCACTTTACATATTTCCCTGTTTGCTTTTCAACCAAAACTCTGAAATTCTGAAAGTGAGTGAACACCTCACTCTTCTCCTTCATGAAATATACCCACACTTTCCTTGTGTGGTCATCAATGAAAGTCACATAGTACCTACAGCCTCCCATAGATATGGTCTTCGTAGGACCCCATACATCTGAATGCACAACATCTAGTGCATTTCTGCTCACATATCTGTTACGTGGAAACACATGCTTTGTTTGCTTCCCAAATTGGCATGCTTCACATATTTTCTGCATACCTTCCACTTTAAATTTTGGCAGCCCTGTCACAATTCCTTTTGTCTGCATAGACTTCAATCTCTGCACATTTACATGTCCAATTCTTTTATGCCATATGTCTGTGTCTGCAACAACTCCTGAACCATTTGCAAAACATCGCAGCACTCATGTCTACATTCAATGTAAACATTCTGCCCACTCTGTTGCCTTTTGTAACCAACCTGCACTTGTCTTTAAAATCTTCAACATAACACCCATCAGGGTTAAACCGAACCTGCAAACCCTGCTCAATCATTTGGCCAACTGACACCAGATTCTTTGTTATGTTCGGTACATGAAGTACATCTGCAAGGTACTTCACTTTGCCATCCTGCATAGACAATGGCACATCTCCAACGTGGGCAATTGGATGAGCAGTGTCATCCCCTGTTTCAACAAAACCTGGTCTTTCCGGGTTTTTCATCTCCTTAAACCACTCCCCATGACTTGTCATGTGGTTCGAAGCGCCTGAATCCACATACCATACATTATCTTTTTGTGCTGCATCAACATTTTCAGACATGGCATTCACGACATGCTGCATAACAAACAACCTTTCATTATCCTCATTATTTCTGCTTGAGGAGGATGCATAGTTATTTTGCTGCACTTTTCCATTTTGCATGTTAGCCTGCTTCTTATAACATTCTGCCTGCACATGTCCAGACTTACCACAATAATAGCATTCACTGCATCATTATATTGCCTTTGCCAATTTCCACGGCCTCTTTGACTCCCCCTGCCTCTGAATTTGCCTCTTCCACCTGCGTGTTGTTGTTGTTGTTGGTTCTGGGACTGTTGTTGTTGCTGCTGCTGCCTGCTGGCCATAATTCTGATTACCTGTTCGGCCACCTCCTTGACCGCGTCCATGGCCTCCTCTACCTCGTCCCCTTCCTGAACTCGTGTAGAAGGCCTGTTGCTCTGAGCTGTTTTTGCTTTGTGAAGACTGTTGGTCTTCACCCAAGCTCTTCTCTTCGATAATCAGCATAGACACCAAATCTGTAAAGTTGGGAAAGTTTTCCCAAGTCTGAATGGACGTCTTGAACGCCTTGCATTGTGGCCCGAGACCACGTAGACAGAGACTTCCACCTTGTCATCATCATCTACTGACACACCAATAGATGCAAGGAATTCCACAATACCCTTTATCTTTAGCGCATAGTCATTCACAGACATGCTCTTTTTCTCCACAGTATGAAGTTCATTCTTCAACTGTATCTTGCGTGCCTTGGTATTTGTTTCATAAAGCTTTACCAAGGTGTCCCACGCCTCCTTGGGAGACTTGGCATCCTGAATGTGCCCAATCATGGTGTCTTGTATACTAATGGAGAGCCAATACATAACCTTCCTGGCTCCTTGGTTCCAGTCTTTAAACTCTTTCACATCTGCAGCAGCAGCAGTCGGCCGGTATCTCCGGTGCCTCTTCATGCTCACCTTCTATGTAGTCCCAATAGCCTTTTCCCATCAGGAAATTCGTCAACTTGAACCTCCAAGCATGGAAGTTATTCTTGTCAAGCTTCTCAGCCACAATCTGAGTTATCCCATCATTTGACATCTTGCCAAACACACAATTTTACCAGAAACTGCACTCTGGTTTTTCTGCACAAACTGCTGTATTTTCTGCACAGCGGTACTGTAGTACTCTCAAATGTCACCAACAGTGATTTCAATGTGCATACATACACCCAATGGCAAATGTAGACCTCTTTGCACCACCCACAGTGTCTGCACAGTCAATCTGTCTTCTTGCAGTTCTTAAAACAGAGTTCTACAGAGAATCGATGACTTACCTGCAGTGCTCGAAATCGCCTGCTTTCTGAAAAACGGAGGTCCAGACGCGCCCAAAACGCGTTTTCGGCCTGAAAATTTCAGTCCGATAGAACTATATAGTTGCCCTATAGCTTTACTCCCGCGAAGAAAGCTCCTCAATCAGAGACCGTTTGTCGATGCCTCCCGTAGAGCTCCCGACAAGGGTGTAGTCACCAACACAATAGGGAAGAGTAGTTGAAGCTCTTACCCTCGTACCGCTTCCTGTGGTTCTCTTGCTTGCAGCTCAGCCCTTAGCACGAACCAGGCTCTGATACCATGAAAAGATGCAGGGGGAAGAGAGCTTGAGCTCTTACAAGCACACACACACTCACAAAACCCTAATAGAGAACACACTCAACACTCAACACACCATGTACAAGACTAAGAGTACACACAATATGAAAGGTACTCAGCCAAATACATACACGGGTTCTCTATAGTGTGAACCCGACTAAATGAGCTGGCGCTATAACTATGCCAGTCTCTAGAATGGCTGTCACACAACCTGTCATCCCACTGGCCGCATATCACCCAAGATCTCACCAACCATGCTAGTGGTGTAAGTGTGGGGCCTATTCCCCATCAGTGTCCACCGCCTCACTAGACGAGCTCAATATCTCAACAAACCATTGGTAGGCATAAATGTAGAGTCTCTTTTGTTTCATAAGTTCCGAAGAAAAGCCGAGAACACTTGTACAATGCCTTGTCGAATCTGATGCACACGCCTGCTGAGGAGGCATTTGAAGCTAGATATCAAGACTTGTTACATCAATATTCAGGACATGTTAATGTTCAACAGTATGTCACAATGGTTGGTGTGGTCCAGCGTGCATGTGGTGACATAGGTGGCCAACGTTTGGCCGCATGTGGTGACATAGGTGGCCAACGTTTGGCCGCATGTTTCCACATGGCAATGTCGACACAACAAATCTTGTGAGGCTGTGGCAATACGTAAAATATACCCTACTTGATGCCAAGATAAATAAATCAATTATGGTTCTCTTGCATGCCCTGGTGGGTTATTCTTGTACAAGCACTTGGATGGGAAGCACGTTGCTTGAGTTCTTCCGTGCCAAAAACATGAAATAGGTAGCTTGGTTGTGCCTTGGTTTACCTACATGATGTTGGTTTGCTTGCATGTGCCCTGGTTTACTGGCATGCTCGTTTGATTGCATGTGCCCTGGTTTACATGCATGTTGGTTTACCTGCATGTGCCATGGGTTATGTGTATTGTGCAGCGGGTTTAGGACGCTTTAAGATCCGAGGATGAAGCAAGAGCCACACGACTAAGCTAGCTATAGGCAAAGCCATTTGTAGAAGATATGAAGCGTATTCATCCATTTTAGAGGTCTTGGATGAGCCATCCTTGCTTTCCAAAATCCATAGCATGTCTTCACCTTCCAAATGGTACCATGTCAGCATACAATCTGCATTAATGTGATCCACAATGCCCCAATGACTTAGTATAGAAGAAAAGTCTTTGGGTGAGCACTCTTTTTCACAAAGCAAGAACACATTCTAATAGGCCTTCTACTCCAATTCAAGTAGATGTAGAGGTAAAGGTCGTGGTCAAGGCCAAGGTGGTGGCCGACATGTAAACCAAAATTATGGACAAGAGTAGTCCAATGATTCGCAGTAGCACTAGTAATTATACATAGGTGGAAAAGGCTAGTCTCAAGGAAGGGGGTGCCAAAGATGCCGTGGTGGCAAATGAGAACAGACAACAATCAAGAATAGGTTCCAAAGAGTGCTATTATTGTGGCAAACCAGGTCATTTTTTTTTTGCAGAATGTTGCAAAAAGCAGAGTGACATAAATAATGGGAAATTGTAGCAAAACAATTATGCATCTTCGAGCAAGCAGAGGCTAAAGATAGATGTAAGAATTTATTTGTTATGCAGCACACATGGTAAATACAATGACTGCAGATGTATCCAATGCTGATGATGTATGGTATATGGACTCGGGAGCCTCTAACCACATGACTTGTCATGGGTGAGTGGCTTAGAGATGTGAAGAACTAAGAAAAAGCATGTTATGTAGAGATGGGACTTGACACAACGTGTTGGACAGATGATTGAGTAGGATTTATAGGTACGCTTCAACCCTGATGGTTGCTATGTAGAGGACTTCAAGAATAAATGTTGTTTACAAAGGGTAAGAAATTGGGCAGAATGTTTATTTTGGATTTAAACATGCCTGAGTTCAAAACTCTTGTGTTTATAAAAGGTGTAAGTGTTGTTGCGATATAGATATTTGGCATAAATTAGTCATGTAAATGAGAAGCGATTGAAGTCCGTTTGCAAAATTATGAAATTGTTTATTTTGGACGTAAACATGCCTGAGTTCAAAGCTCTTGTGTTTATAAAAGGTGTAAGTGTTGTTGCAATATAGATATTAGGCATAAACTTATTAGTCATGTAAATGAGAAGCGATTGAAGTCCGTTTGCAAAATTTTGAAATTGTTACAGGTTTTTGCCAAAGTTTAAGGTGGATAGAATGCATAAGGTTTGTGAAGTATGTTGATTTGGGAAGCAAACAAAGAATGTATTTCTACATGACAAAAATGTAAGTAAGAGGGCAGTTGATGTGGTGCACTCAGATGTATGGGTGCCAACAAAGATAGCATCAATGGGATGATGTCACTAATATGTATCTTTCATTGATGACCACATAAAAGTGAAGTGTTTACTCACTTTCATAGTTTTAGAATGTTGATTGAAAAACAAACAAGTTTGTAGATTAAGTGCTTGAGGTCAAATGGAGGGAGAGAATATTTCTCCAATGAGTTCAATGTGTCTCTGAAAATACATGGAATTCAGAGCCAATTTACCTGCAGTACACTCCATAGCAAAATGGTGTTTCTAAGAGGAAGAACATGCACATTGAAAAAGTTTCTCATGCATTAATGGGACTGAGAAGAGAATGCCTCATCTCATTATTAGGCTGAAGTAGTTACGACTGCAGTTTATGAATAGGACCCCCATAGCCTATAGTTTGCATTATGAACAGGACCCCCATAGACTGTAGTGCATGGTATGAGTCCATAGAGGAGAAGTATTGTGGCAAAAAACAAGATTTGTCACTCTTGAAAGTTCTTGGATACATTGCATATGTACATATTCTTGATGAGCTACGCAGTAAGTTGGATCCGAAGGTTGAAAAATGTGTTTTCATTGGTTACTCCCTTGAGAAAAAGGGGTACATATATTACAACCTTGTCACATGTGAGATGAGGGTGAGTAGGGATGTTCTATTTGATGAGATGAGTAGTTGGTATGTTGATATAAAAGACTCGATTGGGGATGATGCATAAGAACAGGTGGTTGCACAAAATGGAGGTCAACAATCACAGTCGTTGAGTGGACCAAGAGAGTCCTCTAGAAGTGGGTCTATTGATAGACCATGGAGTGGAAGGCTGCGTCAGAATGTCAGTCCATCAAATTCAGCAAGTGCATCACGTAAAGGCAAAGAGAAGGTCAATGAGTCCCTTGGTATGCCTGACATTTTAGTAGGGCATTCATTTGTTGATAGAGAGTCTAGTAGTGGAGCCTTTACCATGCACACACTAGTGAGTCTATCTTGGACTAGTCCTCAACTTGCTTTGCGGCAAAGAGAAGGTCAATGAGCCCCTTGGTATGCCTGACATTTTAGCAGGGCATTCATTTGTTGATAGAGAGTCTAGTGGAGCCTTGACCATGCACACACTAGTGAGTCCATCTTGGACTAGTCCTCAACTTGCTTTGCACGACTGTCCCTTGAAGATGGGAAGCCCCATTATTGCCTATTTAAAGCCATAGCACACTACTAAAGAAGCTGTGCATCTCAACTCACATTGCCAATTGCTAGCCTGTAAGGTTCCCCCCTTCCAAAAATAGGGGAAACTCTTAAGATAGTCCACTAAGTCTTATCTTGGAGAAAAATTCCTACTCATCGACACGACCATACAGAGATTCAAGGATACAATTCATAGGTAAGACCTAGTTCTATCCCACAGGGGGAATGTGGTCTTCTAAAAATCAAATCACCCATAGGGTAATTGATCATAATGTGGGCAACTACTAGTCTTGATTGGACCTAGAGACAACGCTTTTTTCCTCATCCCATGCAAGGCACATCCGCTGGCCTAGTCTTCTAGAATAGAATTGCCCGAGAACCTATTTATCTAACGTAGGGCTTTCACTTAATATGTTGGAAAGCTACCCGACTAATCGGGTCCACCCATCCGTAGGATGGTGCCGTCGGGGCATTCCATCCTCCCACTTTCCACCCTACTCGCGTCAATTTGTTTTCTAATTAATCCTACCACACTGTTTGACATAAAAAAACATGTTCCTTAATTAAGGCCCTTTTCACAAGGTTTGTTAAAACAACCTTTTTACACAATACAATAATGCCAAGACAAGATTTATAAAAAAAAGTTTATACATGAATCAATTTCATACAAGCCAAACCGGCTCTCTTGTTCTTTTCCTTTATACTGCCGATGATCTAGAATTCGACCTTCCAGCCTCTACATGCTGGGCAAAACCCTACGGGACCATACACCTCATCGTCGGTCGCCGCCCGCTGGGGTGGCGAGGACTTAAGCTGGCATGTCACCCTCTCAGGCTCCATCGCTCGATCCTCCCGCCCCTCAGAGGGATGTCTGCGCACTAGGGTGGGCTAATTCACCGCACTAGCATGGGCCCTCAGAACTAGGCAACATCACAATCACTCGCCTCAATCGGTGAACCTCATTCTCCCAATGGTATGAGGGATACGGTGGGCCAACTCCGGGCCTTACTAACGTCTCCACCGTCCGACTACAAGCACAAGAATGGGGTAGCATCAAGGCAGGGAGAAGTTGTACCTGTACCTTAATTTAATCAAGATAACAATCCATTTACTCAACTAAACCATAGGACTAGAATCCATGTTACTCAACTTCTCTCCAACGTCTCCGCCATCCGGCTACATAAGCACAAGAACGGGGCAACGTCAAGGCAGGGAGAAGTTGTACCTGTACCTTAATTTAACCAAGATAACAATCTATTTACTCAACTAAACCATAGGACTAGAATCCATGTTACCTTCTTAAGAAAACAATCCTTTTCACAAAGATTTTTGCATTTCAACTTGAGATTGCGATAAGACATTCTTTATTTCAGGAAAAGATATAGTTTAAAAGAATAAAAACTTTAACCTAGTAAATCAATCAAATAGATCACTATTAACAATTAATAGAGAAGCCGAGGCCATACCTCAACCCCTAAGAATGATATATAATTGAAAACAAAATATGTATATACCTTATAGAAATTTATCGTTTATCATTACCTTTGCTCGTTAACAAGAACTTTAGAACTTGACATATGAGAAAAGAGTCTTCTAATACCTTGTCTTACAATTGAAATCATCCAATCATCCAATCTCCTCTTACTCGTACTATGACTCTTCTCTCTTTCTAAGGTCTTACAGGGCTACGGCATACTATTCTTTCTCTAAAAGAAAAGCTATGGAGTTTTGGTCTCTTCCTCCGAAAGACCATAGCAATTTAACCTTCTCTTCTAAGATATTAGATAAGAATGAAGGGATATATACATCTCAAGCTCTAGGATTACCTTGAGGCTACTTGTTGCCTTCTTACAGTTTTCCTTGTGTAGAGACCCTGACAGAATTAGCAAGTTGTTTCGGCCATAACTCTCTGATAAAAACTCAAAAGAACCGGAAGACAGCTAGTCTACAAGCCCCACGCGGGCAGAATAGGCAAAAACATCTGTATATAGCCACAAACACGCCATCTTTAGAAACGTGTTGCTTTTCCACATTTTTTGTATGCATGGACTCTAAATATGTAAAAGTACTCTAAATATGACCTCTTATCATCTAAATTCAAAATTTTATTTTTGGAGATACTTATCTCTTAATAGAACTATTCTTGTCTTCTTATTTCTTTTAGGATTTTTGGAGCTAATATTTTTATTCTAACACTTTCCTAATGTTTCTAGCCTTATTGTCTCACTCTTCTCTTTCCTTATTGAAATCTATATTAAAAGAGACACATACATACATGGATTGGGAGGGACCTTACAATCTCCCTCACTTAAAAGATTCGAGATGTCCTCATCTCGCGAGCTGGGATAGTATCTAAGTAAATCCTCCCGTCTCTTTCAAAGTGGTGTCCCCACCACTAGGTAGAAATCTTCTTTTATCTAAACATTGTTCTGAGTCCCTTATTTCATGTGTTTGGATTGTTTTGTTGTGCCTCCAAAAGGTCTATTATTCTAAAGTTAATTGGCCTTATTATCCTAAGTTCATGTATCCATATACCTCTCAAATGCTATGAACCTTCGAATTCCTTATTCTATACCCCCATGTAATATGGTACTTAACAAATTGTCATGGAGAAACGTAAGGGAATCAATCCTTTACGCAATCTAACCTGTGATAGCAATTTCATAATCTTAGTATCGTCTTGTAGAATACCTTTATTCATCATGCACATTACTTCACATGAATCTTGCACCAATCCTCTTCTATTTACTCATAGAAATACTTGTTGAATTCAGTATCTTTAACGCTGCTATCCCTATTTCTTGACCTAATTTTTGCTCTAGCTCATGATTCCTGATAGCTAGGGGTGGGCTTGACGTTCCACTTGAATTAGAAGACCTCTTCTTGATTAACATGGAAGGACTCATGTCCTTCTCGACACTTTCTATATAAAAAAACTTTATCACAGTCTCTGGCTATAATTATGATTAAGCTTCCAAATGAATTGATGGAGAAGAGTTACCTCATCCATCTCTAGAGCAAATCGGAGAAGTTTAACAAAAGTTTGGTGGTATTCTTTTAGGGTCTTCCTTTCTTGGGTTAGCTCCAAAAATTCATTCATTTTATCCTCTCGAAAGCCTGGAGGACAAAACCTTTCTCGAAGGTGTACTTTCATGGCATCCCATAACTGATTCTGGTTCTAGTGGTTAGATTGACAACAATGCTTCCAACTAATTTGGCATTTCTTATGATTTTTAGACGAGCAAGGGTGAACTTGCTTCTTTCATTGTATCCATTAAAAGTTCAAAACTATCAAATACTTATCATAGCACCACATTTGAAGGTAGGATTAATACATTTAAGATCTTCATTTTTTTGAGAATTACACATCTGGTGCCTTGGGATTGACACATCCAAAGATTATCAAGATTAACATGTCTAAGATGATTAGTTTTTTGAAAATTACACATCTAGTATCTTGGGATTAACACATCTAAGAGCATGATCCTCTAGGAATTACACATCCGAGACCCATGTTTGTCTGAGATGGGTTCAAAATCTTGGATGATTGTCCTAGTGTAAAGCATCCAATGAATGGCATTCACACATCAACTATTCAAACCTTAATGGAGTTATAATCTTAATAATTTATAATATGTAAGTTAATGAGATATATCCCGAAAATTTCTCTATGGATGTGAATGTGAATGTGGATGTGGATGTATATATGGAGATGTGGATGGATGCATGTAGATGTAGATGTATGAATGTGGATGTGGATGTATGCATGTAGATGTGAATGTACGCATATAGATGATGTATGGATGTGAATGTGCATGTAGACATGGATGTGAAAATAGATGCATGGATATAGATGTGGATGTATGGATGTGAATGTGGATGTGGATGTGGATATATGGATGTGAATGTGGATGTAGATGTGGATGTATGGATGTGAATGTGGATGTGGATATATGTATGGATGTGAATATATGATATGTGATGTGAAGGAATCTGAAGTGATGAGATGGAAAATGATGTGATGGGATGAGGGATAATGTGGAAAAATGAGAGTTTATATAGAAACTGTATTTGTAAATTGTTTGTAAATACTGTTTGTAAATGGCTGTTTTATGTCAAGAATGCTAGGGAAGCATTTTGACCGTCTTGTGATTAAGGTCGTGGAGACCTAACTGATAAAGTTGCAATTGCTGAGACGGAGAGTCAATGGTGGACATCTCGTGTAGCAAGGTCGGCCGAGGTCTTGACCAGCCTCGGTTCGATTAAAATGGTGAGCTTCCGGTACGGTGGATGCCTATGAGTGAAGCGCTAGGTCACCTGCTGCGAAGGATCCTAGAGGGTGCTGACTATACGGTGCTCGGGCTCTGGGTCGCAAATGGTGAGCTTCCGGTACGGTGGATGCCTATGAGTGAAGCGCTAGGTCACCTGCGAAGGATCCTAGAGGGTGCTGACTATACGGTGCTCGGGCTCTGGGTCGCCTAGAATATCCATGCGTGCGTCGAGGAAGATATTGGAACAAGGAGTAAGAGTTGTTTTGTGAAACCGGGCATGGATCTGGTTGATTGACCTTGCTGGTCTTCAATGGATGAGTCCATGGCTCTTTATATGGATCTGTTGGTTGATCTTGCTGATCTTCAACAACGAGAGTCCATGTGGATTTTTATAAGTGATTATATTGCCGAGTATTATGGGCTAGGAACTATTGAAAAGGCCCCTGGAGTGGACAGGTGGTGGTGAGCGTTCTAGTTGCCAATGATGCCATAGATACTCTGATGAAGGAATGATGGGAAATTAAGAATCAACCGGATAATTTGGAAGATTGTGCTCAGTGATACTATGGTTTCATTAAAGGATTGTTTTAAAACTGATTGAATCTGTGAAAAAGGCAATTTCATATTGGGTGTGTAAGTGGTGTGACTAGTTTTATTTTTGCAGGAATATCTGGCTAGGGGGCCTGGGAACTCTTTTCCTTGGTACTCGGAACAAAACCTAACCAAATTCCTAATTGGATCCCATCACTACAGTGGTTGGGCAGTTGGCTAACCCATGGGACTGGATGGGGTTAGGCTGGACTGATGGATCTGTAAATTGAGACTCAATTTCTGTTATTAATGGTCTTGACTACGTTAGAGAAAAAAGTTATCCTGGTGGAATCGCCCGTGCTTTCCGGGTAAGAGAAGTTTTTCCGAGTCCGGTTTTTGGAAAAATCGACGGATTAGTCTCTTGCCCGGATATCCGTGGACGAGGCCCTGAATGTGGGACCCCTGTCCCGCGCGAGAAGTGCTACTTCCACTGCTAGTACCCCGAATCTGTTGCTCGGTGAGAACAGGAATCTCACAGTTGGTATCAGAGCAAATTGACTAATAAATATCAACTGAGAAGTCAAAGATGTGAATAATTTATCAAGAAGCACAAAAAGGTTGTAATTATGCGATATAATTCATACAATTTGATATTCAAACTGAAAATTCGTAAATTAGCAATTGGGTCTTCAATTGGAAGTACCGCAACTGTATGGAATCCCGGACTTGCTTGAGGCCTAAACATGATAGTATTTACCTTATAGTTCCAAGTACCATGACTACCCGTATATACCGAGGGTATAACTGCAGCTCTTTACCGGCAGTATATACGAGTAAATCTAAGACTTGAAATTATAAGCATTAATGCTTCCACATGATGATTTCGAATGTGGTTGATATGATTTTTAATTCTGTTTGAGAATTGATGAATTGATTTGGATGCTGATTGAAAAATGATGATTTCTGAAATTTAGTTGAAATATAATAACCTGAACGAAACCACAATGAGGGTGAATGGGACGAGTCCCTGCGATGATATTCATAACTGGAATGATGATAATGAATTCAGCAAATCACTATGAGATTAGTGGATTGTGCTGTCAGATTACTACTGTTAACACTTGACCGGTAGACCAAGTTAAGGGATGACAAATTGAGAACTTACTTGACTGAAATTTCCGTGGAGGAATGTTCAGAAAGAAATTTGCGGTCTAATGGACCATTATCGCGTTAAAAATATGAATGTTATGATCCGAATGAATTATATTTAATGATGAGTTCTATATAAGGGATATTTATCCCAGTATTCTGTTGAGTTGACCAGAATATAAGGAACCCTAGAATAAATTGAATCTTAAGAAAAAGAGTTGTCCTCTACCTTGCGAGATGAGAACATCTCGCATTTTTAAGTGGAGTAGAATGTAAGATTCTCCTCCAGCCTTCGAGGTATACAGGAGTAAGAATATCCTTTTTGATCTTATAATTATTCCCTCTCTAAAATAAAAGAAAGATTCTATTTAAAAAAGGAAGACCCTTTTCCTAGAATACTTCTCAGGAGTCACGCCTATTTTAAGGATTCAGAACAATGAGTTCAGAAGTGAAAATCGGTGTTTTGGATACCAAGGTTTTGGTTTTCATTCGAGTACGGCCCAAAAGAAGTTCTTTATCTCTTGGGGAGTATAAGAAGTTATTCCCCAGATATTGTGAGCCTTATATCTGAATTCAATGAAAGTAGGTGACTTAGCCTACAAGCTTCTTTTACCTCCTTATCTCAAAGTTCTTAATGTATTTCATAGAAATATGTGCCAAACCCAAATCATGGAAAGACGTTAAAACTTCAGTGACAAGATACCGTTGGCTTCTAAGTTATGCTAGCTCCTTCCTTTATATAAGTCGTAACTTTTACCTGTCGCTCACAGTAATCTTACTTCCATCGATCTCCCTTCTTCTTAATCTCCTTCAACAGGAATTAGTTTTATCCATGATGATTTCTCACCTTCAAGACGCAAGCGAGTCTGTGAAGAAAGATTTTATAGAACAGTATGAGCGCTCACTTTTTCCTCACTTAGGAACTTCTGTAGCTCAGACCAAATGGCGGACCTATCAAGACATAACTAGGGTAACACCCTGGGGTCAGCAGCACTTTCCTAACAATGTTCGCTTGGCCATGGTTATTGAAGCTTTGGATTTGGGTCCCCGATACTACTGCGTCATGAGATCAAGGCATCTTGGGTTTTCTGAGCGAGTCTTCTTACTGGTGTGTTTTCTTCCTCATCAGAAGATATGCCTTTACCCCATTTTTGGCTTGCCTCTCAGAGGTCCTTTTGTTAGATCACCTCATACCACTGAGATAGGTGCGGCAATAACCAACAGAATTATTCCCATAGATGAGTTACCTTATACGTGCGCAGCTTGTGAGTGTTGCTTTTGTGATCATATGATGGACGGGCTTATGGAAGTGTAAAGAGTTCTTCTATCTTTACTGTATATGTTTCAAGAATGAATAAAGTTTAAATCTTGTTCTTATCTCGAATCTTACTCTCTTTGAGATTTTTTTTTGTGTGGTTAATCTTAATTAATTTTTCTCTAAGTCTCATATTTGTGCATCTTGCGAAATTATCCCAAGTTTGCGAGATGAGGACATCTCGCGTTTTTCAAGTGGGAGTGAATGTAAGATTCCTCCCCAGCCTCTCAAAATGTCCAGCATATTCCCCTGTAATCAATTCCCTTGTCTGAAATATAAGAGATCTTGTCTCTGCCTGTTTTGGCATAGAGAGAGAGAAAATATTCTAGAGAGAGAATATTCAGATTATGAATATTTTTGGATAGAAAAATAACTCATCTTATTAAAATAAGTTCCCCTGAAGCAGAAATTCAAAAAGAACTTTCCAATGTGCAATTAGAACTAATTGAAAATGGATATGAAGGACCTTAGCCTAAGGGTCTAGATTTTCAGAAATTTTTGGATTATGGTCCAATTAAGGTTCCTATGGGAAAATAGCATCAATCCATATGTAGGGAGGAGATAAATCCTATTTGTAAAAGAAGATACCAAAAAATGAGTAAATGCTCACATAAGATGAAGAGTTGAGTATGTACAAGGTTTATTAGTAAAAAACTATGAGTAATATCAAAAAAATGAGATAAATTGAGTATCCATAAATGCTCACATAAGATGAAGAGTTGAATATGTACAAGGTTTATTAGTAAAAAACTATGAGTAATATCAAAAAAATGAGATAAATTGAGTATCCAAAAATGAGTAAATGCTCACAGAAGATGAAGAGTTGAAAATGTACAAGGTTTATTAGTAAAAAACTATGAGCAATATTAAAAATATGAGATATTTTGGATATAATCATTCCATTTTGACACATATGTAAGGAAGGGGAGTCCATTAAAGGAGGTGCATATTTCACACGCTTGAATGAGTTTTAAACTAAAAAATAATGTGATATTTTTATCTCTCCTCTCTCTTGAACCAAACCAAATCAAAAGGGAACCAAATCGAATCAAAAAGGAACCAAACTAGATCCAAATCTAGTCCAAATTCAATCAAATTAAAATTGGAAAATTCTAGAAATCAGTTAGCTTTGGTTAGAGCCTCCCTCTCCTATAAATAGAACATGAATCCTTTGAAAAAAAGGAGGAGAATTTTACTATTCTAGAACTATGCTGAAATAATGCTAATATTTACTATTCTCTAAAATTCTCTCCAATTTGTAAGAAATTGGAGCTTCCCTCTTTCTTCAATCTCCATTGGTGGCTCCTTCAACATACTAAACCAATTGATTGGTTGGGGGCCTCTATCGTGAATAAAGAATCAAGCAATTTGTAAGGTAAGTGGTGAATTTTGATCTTTTCTATAATTTCTCAATGTTTCTCTCTTCTCAACCCCTCTAAAGCTTGAGAAGCTTAATTGGAATGGTTTTTGAATGCTATTGAAGTTAATTGATGAATGGTAGTGAAGAGTTACATAATTTGATGAATGCTATCGAAGTTAATTGATTAATGATAGTTAAGAGTTACATAAATTTTCATTTATGTTTAATTCAAATGGTTTTTATGTAATTTCTCTCTCTCACTCAAGAAATGGTCATACTCATGATCCATTCTCAATCCAAATGAAGCTTTTCATAAAGTTTTTCCTTAATCCAAGATTAATCTATACTTGAGGTCAAATTAATGGCTTTTTTCTATGCTTTTAGTTTATGTATTTCATGAATATTGATGATTTAATCCATTATGGATTAATGATCCAATTAGAGATCATTCTAATTATTTTCTTAATGATAAGCTTTATCCAATTAGGGATCCGATCATTCTAATTATTTCCTTAATGATAAGCTTTATCCCTTAGAAAAATTGAGATTTATCAGTTTATGGTAAATTTTTTATAAAAATTACGCATAAAATAATTTCATTCAAATCATGAAAAGAGGACTTCCTACCATATTCTAGGAATTATCATCCTAGATTAATTGAAAGATATTCATTGTAAGCCTAGAGAAATTGATTTTTATATTATGCATAATTGATTTTCATGCATAGAGGTATGCATAAAAGATTATTATTTTAACATAAAAGTGTTACTTTTATCATAATTAGATTTCATGCATAGAGGTATGCATAAAAGATTATTATTTTAATATAAAAGTGTTACTTTTATCATATTTGAAAGTCATGCATAGAGGTATGCATAAAAGATGAATATTTTATTATAAAAGAGTTACTTTTAGCATAATTAAATTTCATGTATAGAGGTATGCATAAGAGATGAATATTTTCTTATAAAAGAGTTACTTTTAGCATATTTGAATTTCATGCATAGAGGTATGCATAAGAGATGAATATTTTATTATAAAAGTGTTACTTTTAGCATAATTGAATTTCATGCATAGAGGTATGCATAAAAGATATGGGAAGTGATAAGATGCATATGAGATGAGTTAGGATGTGATAGGATGTGTATGGAATGAGGTAAGAAATGTATGTGATGGGATAAGATGTATATGGGTTGTGATAGGGTGAGATTATGGATGTGAATGTGGAGGTGTATGTATGCATGTAGATGTGAATGTGAATATGGATATATGGATGTGAATGAGGATGTGGATGTAGATGCATGGATGTAGATGTGGATGTATGCATGTAGATGTAGATGTATGAATGTGAATGTGAATGTGGATGTGGATGTATGCATGGAGATGTGGATGTATGCATGTAGATGTAGATGTATAGATGTGGATGTGAATGTGGAGGTGGATGTATGCATGTAGATGTAGATGTATAGATGTATGCATGTAGATGTAGATGTATAGATGTGGATGTGAATGTGAAGGTGGATGTATGCATGTAGATGTAGATGTATGGATGTGAACGTGAATGTGGATGTGGATGTATACATGGAGATGTGGATGTATGCATGTAGATGTAGATGTATGAATGTGGATGTGGATGTATGAATGTGGATGTGGATGTATGCATGTAGATGTGAATGTACGCATATAGATGATGTATGGATGTGAATGTGCATGTAGATGTGGATGTGAAAATAGATGCATGGATGTAGATGTGGATGTATGGATGTGAATGTGGATGTGGATGTGGATATATGGATGTGAATGTGGATGTAGATGTGGATGTATGGATGTGAATGTGGATGTGGATGTGGATATATGTATGGATGTGAATATATGATATGTGATGTGAAGGAATCTGAAGTGATGAGATGGAAAATGATGTGATGGGATGAGGGATAATGTGGAAAAATGAGAGTTTATATAGAAACTGTATTTGTAAACTGTTTGTAAATACTGTTTGTAAATACTGTTTGTAAATGGCTGTTTTATATCAAGAATGCTAGGGAAGCATTTTGACCGTCTTGTGATTAAGGTCGTGGAGACCTAACTGATAAAGTTGCAACTGCTGAGACGGAGAGTCAATGGTGGACATCTCGCGTAGCAAGGTCGGCCGAGGTCTTGACCAGCCTCGGTTCGATTAAAATGGTGAGCTTCCGGTACGGTGGATGCCTATGAGTGAAGCGCTAGGACGGATCCTAGAGGGTGCTGACCATACGGTGCTCGGGCACTGGGTCGCCTAGGATATCCATGCGTGCGTCGAGGAAGATATTGGAACAAGGAGTAAGAGTTGTTTTGTGAAACCGGGCATGGATCTGGTTGATTGACCTTGCTGGTCTTCAATGGATGAGTCCATGGCTCTTTATATGGATCTGTTGGTTGATCTTGCTGATCTTCAACAACGAGAGTCCATGTGGATTTTTATAAGTGATTATATTGCCGAGTATTATGGGCTAGGAACTATTGAAAAGGCCCCTGATGATGAGTGGACAGGTGGTGGTGAGCGTTCTAGTTGCCAATGATGCCATAGATACTCTGATGAAGGAATGATGGAAAATTAAGAATCAACCGGATAATTTGGAAGATTGTGCTCAGTGATACTATGGTTTCATTAAAGGATTGTTTTAAAACTGATTAAATCTGTGAAAAAGGCAATTTCATATTGGGTGTGTAAGTGGTGTGACTAGTTTTATTTTTGCAGGAATATCTGGCTAGGGGGCCTGGGAACTCTTTTCCTTGGTACCCGGGACAAAACCTAACCAAATTCCTAATTGGATCCCATCACTACAATGGTTGGGCGGTTGGCTAACCCATGGGACTGGATGGGGTTAGGCTGGACTGATGGATCCGTAAATTGAGACTCAATTTCTGTTATTAATGGTCTTGACTACGTTAGAGAAAAAAGTTATCCTGGTGGAATCGCCCGTGCTTTCCGAGTAAGAGAAGTTTTTCCGAGTTCGGTTTTTGGAAAAATCGACGGATTAGTCTCTTGCCCGGATATCCGTGGACGAGGCCCTGAATGCGTGGGACCCCTGTCCCGCGCGAGAAGTGCTACTTCCGCTGCTAGTACCCCGAATCTGTTGCTCGGTGGGAACATGAATCTCACAGTTGGTATCAGAGCAAATTGACTAATAAACATCAACTGAGAAGTCAAAGATGTGAATAATTTATCAAGAAGCACAAAAAGGTTGTAATTGTGTGATATAATTCATACAATTTGATATTCAAACTGAAAATTCGTAAATTAGCAATTGGGTCTTCAATTGGAAGTACCGCAACTGTATGGAATCCCGGACTTGCTTGAGGCCTAAACATGATAGTATTTACCTTATAGTTCCAAGTACCATGACTACCCGTATATACCGAGGGTATAACTGCAGCTCTTTACCGGCAGTATATACGAGTAAATCTAAGACTTGAAATTATAAGCATTAATGCTTCCACATGATGATTTCGAATGTGGTTGATATGATTTTTAATTCTGTTTGAGAATTGATAAATTGATTTGGATGTTGATTGAAAAATGATGATTTCTGAAATTTAGTTGAAATATAATAACCTGAACGAAACCACAATAAGGGTGAATGGGACGAGTCCCTGCGATAATATTCATAACTGGAATGATGATAATGAATTCAGCAAATCACTATGAGATTAGTGGATTGTGCTGTCAGATTACTACTGTTAACACTTGACCGGTAGACCAAGTTAAGGGATGACAAATTGAGAACTTACTTGACTGAAATTTCCGTGGAGGAATGTTCAGAAAGAAATTTGCGGTCTAATGGACCATTATCGCGTTAAAAATATGAATGTTATGATCCGAATGAATTATATTTAATGATGAGTTCTATATAAGGGATATTTATCCCAGTATTCTGTTGAGTTGACCAGAATATAAGGAACCCTAGAATAAATTGAATCTTAAGAAAAAGAGTTGTTCTCTATCTCGCGAGATGAGAACATCTCGCATTTTTAAGTGGGGTAGAATGTAAGATTCTCCTCCAGCCTTCGAGGTATACAGGAGTAAGAATATCCTTTTTGATCTTATAATTATTCCCTCTCTAAAATAAAAGAAAGATTCTATTTAAAAAAGGAAGACCCTTTTCCTAGAATACTTCTCAGGAGTCACGCCTATTTTAAGGATTCAGAACAATGAGTTCAGAAGTGAAAATCGGTGTTTTGGATACCAAGGTTTTGGTTTTCATTCGAGTACAGCCCAAAAGAAGTTCTTTATCTCTTGGGGAGTACAAGAAGTTATTCCCCAGATATTGTGAGCCTTATATCTGAATTCAATGAAAGTAGGTGACTTAGCCTACAAGCTTCTTTTACCTCCTTATCTCAAAGTTCTTAATGTATTTCATAGAAATATGTGCCAAACCCAAATCATGGAAAGACGGTAAAACTTCAGTGACAAGATACCGTTGGCTTCTAAGTTACGCTAGCTCCTTCCTTTATATAAGTCGTAACTTTTACCTGTTGTTCACAGTATTCTTACTTCCATCGATCTCCCTTCTTCTTAATCTCCTTCATGGCACAACAGGAATTAGTTTTATCCATGATGATTTCTCACCTTCAAGATGCAAGCGAGTCTGTGAAGAAAGATTTTATAGAATAGTATGAGCGCTCACTTTTTCCTCACTTGGGAACTTCTGTAGCTCAGACCAAATGGCGAACCTATCAAGACATAACTAGGGTAACACCCTGGGGTCAGCAGCACTTTCGTAACAATGTTCGCTTGGCCATGGTTATTGAAGCTTTGGATTTGGGTCCCTGATACTACTGCGTCATGAGATCAAGGCATCTTGGGTTTTCTGAGCGAGTCTTCTTACTGGTGTGTTTTCTTCCTCATCAGAAGATATGCCTTTACCCCATTTTTGGCTTGCCTCTCAGAGGTCCTTTTGTTAGATCACCTCATACCACTGAGATAGGTGCGGCAATAACCAACAGAATTATTCCCATAGATGAGTTACCTTATACGTGCACAGCTTGTGTGTGAGTGTTGCTTTTGTGATCATATGATGGACGGGCTTATGGAAGTGTAAAGAGTTCTTCTATCTTTACTGTATATGTTTCAAGAATGAATAAAGTTTAAATCTTGTTCTTATCTCGAATCTTACTCTCTTTGAGATTTTTTTGTGTGTGGTTAATCTTAATTAATTTTTCTCTAAGTCTCATATTTGTGCATCTTGCGAAATTATCCCAAGTTTGCGAGATGAGGACATCTCGCGTTTTTCAAGTGGGAGTGAATGTAAGATTCCTCCCCAGCCTCTCAAAATGTCCAGCATATTCCCCTGTAATCAATTCCCTTGTCTGAAATATAAGAGATCTTGTCTCTGCCTGTTTTGGCATAGAGAGAGAGAAAATATTCTAGAGAGAGAATATTCAGATTATGAATATTTTTGGATAGAAAAATAACTCATCTTATTAAAATAAGTTCCCCTGAAGCAGAAATTCAAAAAGAACTTTCCAATGTGCAATTAGAATTAATTGAAAATGGATATGAAGGACCTTAGCCTAAGGGTCTAGATTTTCAGAAATTTTTGGATTATGGTCCAATTAAGGTTCCTATGGGACAATAGCATCAATCCATGTGTAGGGAGGAGATAAATCCTATTTGTAAAAGAAGATACCAAAAAATGAGTAAATGCTCACATAAGATGAAGAGTTGAATATGTACAAGGTTTATTAGTAAAAAACTATGAGTAATATCAAAAAAATGAGATAAATTGAGTATCCATAAATGCTCACATAAGATGAAGAGTTGAATATGTACAAGGTTTATTAGTAAAAAACTATGAGTAATATCAAAAAAATGAGATAAATTGAGTATCCAAAAATGAGTAAATGCTCACAGAAGATGAAGAGTTGAAAATGTACAAGGTTTATTAGTAAAAAACTATGAGCAATATTAAAAATATGAGATATTTTGGATATAATCATTCCATTTTGACACATATGTAAGGAAGGGGAGTCCATTAAAGGAGGTGCATATTTCACATGCTTGAATGAGTTTTAAACTAAAAAATAATGTGATATTTTTATCTCTCCTCTCTCTTGAACCAAACCAAATCAAAAGGGAACCAAACCGAATCAAAAAGGAACCAAACTAGATCGAAATCTAGTCATAGAGGTATGCATAAGAGATGAATATTTTATTATAAAAGTGTTACTTTTAGCATAATTGAATTTCATGCATAGAGGTATGCATAAAAGATATGGAAAGTGATAAGATGTGATAAGATGCATATGAGATGAGTTAGGATGTGATAGGATGTGTATGGAATGAGGTAAGAAATGTATGTGATGGGATAAGATGTATATGGGTTGTGATAGGGTGAGATTATGGATGTGAATGTGGAGGTGGATGTATGCATGTAGATGTGAATGTGAATGTGGATGTATGGATGTGAATGAGGATGTGGATGTAGATACATGGATGTAGATGTGGATGTATGCATGTAGATGTAGATGTATGAATGTGAATGTGAATGTGAATGTGGATGTGGATGTATGCATGGAGATGTGGATGTATGCATGTAGATGTAGATGTATAGATGTGGATGTGAATGTGGAGGTAGATGTATGCATGTAGATATAGATGTATAGATGTGGATGTGAATGTGGAGGTGGATGTATGCATGTAGATGTAGATGTATGGATGTAGATGTAGATGTATGGATGTATGCATGTAGATGTAGATGTATGGATGTGAATGTGAATGTGGATGTGGATGTATACATGGAGATGTGGATGTATGCATGTAGATGTAGATGTATGAATGTGGATGTGGATGTATGTATGTAGATGTGAATGTACGCATATAGATGTGGATGTATGGATGTGAATGTGCATGTGCATGTAGATGTGGATGTGAAAATAGATGCATGGATGTAGATGTGGATGTATGGATGTGAATGTGGATGTGGATGTGGATATATGTATGGATGTGAATATATGATATATGATGTGAAGGAATCTGAAGTGATGAGATGGAAAATGATGTGATGGGATGAGTACACATATAAATGGAATGTGGAATAAGTAATGTGGATTGATGAGGGATAATGTGGAAAAATGAGAGTTTATATAGAAACTGTATTTGTAAACTGTTTGTAAATGACTGTTTTATGTCAAGAATGCTGGGGAAGCATTTTGACCGTCTTGTGATTAAGGTCGTGGGTGGAGACCTAACTGATAAAGTTGCAACTGCTGTGATGACGGAGAGTCAATGGTGGATGTCTCGCGTAGCAAGGTCGGCCGAGGTCTTGACTAGCCTCGGTTCGATTAAAATGGTGAGCTTCCAGTACGGTGGATGAGGGACCAAGGAAGCGGCCTATGAGTGAAGTGCTAGGTCACCTGCGAAGGATCCTCCTAGAGGGTGTTGACCATACGGTGCTCGGGCTCTGGGTCGCCTAGGATACCCACGCGTGCGTCGAGGAAGATATTGGAACAAGGAGTAAGAGTTGTTTTGTGAAACCGGGCATGGATCTAGTTGATTGACCTTGCTGGTCTTCAATGGATGAGTCCATGGCTCTTTATATGGATCTAGTTGATTGACCTTGCTGGTCTTCAATGGATGAGTCCATGGCTCTTTATATGGATCTGTTGGTTGATCTTGCTGATCTTCAACGAGAGTCCATCTGGATTTTTATAAGTGATTATATTGCCGAGTATTATGGGCTAGGAACTATTGAAAAGGCCCTTGAGTGGACAAGTGGTGAGCGTTCTAGTTGCCAATGATGCCATAGATACTCTGATGAAGAAATGATGGGAAATTAAGAATCAACCGGATAATTTGGAAGATTGTGCTCAGTGATACTATGGTTTCATTAAAGGATTGTTTTAAAACTGATTGAATCTGTGAAAAAGGTAATTTCATATTGGGTGTGTAAGTGGTGTGACTAGTTTTATTTTTGCATGAATATCCGGCTAGGGGGCCTGGGAACTCTTTTCCTTGGTACCCGGGACAAAACCTAACCAAATTCCTAATTGGATCCCATCACTACAGTGGTTGGGCGGTTGGCTAACCCATGGGACTGGATGGGGTTAGGCTGGATTGATGGATCCGTAAATCGAGACTCAATTTTTGTTATTACGATAGATAAAGTAAATCCCAGATAGTAATTGTTCTATGGATAGGAATCAACGGTTGTGTCTCTTTGATGGGGAAAAAAGCGTTGATCCCAATGATCCAAGTGCAAGTTTCTTCCTTGATCTGACCGAGTATCTTTATAGGTACAATTGGATCAGCTTGATCAGTAATGGTCTTGACTACGTTAGAGAAAAAAGTTATCCTGGTGGAATCGCCCGTGCTTTCCGGGTAAGAGAAGTTTTTCCGAGTCCGGTTTTTGGAAAAATCGACGGATTAGTCTCTTGCCCGGATATCCGTGTGTGGGACCCCTGTCCCGCGCGAGAAGTGCTACTTCCGCTGCTAGTACCCCGAATTCGTTGCTCGGTGAGAACAGGGATCTCACACATGTACTGGCTAGCTCCCGCTTAATGCCATGTTCTGCACAAAACCGCACAAACGCATTGGAAGTAAACTCTCCTCCTTTGTCAGCCCGAAGAGTCTTTATCTGCAAGCCAGATTCTTTCTCCACCATCACATGCCACTCCTTGAACCGAGCAAAAGCTTGGTGCTTCTGGGAAAGGAAATAAACCCATGTGAATCTGCTGCAATCATCAACAAGTAGCATAAAATACAAAGAACCTCCTAGGGATGGGGTCTGCATAGGTCCACACAAGTCAATGTGTACCAACTCCAAAGGTTTTGAAGCTTGCCTAGAAGCCTGCTTCGAAAAAGATTCCCTGTGTTGCTTACCATGAATGCAAGAACTACTACATCCCTGCCTGTACCATGAATGCAAGAACTACTACATCCCTGCCAACATGTGGTGAGCCAACCACCATCTAGTCCCAAAAAGCTTGCCGCAGTGCATCCACATTCAAGTGGCCAAACCAAAAGTGCCACAAGTCACCGATCTGGGTGCTTGTGAGAGATGAGAGTGCTGAGAGTTTGTAGATACCGTTCTCCACTCCCCCTGTGTAAGAGAGGAGAGCGCTGAGAGTTTGTAGATATCGTTTTCCACTCCGCCTTCCTAAACCACCTGCCCTGTTTCTTTGTCCCATAGAGCAATAGAATGCTCCTCAAACTCCACCCGAAAGCCAGTCTTGCAAACCTCATCCACTGACAATAGGTTAAAACCTATTGGGGGGACATAAAGAACACGAGAGGAATGCTTCCCCCCTTTGCCATCGGGAATGATCTCCATTCTGCCCTCACTAATGAATCGGTATAGTGGAATTGTCGCTAATGAAAATGCGACCTGATTGTCGTTTAAGATCCTGTAAAAACTCACGAGAAGGAGTCATGTGCCTGGAAGCACCACTATCAAGAATCCACTCCTGAGTATCCCTGGGTGGTGAAGCCAATTGCCTCCTCGCTCGAAGAAGATGAAGCATCTGTGTCCAAAATCTCCAAGTGCACAAAGGCTAAAGCTGAAGAATCAGCACTCTTCCTGTTATTCTGCTTGGGACACTTCCTCCAATAGTGGCCTTTCTCACCACAATCGTTATAGGTCCGCTCGGCCTTCAGTTTCTCATGGTCTGAATCAAGCTTCTTCTCAGAAGACTTCTCTCACGAAGACTTTCCTTTGCTCTTGTTGTTGTTACAGCCTTTCGATCGTTGGCCAGTCAAGGCCCTAGAACCTCCGCCCTGTGGAGTGTTCGTAAAACACTCTTCCTAGTCCACCAAAGACCGTTGGCACAAGCTCCTCCCAAGTGATGGTGCTAAGCCTGCCACCACTAGTGATCAAAGAGGAGTAGAATGCTGAGTACTGAGAGGGAAAATGAGACAACAACGTGATGGCCATGTCCTCTGAAGATATCTCTTTCCTTGCCTGGAGAACCTCCTGCTGAAGAGCCTGCAACTTGTTGATGTGCTCCCGCATCGTCAATGACTTTGCAGGATTCATCACCCACATCTGAACTTCCAAGGAGATCCTCTTTATGGATGATACCCTGTTGTATAGAGAAGCCAAATGCTTCCAAATTCCTTTGCCCAGTGTCATATGCTTTATATGGTTGATCACCTGTGGTGTGCAATTTAGGAAGATGAAAGAACGAACGTGGGCATTGACACGATACCATAATTGTGCCTGAGCCTCCCGTTCCTTCCGTATAGAGGGCAACTCCCCAAACTTCGGCCGTGGAACACAAACTACAATGAAATCAGCCAAGTCATAAGACTCCAAAATAGACTCCATCATTACCTTCCATATGCCGTAGTTGTTCCTGTCCAATTGTCGATCCACCGGGAATGAAACTCGCTGAGGTTGCGTAACAAGCTTATCACTGCTAAATCACATTAATCCACTTTTAACCATGGCTGAAAATTGAAGTAAAATTTGTGAATTTTCAGCCAACAATACTTGAGCCAAATAGATGGAAGAATAATTGAGCGAGAGACAGAAACGACACAACATAGACCCGAAACGACCGGGCCCCTTCACAGGAATATGAATTATTCCTCTAGAATTTTACAAGTGTATGGGCTGATTTGAATTAGCATGGTACCACCATCAAACAAGATAGAAAACAAAGCCTTTGGAATCTCCTAGTTTGTATGTGGTGGCCTACCACACACACACGTGTTGGAGAAACTCACCTGTCTGTGTGCCACCCCAATGGCCTACCAATGGGTCACACAACCGGTTATCTTCTCTTGTGGCAAGGATGCTCACAAGAGTGAAGTCCTTTGATGAAGAAAATCAGCAAGCTCTTCTTTAACTCTTCAAAGCCTCTTCTTGAATAGTACCTCCGTCTTCACATGATAGCCTTCGCTCTTGAAAAATGGTTCTCTACACTTGGTAGAGAAGAAGCTAGTCTTCTTGCCTTCTTGCTCTAAAAAATGCACAAGTTTACATGAACTCTCCTTTTCCAAAATGAAGGGAATCACCTCATTTTATAGGTGAATTCTTTTCTAAAAAAGCTTTCTTAGTTCAAAATAGAAAAAGATTACACATGTTAGGTTGCATGGGAAACTTTCACACATTTTTTAGTTTGCATGGGAAACTTTTACACATGTTTAGTTGCATGGGAAACTTTCCTTTGTCAACAAATAGAAAGATTGGAGCCTAAGAAGTAGACCCCTTTGCCTAATTTTGTTGATGGTGCTTCCAGACTGGATATTCAGACTTGTGGTGCCCTAGGGCTTTGCAATAATAGTAGTGAAAATTGCCTTCGGGTTCACCTCCAAATCTTTTGTGCCTATAGCATGATATGGTGGTGTACCACCATTTACCGAATCAATGAGCACCACTTATTGTATGGAAACATTGGGTTGCACTAGAATTGCGGGTTGTTGTGGACAATGAACATGACTATTGTATCAACAAGCTTTTGTGCTATGCACACAATATGGGGTCGGCTTCGTGTGGATCATTGAACTTTGGATACTTTAAGGACACCCAATGAGCCATTCTGATAGGGGGCAATGTTGTTGTACCAAGGCCCAATGGAACCGAAGTTGGATCGGTGGTGCCAAGATCCGCAAGAAGGAGACCAAAAACTAACAAGTTGCACGCTCGGGCAAGCTCATCCGGACTTTTGGGGAATCATTGCCAGATCCCTCATCAGTAGAGTTCTCCTCCCATGCATCCCAGGATCCAAATTGTACTGAGTAGTGTCGTCCAAAGGATTTTCATCAACCAGCCTAGTGAGGCGAAATCGCTCCTGGAGCAGCGTAACATTGCTCACAGTTGATCATGCAATCCATAGCTTTCACCAATCATACCCCTACTCATTCTAGAGAGTTTCTAGATCATCCAATTCCTGCTTGGTATCCGGATCAAAGAACACAGGCATGCCACTCATTAGTAATGAAAAATACAAACGAAAATCATCAAACCGCATGGAACGGGGAATGCTATGTAAGAATTGATGGCCATAATAACTCGACCCATGGGAAAAATGAATGGTTTGTTCTCTTTCCCTCTTTGGAAAATAGAAAGAGATGCTTATAACTCAAGTTCTAAAATGAATTTGCATGTGCAACTGAAGATAAAGTCACTGAGATGGCCTGGGCGAGTCGCCACGTCACCTGTAAAAAAAATAATAATTTTTGTTTTAAAAAAAAGTTAAAAAAAATTACTCGGGGGGTTTTCGACCGCTTTGATTCCGATTCCAGCCTTTGTTTTTCAAAAGATGAAGGGAAATGCCTCAAAATGGACCTCCAACTTAAAAGGTACATATCTTGTAAAACTATTAAAATTGAAAGTAGTTTAAGTAAGAAACATACTTAACCTCCTGCAAAATACAAGTCGCTAGATCAGCAACCAGTATTATTCACAAGTTTGATGCTTTAAGATGAATGCCTAAATGTTCTCAAAATAAGCATCAAATGCAAGATCTTCAAACAGCTTATTGTGCATGTGCCTAAGGTGAGTACCATCCGTTCCGTACACTTGTATCCATCTATATGCTCTCCCATAATGGTAAGAGTGCATAGTCCATCATGCTTATGAAGCATGTCCAATCATGCTTCCCCACTTCGGGATGATGGAAGCATGTCCATTTATGCATGCAATATTATGCTCTCCTATTTCGAAATAGAAGCATGTCCAATCATGGTTCCTTGGAAAAGAACACATGTCCAATCATGAAGTCTGCCATGCTAGGTCACACATCATGTCCAAGTTTTATTAACTTCAAAATTCTTGATACAAAATTCTTGATACAAAATTCCGTGTAAGCTGATTAGGGTTTTGGATTGGGGATTTCTCACAAATATAGGCGGGTGACTTACCTCCCCGGTGGATAGTTCTTAAACTTTACTAGGAATTTCTTGATAATCTTTCCTTTAGGTGCTTTCCTGTCTTTATGATATACATGTTCAGGCTGTAATACCTCTATAGTCTCTTCATGTACTTCAGGTGGATCTTCCATCACTGGAGTAGAAGGTACCTCTCCATGATATGGCTTTAACAAGCTTACATGAAAAGCGTTATGAATTTGCCATTGAGAAGGCAACTCAAGACGAACAGCCACATCATTAATCATTTGTTTCATCTTGAATGGTCCATACTATACCTGTTAGAGAGTTTGATGAATTGACTCTCCTTTCCCTTCTTCTTCTTCAAGCGTGCCTTCTCAAACTTGAGAAGCACCCACTGGTCCTCCTTATAGAAGTCAGTCTTCCTTCTATGCTTCTCAGCAGCTTTCTTCTGCTTGGCTTGAGATCTTTCTGAGATCTTTCTATGGCTTGATGCACTTGAGTGAGCATCTGGTCCAAGTCTTGTACAAATTCATTAGGTGCAAATATCTTCTCTTTGTGGTTTGCATTATGGGCAGCAAGTGCGGCCTTCCATAAACTACTTCAAAGGGCGTTTTCCTGTAGAAGAATGAACAGTGTTGTTGTATGCAAACTCCACAAGAGGCAAATACTTCTCCCAAGTTGCTTTCTTTTCAGCACAAAAGCACTTTAGAAGATCTAAAATCTGTAAGTTGACATTTTCACTTTGTCCATATGTTTGGGTGTGATAAGAAGAAGAAAATCAAGCTTAGTTCCCACATTCTCAAAGAGGGCTCTCTATAATAAACTGGTAGTCCTCGGATCTCTGTCTCCCACTATGGACTTTGGAATCCCATGATATTTGAAGATTTGAGCCAAATAAGTAATGGCCATATGTTCGGCTCCTATTGCTTTCTTTATTGGAATGAAGTGAGCCATTTTACTGAACCTATCCACAATTGTCCATATGGCACCATTCCCTTTGGGAGTTTTTCAAGGGCTGTAGTAGGCCTTGCGACTTACCTCGATCAAACTTCACCTTTTGGCATGTGATACATTCACGAATAAATGCCTCAATGTCCTTCGTCATAGAAGGCCAATAGAAATATCTTTCTATCATCTATGTGGTAGGGAGAATTCCCCTATGACCAGCAATGGAGGGGCATGGCATTCCAACATAACTCTTTTCCTTAAATGTTTCACTATGCATAGCTGATCCTTCATCATTAAGAAACCTTCCCTTAGGAATAAAGGCATCCTAATGTTTCCTTCTTGTAAGCAGTGCCATATCTGAGAAAAATCTACATCTGTAGCATATAAATCACGCATTACTGTGAAGTCGGTGTGGTGGTAGCCAATAGTGATGGCACCAACTTCAGGTCTCCTGGATAAAGCATCAGCAACCAAGTTGTTTTTACCCTTCATGCTCTCCACTGTAAAGTGAAACATGGACAAGAAATTTGCCCATCTCATCTGCATAGGTGACAGCTTTTTCTGGGTAAGAAAGTACTTTAGACTTTGGTAATCAGTCTTGCCCACAAAAGTAGTGCCCAAGAGATAATGCTTCCAGGTGGTCAAAGCATGAACCACCGCAAGCAATTCCCTTTGATAGATGGAGTAGTTCTTTTCAGCTTCATGCAACTTTTAGCTTTCATAAGCAACCGGTCTCTCTGAAGAGAAGTCAATGTCTCCCATGTAGCGTCCTCCTCAACACGATCCTTCCACTTGATCTTGTATTCCGTGATAAGCGTATGACGCAATCTTCGTTCACAAAATCCAAGAATCTTTTCAGGTTTGTACGGAACAAATGTCATGTTGTGGACATCTATGATTTCTTGAGGAGTAACTAACTGATCTGCTCCACCCAGTACTTCCTTAAGTCTATTGACATGAAATACAGGATGAACTTTCACATGAGAAGGCAAATCCAATTCATATGCAACTGAACCAATCCGTCGTGTAACACAAAATGGTCCACAGTATCTAGGGGATAATTTCGGAGATCTACCTATTCGTAAAGTCTTGGAATCTTTCGAAACTCGCAAATACACCATCGTTCCTTCAGAGAACTCTCTAGGTGAACGATGTCTATTAGAATAAAACCTGTCTCGGTCTTGAGCACTTCTAATAGATTCCTTCGCAACTTGTAACATTTCCTGCATATCTTGCAAAAAATTACGTGCTGCATCATGCTGAAGTCCTGAGAATCCTACTGTAACAGGTGATCTAGGTTGAAAACCATACATAAGCATGAAAGGACTAAACCCTTTACTCGTATGCTTAGTACTGTTATATGCAAATTCTAACATAGGAAGATAATCCTCCCATGAACTCTGTCTTTTGGATACATATGCCCTCCAAAATCTGATTCACTCTTTCAGTCTGGCCATCAGATTGAGGATGATCAGAGGAACTCAAATTCAAAGTTGTTTCCAACTTCTCAAAAACAAGTTTCCAAAAATCACTCGTAAACTTAGAGTCCCTATCACTGACTATGTCCTGCGGTAACCCATACAGTCTAAACAATTGCTCGATAAACTGCCGAGCTAATTGCGTAGCTGTAATAGTCTTTCGGGTCGGTAAAAATCTAGCCATTTTTGTCAAGCGATCTACCACAACCCAAATAGAATCGTGGCCTTGATGTGTTCTTGGCAATCCGGTAATAAAATCCATGGAAATACTTTCCCATTTATTACCTGGGATTTACAAAGGATGCAACAACCCAACCTGTCTAAAGCGTTCAGCTTTATTTGCCTGACAAATCTGACACTTGAGAACATAATTTTCTACATACCCTTTCATCTTCGGCCAATAAAAAGTGTGTTTCACTAATGATAGTGTCCTGTGTACCCCAGGGTGTCCAACAGAAGGGGCATCGTGACACTCCTTCAGAATCTTGGACCTAATGTCCGAGATCTGTGGTACACAAATTTTGTCATTACGGAATAGCAAACCATTCCGAATCATCCACTGAACTCCTGCAGCCTAAATAGTAGACTGCTTAGTCACCGAGTCTTGGTCAATCAATGAGCTCCCGTCCTGGATCTTCTGCCAAAATGGACCAAAATAACTATCAGTCCTGCAAAGCCCTCTATTAACTGAAATAAGTCAGTAGAAATCTCGGTGAACGACAAAGAATTCACCTCTCTAATCCGACTATGCGCATCTGCAATACTTTACAAGAGGTCCCTGAGAGGGATGAATACAATCACCTAAAATACTATACTTGGTGTCCTTATGCTGAAAAGAAAAAATATGACTAGACCAATCTATCTGGACGTCAAGAGTCTTAAACCACTCAATCCATAATAACAAGTCTACATTTTCCAGATGCATGACATAGCATTCCAGAGTATCTTTGTAGTCCACCTTACGATCGCAAACTTGTCTTCTTGCAGGTAGACGTACCTCATAGGTATGGTCGCTAAACATAGATACGAGCTGAATGAATGACCTCGTCCAAAGTTTTACATTTGTTATTTTTAACTTGTAATCGGTATGAGTCTGGTAAACCAGCTACAAAAAACCCCAAAAGAGTAGTGGGATCCATCTTTGTAGCTTTCATCTGCAAGTCACGAAATTTCTGGAGGTAGACCTCATAAGTGAGGTGCTGCGAGGTCATGGTCAAAGCTGAAAAACGGGCAACAACATCGTAGTCATCCTCTTTCTTGAGGAATTCTTTCTTGAAAACGTCTTCAAATTGTGCCCGTCTCGTTGGCTTAGGGTTCAGTTCCTTCCACCAAAGCAAAGCTTTGCCGGACAGGAAACCTGTTGCTAATTGGATCTTCTTTCCATCATCATATGGATGAAACTGAAAGTGAACTTGCCACTTGTGTAGCCACGTGTCCACGATCTCCTTGGTTCGCTGCTTTTGCTGGCCCCCGAACGGTTTCGGAGTAATATTGGGGCCTAAAGCAGAAGCCAAGGTATCCATTCCCGAGAAAGTAGAGAGGGTAGTGGTCAATAGAGCGATGGAGTTCTGCAAAGCTTGCATCTGGGCTACGATTTGTGCCTGATGTTCCGTCGAAGAAGCTTCGAGAGCTACTTTGAACTCTTGGAAATCTGATTTTGACACAAAATCGTCAAAAAGATCGGCATCGGTACCTTCCGTAAGCCGGCAAGCCTTCGCGTTCCACAAGGGGCTCCAACTCCGATTCTTGGGTCGACATCGTGAAGAGGGTACGTGGAGAGAAAATTCGATCTTTGCACAATGAAAGTGCGAGCGAACTCGAGAGCTTGAGAGCTTGAAAACTTGAGAACTTGAGAGATGTGTGGCAAGAAGCCCACTTGAGAGGGTTTATAAAGGTTTCCCAAAAGCCAAAAAATCTCGAAAAGCTAGGCTTAGCTTTTGTGTTTTTTTCTTGAATAAATAAATAAATATATATATATATGGATATATATATTCTATTGTCTTAAAAAAATAAAAACCTTGGAAACCTTAGAGAGGAGAGGACTTTTAAACCTTTAAAAAAAATTTAAACTTCCCTAAAATAAACAAAAAACGAAAGCACTAAAAACGAATGCTTTCCTTGTGTTTTTTTTTCGCTTCCCTCCTAATCTGCTGGCGTCACCACCCGGCTATACAGGCGTCTCCCGTCGGCCAACTCACCTGGCGGCTGGCTGACGTCGCCTGAAGTAACTGTCGGCGCCTTCACGCGTGCGTCACCCAGGTGGCTGTTGCCTGCGCTTTTGCGCCTCGCCAGCTTGTTGCGTTACCTGCGCTGGGTCACCTACAGGGCCTGGCTGGGTGCCTGCGTAGGTCTGGGCTGGCCTGGGCGCTGCCCGCCTGGCCTGGGCACCAGCCTGCCTGGCGTAGCCTAGGCGCCTACGTAGCTTGGTTGCCTAGCCGCCTGGCTTGGCAGGCCTAAGGTGCCTTTAGCCGCTTGTAGCCTAACGCCAGCAACACCTTGTCCCAGCTTGCAGCGCCTCATCTCAAAAGCGATCTCTCTCTCTTGCTCGAACCAGAAAAGCAAACGTGCTTTTTCTTTTTTTCTGTTTTCTCTCCCTGCTCTGCAATTCATGCGTATGCACAACAAAACAGGCCTCTTCTTTGCAAAAGCAATCAACCCTACCAAAACTACCATCTCCCATCAACATGGGTTTCTTTGATGAAGAAAAAACAGATACCAAATCTGAAAACTGCAGTATGCACAGAAAAAATAGCAAGCTTTTTTAACACATACCGTTCTTTGGCCTCTTCTTCTCTACCTACCGACTTGCTCGTTCATGAGGTATGCTCTGATACCACTGTCAAATCCCCACGGATCCCCTCGTGATCGACCTTGGTTCGAAACTCGAATCCTGCAAACAAACGAACAAACAAACAAGCAGGGGGTGCAGGCCTGACTCACCTCCCAACCATGACAGCCGTGGGCAAGCCCATAGTCTTGGCTGTCCCCACCGAGCCACGAGCTGAGCTAACTAGGTTGATGTACTGACCAATCTCCTCCTCGCGATGTCCCATACCGCCACGAAGCTGCCCTCACGGGCCTCGAGACTGCTGCTGCCAGTCTCGACTGCGTAAAGCAGGTGCACGTCTGCACTAGATCCAGGCTCCAAGACCATAGAGCTCTCACAAACTCGCGAGACTCTCTATATCCAATAACTAACCTTGGCCACCCTTTTATAGGCTCTTGGCCGGTCATCGGGCGTCCACACTTGGGTGCCCGCTCGTCCATACTTGGGTGCCCGCCCGTTAGTATTTCCCTAACTCAGCTCGTCAATCAGCCTGCCTAGTTCCAAGCTTCCCCAAGCCTCGAAACTAGTCTTGCATGCGTATAGCACACGGTAGATACCCACTGTGCACATGACACCCATGTATGTGTCACCCCCACAATCACTCGCGCATATGCACCCCCACAAAAGCGTGCACATACATCACATTCATACACACTTACACATCCACGTCTACGTATGTGCAGCCACATCTACACATTCACTTACACTCACACACGTGCACCCATATTTGCACCTGTAATAAGTGCGTATACCATTACACACGCACACGCACACGTGCATGCATAGACATTCACCCCTCTCATCTCACCCACATATGCTCCCATTCACATTGCTTACATGGGCTCCCGACAGTTTTTTCTTACACTCACTTCCTACCTTCCTTGTGCTCCATGGCACCATATTTCTCTACACCCTCAACCACACATGCACCATTCTCTTACACTCACTTCCTATCTTCCTTGTGCTCCATGGCACCGTATTTCTCAAGACCCCCCCTATACCCCCACACTCAACTACTCTCTGCACTTCCTCCTCCTCTGTAATTCCTCCACCTTGTGGTCCCCCCACCTGCTTTGCCTGCGTGGTGGTGACTTGCATGGGCGTGCTCTACAGCTGGTCGTTGACCACCTCCCCCGTAGTCCCACCCTCCTCCTCCTCCTCCTCCTCCTCCTCCTCTTATCCACTTGTGCTTCTTCCCGCAACTTCACTGCTGATGCCTTTGTCTCTCGCTGTCGCATCTCTTCCTCTCGGAACAGTAAGATAAGAAATCAAGCATACTTTTGATACTCGAAAGGAGTGGTAGACACACATGTTATGGGCCATGGCACATCAATCACACATGTATAGTAGCCACGGGGAGCTTTGCATTCAATGTGTGGTGGTCAGCTTGCTCTTGACTTTTGTCCAACAAGGTACATGCAAAGCAAAAGCTGCTCCAAAGAAAGAACCACATTAGGTGACAAGTAAATATAATGCTCTAATGCTCTTTTCCTTGAGAGGGCGAGAGAGAGAGAGAGAGAGAGAGAGAGAGAGAGAGAGAGAGAGAGTGTCCTAATTTCTTCTAATGTTCTAAACCATTAAATGACATCCATGGTGTGGTTTACAAGCTTATCTTATTTTATGTACATACATATTATCTTATTTTATGTACATGCATATGTGTGTGCGATGTGATGTGAGAGTGAGAGGTATTGTGAGCTCTTATTATAGCCCTATAACTCTTTTCCTTGAGGTGGCTAGAGAGAGAGAGAGAGTCCCGATTTCTTCTAATGTTCTAAACCATTAAATGACATCAAAGGTGTGGTTTATATGCTTATCTTATTTTATGTACATGCATATGTGTGCATGATGTGATGTGAGAGAGAGGGATTGCAAGCAGGAGATTCAGCAGAAAGCAAGAGAGAGTGCATGCTCTGTACTGACAACACTTATATTTCAAGCAAGACCACACATGGTTAAGGACACTGAGGGAGTGGATCCAAAATCCCTCTAGGGATGGAATAAGAAAGCACTCTCAATCTCTCAACACCTCACATGCACTCAAGTAGTGCTCTTTTAACCATTTCACAAACCCCATCATACCATCACACCATGATGATATTAAGCTAAACTATGTACAAGCTCAAACTTGACTTTGGAGAAGACTACACACTAATACACTTGATTATTTAGGGTAAAGAGAACTATACAAGGGCTCTCCTCCACTCTCACATCTAGGGAAGAGAACTAAAAACATGGCTAGAGATGAGAATTAATAGCATAAGAGATTTTAACACTAAGGAAGGATTTGATGATCAAATACAAAGGAATGGCCCTCTTTATATAGCAAGTGGAGACATCGTGAGTCCATGGGTACATGCCATGGTATCCTATGCACACATGGGAGACAAGGTGAAGTGGATGAAGCTAATCCATACATGTGGTGGATAGAAGTAGGGTAGAGTGTGAATGAGATAACTCCTAAGTCAATAACCACTCAATGAAGCTGAAAAAGAGACTTACTCGGTGATAGTGCCATCTTCCTTGAAGCTCATTGTTGCTATGGTGAGAAAAGGCTTTAGATAGATAGTTGTATATCTTTCTCAATTGCCTTCCGTGCAACCTCTTTAGTTTGACGATCAAATACAAAGGAATGGCCCTCTTTATATAGCAAGTGGAGGCATCATGAGTCCATGGGTACATGCCATGGTATTATGCACACATGGGAGACAAGGTGAAGTGCATGAAGCTAATCCATACATGTGGCGGTGGATAGAAGTACGGTAGAGTGTGAAGAATCAGATAACTCCCAAGTCAATAACCATGTTTGACGATCAAATACAAAGGAATGGCCCTCTTTATATAGCAAGTGAAGGCATCATGAGTCCATGGGTACATGCCATGGTATCCTATGCACACATGGGAGACAAGGTGAAGTGCATAAAGCTAATCCATACATGTGGCGGTGGATAGAAGTAGGGTAGAGTGTGAATGAGATAACTCCCAAGTCAATAACCACTCAATGCACTTGACTTAAAGCTAAAAAAGAGACTTACTCGGTGACATTGCCATCTTCCTTGAAGCTCATTGTTGCTATGGTTAGAAAAGGCTTTAGATAGATAGTTGTATATCTTTCTCAATTGTCTTCCTTTTGCAACCTCTTTAGTACCACAGCTTCTTGGTCCAGCATTTCAATCACCTTATATGGTCCTTTCTAGGCAGGGTAAGAACTTCTTATCAAAAGTCTTATCCTGTAGAGTATCAAAAGCCTTCTTTTTTGTAGGTGCTAGCTTTCTTCTTTGACTTCATCAAAGGATTTATCAAATGCGACCTTTCTCTTGACCTGCATTTCTTTCACATCTTGTCTTACTATTCAGCGAGTTTCTTCCAACTTTTTTAGCTGAAGAATCCTAAATTCCATCTTCTTTGCATCTTTGATTTTGTGCTGTATAAACACCTTCATGGTAGGGAGTTCATATTCTAAGGGCATGATGGCTTTGGTTCCATACACCAGCTCAAAGGGTGTGTATTTTGTGTTATCTTATGAGTAGTGTTGTTAAGTCCAAAGTGCCGGTACTGAGCTTATCCCAATTTCTTCTCTTTTTGATGGACATTTTTTCCAAAATGTCACATAGAATGCCAGTGGTCTTCTCGGTTTGCGGGGTAATAATAAGGACTTCTTCTCTGTGTTTCACCACAAGAGTTTCTTCAAGAGTTGTCACCACCTCTCTTGTGAAATGTGTGTACCTAGATTTGACACTATTTCTAAGGGACAACCAAATTTGGCGTGAGTTTCTTCAAGAGTTGTCACCACCTCTCTTGTGAAATGCGTACTTATATCTGATACTATTTCTAAGGGACAACCAAATCTGGCGTGAGTTTCTTCAAGAGTTGTCACCACCTCTCTTGTGAAATGCGTACCTATATCTGACACTATTTCTTAGGGACAACTAAATCTGGCGCGTATGTTGCTAATAATAAACTGTGCCGCTGTAATGGCATTGTACTTCAAACTGGCCTATGCGTCGGCCCATTTGAACATAATTGTGGATGCACTAGGTAATATTTTCTAAGAGAACTATTTGGCATCTTTAAAATAATTCCTTAAAAAATTACTTTTTAATTATATTTTATAGAATCACGATGCTTGCATATAATCCTATCTAAAAGTACACTAAATTTCTATGTTTTGGAATTTGCTAAAATTGATCTAAAAGTGAGAATATCCTAAAAAATACACTTTATAAATAAAAAAGGTAAATATGTGTACAAAATAACCCAAAATAAAATTTTGAGTTTTATGACAAATGTTTACAAAAAAGATTAAAGATGATATACATATAATGGCTATTGATTTAGCATATATAAAGATTTCAAGTTCAATAAAAAATACATATTAGATATTGATTTTGAATATAGAACTAGATCTTAAGAAAAGTACATTATGGATATTGATATTAAGTATGAAACTAGATATTGAAACGTTGAAAGGTTTTTTTAAATGGATATTGTGTATCCATTTTCAAGGTTTTTTTAACACTTCATTTTATTTCAAATTATTTACTATAATATTTTTTTACTGATGAGGTTTTGATACCATAAATCCATTTATTATTTTATTATATTAGAAATAGTTATATGTCTTTTTTAGAAAAAAGACCAAAATAAGTAAAAGCTTTTGTCTTGTTTTAGAAAATGGATACCAAGTATCTACATTGTGTTGAAAATACATAATTTGGATACCAAGTATTCAAATTGTGTTAAAAGCACATAAATCTAGATAGTTCATATTCATTTTCTAATTTAACAAACAAAGAGCTCTACCTATTTTGAAAAATGGATATACCAACTTGAAAGCCTTGTGTGATTGTAACACAAATTGTGTTAAAAAGGGTAGAGAGCTTTCAAAACAAGTAAAAGTTACCTATTATATTGAGTTGAAAGGCTTGTGTATTTGCAACATGAATTGTGTTGAAAACACACAAGGCTTTTAACTTGGTATCCATTTTTTTAAAACAAACAATGATATTCTACTTGTTTTTTTGGTTTTTTTTTTCTAAAAAGCACTACCAAAGTTTCAATTTTCTTGAAATACAATAACTAGAGCTACAGTACATAACTTTTAAATATTTTGGCACCAACATATCATTTAGATTGTACCCATATCTTTTTGGCACCGATGTAATGTTTAGATTGCATGCATGTCTTTTGATTGTAATTTGATATTGTGTATCCATAGAATCTCTTCTACCAATTTTTCAACTTGTCCAAACTAAATATTACACATATATTTGTCTAGAAATTGATAAAATGAAAGTATTTTTAAACTATAGAGAATTTTGTATCGTTGTATTCATGCCTATTTCTCTATTAAAACATAATATGAAATAGAAGAGGATGATGATCTTACTACATCTACCATATCTAAAACACTAAAACATTAACATTTTATCATCTCAAAAAAGAATTAAGGCTCAATGCTTTGTTGTTTTAAAGTGGCTCAACCTCTACTTGTTCATTCTCAATTAGGTGCCAAAGCCCCTTACACATAAGCAAGTACAGGGTCTTCCTCTGCCATAAGCAAGTCTTCGTGGAAGAAGACATCACATGGGAGGCGGGCAGAGCTGGAGTCGCCAGCAAAACGCCATTCTGGGCGCAGGGGGACTCGGCATGTGGCCGCAGGGTGGCGTCGCTTCAGGTTGGTGGAGGAGCGCCGGATGCGCAGGAGGGAGAGAAGACGGAGCAGGTGGTGGGCTGAGGAGAGAGCAGTGGTCCTGATTGGGCAGCTCACGGTGGCAAGGCGGCAGCAGCAGGCGCATAGGCGGTGCTGTGCAGACGGGTGCCGTTTAGCAGTGATGGGCTTGACATGGAACACATGCGCATCAAGACAAGACGGCGGCAGGAAGTGTGGTGCGCTGCGGCCGCTGACCAGACGGAGTCGCTGGGACCAGAATGGGCGTCGCCGTGGAACATGACTCTGGCGGGTAAGGAAGAAGATGCGCACTTTCGCCCGCTGGCTCAGCCGGTGTCCTTTTGCCCCCCGCTCCGCCCAGTCGGCTGAGCAACTAGCTCAGCCCAGCTCAGCCGGCGGGGCTATCACAAGGTTCGTCAGGATGGCTGGCTGAGCGGCGGCGGAGAGAAGCTTAAAACTCAGAGGAATGATGCAAGCGCCATTCAACATCAGAATGGCAGGCAGATCACAGATTGGGTTGAACCCTTTGGGAATAATTTCCAAGGTCAGATCTGCAAGGAAAGCTTGGAACAATGATTCATAGTTCTGAAAAGTCACAGGAACTTATCCAATGCACAGCTAGGACGGCTCTAGCTCTCAAGCAACCACCACTAGAGTAGTACAAGGCAGCAAGCCCAAACCACTAGAGTAATAAGCAGAAACTCCAATGAAGAGTTCCTGCTGAATGGAAGTTAGTAGATTATAAGTAAGTTAGGTCCAGTCATAACAAGTCCCAGTAATTGTAACTGGAATGGGCAAGTGTCAGTTGTAGGTGGGTAGTAGGTAGGGGGAAGAGTCTAGAAGCTTGAGTTCTTGATAGCTATAAATAGGGATCATTTCTCAATCACAGGCATGTGAAACATGAGGAATAATTCAAAATTCAGTCTTCTAGTCCACTTAGCGTTCCGAGACGAAACATTTTTAAGTGAACCTGACATGAATCCTTCTCGCCATGGGTTGAAGAGGAAAATACAATTTTGAACAAGCATTTTCTTCATAGTTTCATCCAATTACTACTATTTTTTGAAAAATTTGAGGAGATAATTTTTTCTTCTCTCAAAATGAGGCAGATTTTGGAAGTTGAGCAAGCTCCAAGATGAAATGAACCCTGACCCTGACGATTCATTCTACATTTCACAGTACATTGTAAAACTTAAAAACAATAAAATGACAACTATGCAATTTACCTTTTATATGTTGTCATCGCCGTTATATCATTTTCTAGTGTGCGTTAGAGACTTGTGTCTGATTATATTTGGGAGACCCACAATGTCTCACAGATCCAAGATATGTGGAACTACATCCACTACTGAGAGGAGACCATTAGACAATGCAAAGGGGCATGTGTTCCATTAATAGATGAAGGGACCACTATCTCATCCCTCAAAATATGTTTTTAGTTGCCTTTGCAACCCTGTTGCCTTGACAAAAAGTAAGCTCGTTTCCTAGCAGAGGCACACATGGCCAAAGCTTACTAGTTCTTCCTCAAAATATTCATGCATATCCTTTATTACATTGACCTTCTCTCTCTCTCTCTCTCTCTCTCTCTCTCTCTCTCTCTCACACACACACACACACACGCACGCACGCACTCACAGTGTGGGAATTATCTTTTTTTTTTTCGTACACACCCGTCAAGTGGGTGGAGCCGATTTTCCCTTACAACAATTAGCCAATTATCATGGTCGGGCAAGGGCCACGTACCATCGGGCAAGAGCCACGAATTAGGCATCCCCCATGACCACCGCGATGAGTCGAGCGCTGGAACAGCGGAGGGGTCTCATATGGATCCTCCTATCTCGGGTGATCCACCACCCGAGGAGGAGGAGTCACTCGAGTGTTCAAGGGGCAAGAGCCCGAGCAACCAAACACATCAAGCGAGCATAGGTGTCCCTGTATAACATGAGAGAGCCTAGTGGGACTTGAACTCATAACCTAGAGGTTACAAGTCACAAGCTTTGACCACTACACTAACTCAGTTGGGACAGTGTGGGAATTATCTTAATCCGAACTCATTCATATAGCACCACTCCATTATGGCTAGCATCATTCCCCTCTTCTTCCACTTGGAAAGATCTGAAGTAATCATGTGAAGGGGAGCTCAATCTCTGTGATCATAGTCTCAAAACTTTTTCAATAATGAATCTAACAATCTGCCGGTTTGTTTTTTCCCTTCAGTGGAAAGTTTATTTTTAAAATTTTCACACCTTTGAAGAAAATTTTCTTTGAAAATTTGAAAATTGGCTTTGCATCATTAAGGTTCTCAACAAATTGGACAATCTCGAAGCTTTCTCATCGGCATAAATTCAACCTCCATTGCCTTCGTTAGTATAAAATTGTGCAAACACGTTCCTCAACTGCCACCACTTATGTCCCACACACTTATACATGGCACTGTTCCCCTCAAGTAGTACATACGGGTAGCCTTGGTTTTCTCAAGAAGTTTACGAGTGCAGAGTACCCAAAATGCCAGAACAAGTCATGGAGCCATACCTATGTTAAGTTTGTTCCTTGATACCTATGCTTCAGGATTGACATTCCCAGTGGCCATGTATACTCATTCGAGTATCTTTGAGGACAATAATTGGGAACTGAAAATGCTGTACATAATTAAGCCTCTACATCAACAATCAAGAGTACATCCTCCTTCACAGAGATTATACAAGATGAGTTTGAGAGGCACATCATTTACAATATCAAAGAAATAGAGCCTACAATGTACAAGATCTATTTGAGAAGCATATACATTCTTGTACACGACACGCAATTCGCCAAGTGTCCAATCACCCTTTCTGTGATCGTGACATACTGTTGATCCTTATTTATTTTAGGTGGACCACCAGTCTTTCTGGCTGTTCAACTAGTGCCTTCCACTCGTTGCAAAACTTCCCTAAAGTTGCACCATCCAACACTCTGTGGTCTGCAGCCCATGTAACCTTGACAAGAAGAAAGACACACAAAAATCATCAGGTTCTGTGGTACCACGAAATCACTGTATGTTTCTGTACACATGAATTTCAGTGAAAGTCGGAGAAATTCAATAGGTGGGCAAAGAAAAACAAGCTTACATTCATGAGTGAAGCAGGATAAATGCTACCATCCTCAGCAAAGCGAGGTTCTTTGTGCATCCTTCCAATGGCAACAATGGCAACCTCTGGCAAGTTCAACAAAGGGTAGCCTACCTTCCCTCCAATTGAGCCGAAGTTACTGACAGTAATAGTCCCGCCTGATATATCTTCTGAGCTTAGCTGGTTTGCAGTGGCCAACTGAGTCAGCCTTGACAACTCCTTAGTTATCTGCAATTACATAAGTGAGCCACACTTGATAAACCCACACATGCAAACATCAGTCAACCTTCACTCTCTGCTATTTCTTGCAGCTTCATTTCTTTCTTACATATATCTATGTTGTAAGATTTTGAAGAAAAACAATAATTGTTTACCTCCAAAACTGACAAGCTTTGAACATTTTTTACGTTCGGTACAGCCAAGCCATGAGAGGTTGCTATGGCTACCCCTACATTGTGAGGACCTGTGAAAAAAATGATAAAAACCTTATCAGTTTTAATGCAGAAACTCTGACTAAGAAGATATCATCATTTAGGATCTAACCTCTGCAACAAATCTCTGAGGCATCTTCATTGCAGGTACTATTCATTAATGGATATTTGACCAAGGCTACCGACAATGCCTTGATCATCAAGGGCAAATAAGTAAGTTTAACGCCCTGGTCTGTAAATGCATCTTTGAGATTCTTTTTCAACTTGACAAGTGCACCCAAATCAAGTTCATCCACAAGATAAAAGTGTGGGATTGCAGCAGCCGCTGTCATTGCCTTTACCATGATGCGCTGGTAGCCCCTACAAGTGCATTGATTCTCAGAAACAGAAAATTAAGTCTTAAGCTATGGTGAAACATGTAACTACAGACATGAATTGTGGACGAGGAAAGAAAGGTCATGTGGTGTTGAGGCCTCTTTTTAAGTCAAAACAATGCAATTAGATGATGGTTTGAGTCTATCATATTGCTCCTTCATAAAAGTACAAGCATACCTCACATGAATAATTTTATCTTCATACACGTTTTCCACTGGTTGGTGCACATTAAGTGGAGCATGTCCTTCCCTCTGGTCTGTTTGATGGCGCAATTCTTTATCTTCATGTGGGTGTGTTGCAAGCTCGGCTTTCGGTGAAATTTCGGACATCATCGCCAACTCCTCATTCAAACCTCCTTTATTTGCAAGATGCTTCATCAGATCTTCCTTGACTATTCTTCCATCCTTGCCGGAACCTGAGATATCTTCCAGATTTATACCATGCCCTCGGGCAAGGTGGCGAACTGCAGGAGTTGCCAGTACCTTCTTGTTGGAATTTTCTAAATGACCATCAGATTCACTATGTGCCAACAACAGATCTTCTTCATCTGAAGTTTCTTCCTTTGAAGAAGCATGAGCACTGCTGCCAGAGATCAGCTCCAGTAATGACTCTCCAACCTGTATAAAACATTCAAGAAGTGACTATGCAGGCACCGAAGATGGAAAAGAAGGGTCTTTCCATAATCTACACAAGAGCATGTTAATATTTGCGTAAAATGCTTATTAGGCAGAATACAGAGCAGTAAACTTTGGAAACCCCACAAATGGACTAAGATTGGCATGTTTCCCTGGTGAGCCTATCACAGTCGTTATTGTGACCACAGCCGCACAAGTGAGATCACTGGCAGCATTGTTGGATAACACAACATAAGCGCACAGATACAATTTCAGTGTTTGATCTCAGAAACTCAGACAATTTGTATCATTCAATACCACAACCTTAAAAGGATTTGGTAGAGGCACAGGAGCAGTGCTGTTTGTTCATCTAGAGTCTTCTGGACATGGGCCCATGGTCCATAATGTTCTCCAAGAACTGTCAGCCAAGGGGAAATCTTGTACCAGAAGCAACTTTGAAGGATGCCCTATAATACTATTGAGTCTCCTTTGGGTTCCCTAATCTGAAGCTCATATACCCTCAGTATGTCTTCTCATATACCATCAGTATGTCTTAGTCCCCCACTTCGTGTAGAGTTAGCAAGCAAAATCCCAGGCATCAAAATCTGGATCAAGTTTGGTAATGGATATGACAAGTCGGCTCTCACCCGTCTCTAACAGGGTTGACACCTCTCTCTCTCTCTCTCTCTCTCTCTCTCTCTCTCTCTCTCTCTCCCCCCCCCCGCACTTTGCATTCTTTGATGACATGTGTCAAAAGAGACTTCAGACTTTTTTATATATAGTATAGATAGGAGTGGAAAGCTTATGCATGCATGATATATAACTGGTATCCAAGGTTGAAAAGCATCCCATAGTGCCCTCTCTAGAAAGCCCTTGCCACCTATGCTTGTACATCATCAATAAAAACCACCTCTGACACTGCTTGAAATTCAGGAAAGGGCTGAAACCTAATGGGAGTGTATAATGACATAGAACTGTTCAAGAAAAAAAAAGTTGCAGTTAGCGCCCCTGAAACACAAATGACAAGTGAAAGCTGATCAATGACAAGTGAAAGCCAATTTCTGGGCCCCTTCTGTTGGTGGTGTGCGAGTGTGTATGACAGGATTATGCTGTTTCCTGAAGAAAACAATAAATGGTAAGGTTTTTTAACTATTGCTATTGTCCATAAATGGTAAGGTTTTTTAACTATTGATATTGTCCATAAATGCATGGCTAAAAGGCAGGTGACATCTGCTGGGATAAAATTATTTACACAGGCTTGTTCTCATGGTACAGAGCAAGATTTTGTGTGTTGCTTTTGTTACGATGGCAGTCATGGATCAATGTAGGCTATCCGAAGTCCTCATTGGACCATGTGTGGTTTGACTATGTTTAGCTAAGTCTATAACTTTGGCTTGTTTTTTGATTGGGCATTGCTAACATGTGCATGTGCGTGTGTGCACCAACTGAATAGTTACATCTTAGATCAGTAAGGGGATCAACGACATACCTTAATCACGTCCCCAGGAATGAAATTCAAATGTGATACTTTTCCTTTGTACCGACTGGTAATTTGAATTGTGGCTTTATCACTTTGTACAGAGCACAAGGGCTGAAATTCATTCACTTCATCCCCCTGAAGCACAAATTATCAAAAGTGTTCACATAAATCCTCAATTTTATACCACATATGCATAAGTTGTCACATGTAAAAAACCCTCCTACCCAATGTGTATATGTTATACTGTGTTGTGTATCCACGAGAAACACCCTCGATCTGATCAAGAAATCTACAAAGATAGCAGTAACTTGAGAAAAAACAATTTAATGCATACCTCATTGACAAACCAGGTCAGAAGCTCGCAGTCAGCAATGCCCTCCCCTGTCTGAGCTAGTAGAACTTCAATAATCCCTCCTTCCTGTGCAGCATGTGATCGAATGGTAGAGAACTCTGACTTTACATACCGCGAGCATAAGCACTGTCAAGAATGCAATGTCAGCACTCTCAAAAGAAAATAAAACTTATTGAAGGAAAAACAATTTCCACCATTTAGCACAAGATTGTTGGTATGTGCATGGTAGAAAATGGATGGCATCCCATGGGGTCTCATAAGACACACTGTGGCCTTCCCAACACACAAGAGCTGATGCAGCTACATTAACAAGATAGATTGATCAGAGATCACCTCTGTGCCTTGGCAACTTTATAGCCACAGAACCTGGGTTCAACTGGCCATATTCCCACTTAAACAAAGCCACTTTGACACAGTGGAATTTCATACGGATTCCCAGATATTTAAGCATCCACTTTTGCATTGAGAATATCTCAAAGGCAGCTGCGAGTCTCATCACATTGTTCATGTACATAGACAGCCATGGACATCAAGCTCCACATGTGCAGAGTATTTTATACACATGGGCTTTTTTTTTGGGCAGTTTATCTTCCATCTCTAGTGGAGCCAGGTGGAGACTCCAAATCATCATCATCTGCAAAAGCCGTGAATCCCTCATCATGTATTTTAACTGATTTTGCAGTCTGTCCCCCATGTCAGATACTCTTATAATTACAGAGAGTACATGATAAGGGAGTTATAAGGAGGCAAACAGAGGCTACCATGTCTGGCCTTATCTACAGGAGTGAAGGATTGTTGGTATGCACGTGTTGCTACATGATTCATGACATCCCATGGGCTCTCGTTAGCACTCTTCCACCTTCTCAATGCATAAGAGCAGAAACAGCTAGCTTAACTGGGCAGGAGAAAAACGATCTTTGTCAGCATACCACTCCCGTTCTCAGAATGAGCTCAAAGAAAGACCACTTTCTGACACCAACACCGGAGAGTAGTACACAGATGCTCAAATACCTCGATAACACTTTCCAGATGCATTGAGAATACACACACACTGAAAGAAGGTACGAGTCTTATCACAAACACAAGCCATGAGGTAAAGGTTACCCAAGCAAAGAGAGCTCCAATGTCCAGACCCATAAAGTTTGTCACACAAATGCACTTCCCTCTCTCTAGAGTGGAGCCAGACTTGAAATTATGACACTTTTCTGAGGCAAGGCAACATATAGACACCTCTAGACAAGTCCCAAAATGCTCAGGGAGGAGATTGAAAATGTGATTCAAACAAGTGGGCAGAAAACAGACAAGTGCTTCAAAACTGTTTTGCTTACGGAAGCCAACGGTTGCACTTTTGTTCACATATGCTTAAATGAGACTTACTAAGTTTGTGAAGCTGTAACACCTAGGGAATGGTTCCCTTGCAGCAGGAGCTCTTCTTTGGAATACTGGCCTAGTTTCATAATATTTTGTTTCTGAAGAAGTGGAGATATACACCAATTTCCGACAAAAATCGTTGAATTTTCTTTCCCTTCCAGCCACGTTACTACTATTAATGATCAAGTCTGCTTTCTTCAATGTCCCTATAAGTGAATCTTCAACTTTGAATGGTGTTGATAAATAATTAACCAGCAGCTTCTGTGCCACCTGTCTCTGCATTTTCAGCTGCATTAAAAAAATTCGGATGTCTTACATCATGCCCTATGTGCTGAAAAAAAGCTGTGTCAAAATCACAACTACACTATTATGTTATGACAAGCATAGATAGAGATGCATGATCGACATATGGCCATGTTTACGATGAATACGGCTGGAGAGACATACATGATTGGAGAACAACATACTGCCATGATGGATGGAGAATGCATACATCATTGAAGACTGAAACTCATAGTGATTGAAGACCAACCATACTGCCATGCATGGACGGAGATGCATACATGATTGCAGACCAAAATACTGCCATATTAAGGAAGGCATGGATGGAGCTGCATACATGATTGAAGACCGGCATACTGCGATGTGATGGAAGGCGTGGGTGGAGATGCATACATGATTGAAGACAGACAAACTGCCATGCAGGGATGAAGATGCACAATGATTGAAGACTTACATAGTGCCATGTTATGGCAAGCATGGATGGATACGACCCATACAGACTGCCATGTCATGACAAGGATAGATTGAGATGCATTCAAATTTGATGACCCATGACCGGAAAAGAGGGTGCCCTCATGTTTTTTCTATTGTTAAGCAAAGCTGCAATGAATTAAAGGGGTGTGTTACCATGGGAGATGCAAGAGATCGTAGAAGTCGATCGATCGCAAAGAAAGAAAGGTGGCAATTCGAGCTCGTGAAGAAATACCTGCGAGCAACTGCACAGGCTTTACTTGGTTAGTAGATCATCATCATCCTACGTGGCCGCGCTGACACACCGGGGATGCTACTATGTTCTTTAAAGTGTGTAAGGCATGGGCATGGGCATGGGCATGGGCATGAGGGGTATTGGTGTTCATGAAGAGGTATTTCACGAATCACAGCCCCACTTTGGATGTGTTCACACATGTCCGACTACTTGACCCCCCATGCCGCTTCTAACCTAGATCAACCTTTCAACGCTCATAGAGCGAGTCCTGTACAACTCAACAAACTAATTCAACCATAGACGAGAGCACCGAACTAATGCACTACCCCTCTATTCACTACCCCTCTATTCACTCTCCTATTCGGAAAAAATCATAGCTCCACAGAGACAAGGCCGATCAAAATTCTGTCATACCACAGATATTTTTTAAATATACCAAAGAAAATTCCTATGGAGTTAGAATTTTCAAACTTGGTGTCACACCCACAAACTCTCTAGCAGCCCCATCGTGAGCAAACATTAAATATCAGAATCCGGCAACCTACGTAGTATTACATGCAAATTCAATCTGGGTCAATAAGATCCTCAAGCAAAAAAAGAACAGAACCGTCAATGTACGCAAAAACCACAATGAGCAATACTGACTATACATGAGGGAGGCTTCTAACCAAGTCCACAACTGGGTTCTAGAGCTTTCCAGCTTCAGTTTGACTCAATTTGGACAAGATTTGGACCAGTTTGGCTCCCTTTTTGATCCAGTTTGGTCCGAGAGAGAGAGAGAGAGAGAGAAATATCCCTTTTTTGGATTAAAAACTCAAGTAATCATGAAGAAAAAGGCGCCTCCTTGATGTGGCATTCCCTCCTTATACCGAGGTGTCAAAAATGCATCATTTCCTCTAAATATCTCATTTTTTTACTAATATATCTTAGTTTTTAACTAATAAACCTTGTACTTAGTCAACTCGTCATCTTATGTGAGCATTTACTTATTTTGGGTATTTTCTTTTATTCTTCAGATTTATCTCATCCCAACACTTGGATTAATCCTATTGGCCCATAGGAACCTTAATTGGACCATAATCCAAAAATTTCTAAAAATCTAGACCCTTAGGTTAAGGTCTTTAATACATATTTTTAATTGATTCCTAATGCACATTAGAGTTTTTATTATATTCTTTCTGATAAGAATTCGTTTTTCCTTCTTAGCTTTTCACAAAGCTCTCATACCAGCTGTGAGATCCCGGCCCCCTCTGCGATGCCCTCTCCGAGGGCGCTAGCAGAAGCAGTGTCAGCCTCTCACGCGGGGTAGGGATCCACACTCGGGGTCTCGCCCATGGATATCCGGACAAAGAGACTAGCCTGGCAGTTCCTCCGAAACCGAGCCTAGAAAAACCTCCCTCACCCGGAAGCACGGGCGATTCCACCAGGAAAATCATCTAACGGGAGAATTGATCTAACGAGTCAAAATCTTAACTAACCAACTAATCCGACCGAACCTGAAAAGTCACATGGCTAGATCAAGGAAGAGACTTGCACTTGGTCCATAGAATCACCGCTTTTCTTCCCTTTAGTGAGGGACAATCGGTTATTCCCTCCCATAGAACAAGGTCTTCCTAGGACTTAATCTAACTAACGTAACTTAATCGTAACTATTTGTAACGTAAGATTCCTGGCCCATGGGTTAGCCAACCACCCAACCACTGTATTGGTGGGATTCCTTTATAAGAATTTGGTTTTGTTTTGCCCAGGGACCGAGGAAAATCGTTCCTAGGCCATCTAGCCGGCACTTCAAACAAAATTCAAGGTAGTCATACCACTTACACACCCAATATGAAATTGCCATTTTAATAGATTCGACTATCTTTAAAAAAATCTTTCAATGAAATCATAGTATTACTGATCATAATCCTCCAAAATATTGAGTCCATTATTTTATAAAAATATATCATCCGGACTCTTTGTTGAAGACCAACTGGTAAACCAACGAGATCCAATATTAGAATTCAGTTCACAAAAGTAAGTCCTTCCAGTTTATCCGTATCTTCCTCGATATACGCATGGGTGTCCTAGCAACCCACGAGCCTGTGCATCACCTGGTCGGAACCCTCTTGGATCCTACTTAGGTGTCCTAGCACTTCACTCAAGGATCGCTTCGTTGGTCCTCGCCCATCGTACCGAAAGCGCACCATTTTAACCATACCGAGGCTGGACAAGACCTCGGTAGGCTTTGCTATGAGCGACGTCCCTAGACGACTCCCCGCCAGCTGTTGCAACAAGTCTCTCCTTAGTTAAATCACAAACCAAATGCTTCCTCCAACATTCTAGCGTAAAACAGTCCTTAAAAAATAGAGGTTCTATACAAGTAGAATTCTCAGTTTGAGTTTGATTCCACAAAACCCTTTTTTCCATAATCCAGATTTTCTTAATGAGAATCATTGATCTCACATCAAGGTAATCTACTCATCATTTGACTGAATTTCTAACTTGATTCTTGGTAATTTCGATTAAGGAAAAACTACTCTAATTCCACGGTAATCTATTCTTTGTGTCAAGATTTGGAATTGATCATCACGAGGTTTTTACTTGATTCAGATTCAAGAGATGGGCAAGTAATTTATTGGCCGCCATTCTCACCGCCGTCGTGGTCTAACCAAAATTTATTATGTTTACTTCTAACTTTGATTCCTAAGGATTTTCTTCAGATAAATTAATGGATTTTCTAATCGTAAGAAAATTCTAACTTTATGAGTTTCTTGCCTTTCTAACCACAATAGAATTAAAAAAATAGTTCTATACGAGAATATCGGGATTTTATAAAAATACTCTTCTTCCACTAATCCAATTTTGGGTATATATCAATTTGTTGATTTATCCACATAAAAATATCTAGGAATATTCTTTCCACCAATTTAATCATCAACATTAGTATACCCTAATTTTCTATGTGGAATTATGGTGAAAATTTCTCTTTTATCATCAAAATTAATTTAGACCTTTTTCTACCTCAATACCAAGAAAAATGTCTCTTTTTAAATTAAATAAGAATATCCATTTTTTTAATATGCCAAAAATTCCTCTTTTTGCATTTAAATGATTGAATGTCATGGGAATTCCTCTTTTATCATTTAAAAATTCTTATGCATAAAATAAATTTATTAAAAATTTATCTTTTTTTTAATTAAATAATTATGCATAAATACAAAAAAAGTATTCTTTCATGAATATGGTCAAAATCATCCTTTTTGATTAAAATTTCTAAACCTACAATATGGTAAAAATTTCTCTTTTAGTATTATGCATAAAAAAAAGATATGCTTTTTTTTTCTGAAAAATTTGCCATAGCTTTGTTGCTATTACTGATAGTTTTCAAATTTCCTAAAAGAATAAAAGCTTGTAATAAAAATATGATAGAAGTTCTACTTTTAAGCTTAAATTAAAACTATGAATTTAAATCATAATTTTAACCATAATTATAAAAATAATTATGATTATCCCACTAGATTAAGCTAATTTCAACATTCTCCTTTTTTCAATTTGTTAGGATAATCCATTTCTCATTTAGAATAAGTTACAATAGTTTTTTTAACTACTCATAAACAATCTAAAATAATTACAAATGAGTATTACAAATAAGCATAAGAGAGAGATTTACTTAAGGAAAGCATTACAAATAAGCATAAGAGAGAGATTTACTTAAGGAAAGCATTACAAATAAGCATAAAAATTAACTTAATTCTAATTAAACATTAAGAATCTTAGGGAAACCTTGACTTGAATAAAAACAATCATTTTGAAAGCTTCTCAAGCTTGAGAGGGGTTGAGAAGAAGAAAGTTATTGAGGAAATCGAAAAAAAACTATAAAAATCAATCTTACCTCTAAGATTGGCTTGATTCTTTCTTTAGTAGTGAAGCCGCCAACCAATCAATTGGTTAACAATAGGAGAAGAGAACTCCAAGAGTTGTTGAAGAGAGAGAGAAGCTCCAAGCTCCCCAAAAGTAGAGGAAAATTAAGGGATAATAGAAAATATGATTATTTTAATGTAATACTAGCATGGTATAGCTCAAAGATGAGAATACAAAGGAATGAGGGTCTATTTATAGGTGAGGGAGGCCTCTAACCAAGTCCAACTGGGTTCTAGAGCTTTCCAACTTCAGTTTGACTCAATTTGCACAAGATTTGGACCAGTTTGGCTCCCTTTTTGATCCAATTTGGTCCAAGAGAGAGGAGAGAGGAGAGAGAAAAATATCCCTTTTTTTAAAATTAAGAAACTCAAGTAATCATGAAGAAAAAGGCGCCTCCTTGATGTGGCATTCCCTCCTTAACTGAGGTGTCAAAAATGCATCATTTCCTCTAAATATCTCTTTTTTTTAAAACTAATATCTCTTAGTTTTTAACTAATAAACCTTGTACTCAGTCAAGTCTTCATCTTATGTGAGCATTTACTCATTTTTGGGTATTTTCTTTTATTCTTTGGATTTATCTCATCCTCACACTATTGGTCCATAGGAACCTTAATTGGACCATAATCTAAATTTTTTTGAAAATCTGGATCCTTAGGCTAAGGTCTTTAACATATTTTTAATTGATTCCTAATGCACATTAAAGAATTTATTTTGAATTTTTGTTTCAAGGAATTATATTTTAGACATTAGGAGAATTTTTATATCTAAAAATTTCTTAATATTGAATTACCTCTCTCTAGAATTTTTCTTCTCTTTAGGCAAAAATAATATTTTCTTGCATGCAAAAATAGGGAATGATTACAGGGGATTGAGGTAAAAGCTTAATCATTATTCAGGCTGAGGAGGAATCTTACATCCTCTCGCACTTAAAAAACGCGAGACGTCCTTATCTCGCAAACTGGGAGTAATCTTTTACAAACTCTTCTTCTTTCCCCAAGTGGCGTCTTCTAGAGGGAAGAACTTCCACTTGAATAAAAACTCTCTGAGGACTCTGCTCGTGAGAAGCTTCTCCCGAACGTCAAGGATTTATTCAGGTTGGAGTACTATCTGGACTTGAGTCGGAGAAATCAATTGTTCATCATCAAGCACGTGACTCGGGCAGGGTACATATTTCTTAATTAAACTGACATGGAATACATCATGTACCTTGAGATGGGGAGGTGCAAGAAGTTTATAAGCTAAATCGCCTACTTTCTTTATAATAGCATACGGTCCACAGTATATCTGGGAGAGAGTTTCTTGTACTTCCCTAAAGATAAGGAACTTCTTTTGGGTCGTACTCGAATGAAGACCATATCTGATTCTTCAAACATTCTCTCAGATCTCTTTTTATCTGCATATTGCTTTTGCCTATCTTGGGCTGCCTTAATATCTTCACGGATTGATTGCATTTTCTGGTCCATGTCATCAAGCATCTGTTTGGACATCTCAACTTTGATCAATGGGTTGGACCAATTCAATGGTCTAAGGTAATCTTGTCCATACAGAGCTTTGAAAGGACTCATCCCAATGCGTTGATTGTAAGCAAATTCAACCAGGTGCAAATGGCTTAACCACTTCTTGGGTTCCTTGCCACCACAGCATGACTGAAGGATATCTTCTATTACCTGATTCACTCTTTCAGTCTGGCCATCTGTCTCGGGGTGATAGGTTGTACTGAGATCCAAGAAAGTTTCTATTGCTTCAAAGAATGCAGTCTATAATTTTGATGTGAACTTGGGATCTCTATCACTTACTATCCTCTTGGGTAAGCCATGCAATCTGAAGATCTCTTTAAGGAAAGCTCTAGCAACATCCACTGCAGTGTAGGTTTCTTTCAGTGAAATCAAATGGGCAACTTTAGTCTGTCAACTACCACAAAAATGGAGTTATAACTTGATTGCACTGAAGGTAGTCGAGTGACAAAATCCATACTGATGCATTCCCTTTTTATCTGTGGGATGTCTAGGGGCTGTAGTTTTCCTGGCATCTTGACTCTCTCTGCCTTGACTCTCTGACACATTAAGCATTGTTGCGAATGATCAAGTACATCCTTTTTGAGTCCTAGCCAGAAGAAGCTTTTCTTCACAGACATGTAGGTTTTTATAAACCCTGGATGTCTCGTTATTAGGCTATGATGGGCTTCTCTCAGAATCTTACCCTTTATTTCCACATCATTGGGAATGCATAACTGATTATTATAATACATGCATCCTTCATCCAATTTGTACCCAAGAACTCGACTCATTTCCTGAGGAGTCTTGCTTTCCTGCATCAGAAGGGTAGCAATAGGGGCAAAGAATTTGTCGTGCATGATTCTTTGCCTTGCTTCACTGATCAATGGATTTGACACGAATGTAATTGTAAGCAAGGAGGCTTTTCTGATGAGCGCATATGCTACCACATTTTCTTTCCTTGGCCGATACTTAATTTTAGATTCAAATTCTTGCAAGGTCTACATCCATCTCCTTTGATGCATGTTAAGATCCCTTTGGGTAAAGATCCACTTGAGACTTTGATGATCTGTCATCAAAGTGTACCTCTGTCATCCCAAAAGATAATGTCTCCAAAACTTCAGAGCATAAACTACTGAGAGTAACTCTAAGTCATGGACAACATAATTTCTCTCATGTGTTCTGAGCTTTCTGGATTTATAGGCCACTGCATGACCTTCCTGCATAAGAGCACCGCCTAAGGAAAAACCACTGGCATCAGTAAATACCTTAAAAGGTTTGGTAAAATCTGGTAATTTAAGGATAGGGTTGGTTACTAAGGCTGTATTCGGCTTATCAAAGGCACTCTGGCACATAGCAGTCCACTGAAATAGGGTACTCTTCTTGAGAAGGTTAGTTAAAGGGGATGTTATCTGAGCATACCTAGGTAGAAAGATTCTATACCATCCAGTTTATCCTAGGAATCCTCTGATTTCTTTTACCGTCCTAGGTTCCGGCCAGAGTCTGCGGCTACTTGGATTTTTGTGGGGTCAGGAGAAATCCCATCTTTAGACACTATGAATCCCACGTATTCCACCTAGTCAACAAAGAAAGAGAACTTGCTCTTTTTTGCAAAGAGTTGGTGCTTCCTTAGGATTTCTAGGATCTTGCGCACATGATCTTCATGATCTGTAGTATTCTTTGAGTATACCAAGATGTCATCAAAGAAGATAAGATTAAAATCTTCCAAGTATTCTCTAAGAATATCCTGCATAAGACGATTAAACGTCGTCGGGACATTAGTCAATCCAAAAGGCATGATGTGAACTCATAATGCCCATAGCGAGTGTTGAATGCTGTCTTTGGGATGACCTATTCTTTGATTTTGATCTGGTAGGACCCGGATTTGAGATCTATCTTTGTGAACATTTGGGTCCCACTTAACCGATCCAGAAGTTCATCGATCCTAGGGATAGGATACTTATTCTTAATTGTTAACTGATTCAATCCTCTGTAGTCAATACAGAGCCTTAACGTTCCATCTTTCTTCTTCAGAAAGAGAACGGGCGCACCCCAAGGTGAAACACTAGGTCCGACAAATCCTTGCTCTACCGGTTGTCTTAACTGCTTCCTTAAGTTCTATGGCTCCAGGGACTGGCATTTTGTATGCATGCTGGCTGAGCTTCAGGGATTAACTCGATCTCATGATCTACTTCGCGAGTCGGAGGCATCTCAGTCAGCTCTTCAGAAACACGTGCATACTCACTTAACCACTCTGGTTCTTTAGCCTTGCATTTTATGTCTACTGGATTCATCTTAATGACAAAAACAGCTTGCCTCTTTTTGAGCCCTTTTAACAATTTAGAAGCCTTGACTAATTGCAGTACTGGGGATCCAGAAATTCCAGTTCCTTGAACTTTATTCCCGTGAATGACAATGAATGTCAGCTAGATTCTTATGGAGCCAATCCATTCCAAGGATTCCATCATAGATTCCCAAGGGTAGGACTCTGAACTAGCAATCTGTTACGCTCCCATCTAGACTAAACTGAATAGGGTCGGGTGAAAAGAATCTTTCCACTGGCCAATTCCACTTGCATAGGTTTCCCTGATTTTTTATTTAGGACTAACTTACGCAAACATCTTGGGGAAATAAAAGAATGAGTACTACCTGAATCAATCAAAAGCTTTAATTGCTTACGTAGACATCTTGGGGAAATAAAAGAATGAGTACTGCCTGAATCAATCAAAAGCTTTAATTGCTTATAGTGGTACTATGTTGGAGTCTAGAGGACTGAGAATTGACGATTCTGCCCCTGATGCTCAATTGCGGCATAGATCTGTCCTTTTTCTTCCTCCACTTCCTCAGCTATAGTGACGGCTCTAGCTGCTGCAGTCTGAGGTGGAACTCTCTCTCTTTGGTTTCCCCAATTCTGGGAGGGAGGCTGCAAGTTGAACTCTCTCTCTTTGGTTTCCCCAATTTTGGGAGGGAGTTCGGAGACTACTTTGCATGGAGGCTGCAAGTTGAGCTGGCACCCTTCTGGGGTTACCTTGATTTTTGCACGGGGGACCCAGATTGGATTGATACGAAGGAGTCTGTCTCTGAACTCTGGGACCTTAGCTTCCTTGGCCCACAGAAGGAGATGGGCAATCCTTTAGCTGGTGTCCAATCCCTTGACACAACGGAAACACCTATTCTCACTGTGAAGCTCTTCCATCTGCATTCTTGAAAGAGTCAGAGTTCGTGAGAAAGAGCTTCGAGAAAAAGGTCTTCATTCATTCTTGAAACTTCCTGTCTCCAGATTCTAATTGGGGCCTTGGTGTCTCTTTGGAGGTGGAAAGTTGGAAGAACTTCCCGGTGTTTGGAATCTCTTGAAGGATAAGGGAGCTGGCTTTGGCGGGACTTTAACGATAAAGGCTTTGGTGAAGTCCTTTGCCATCCTTACAGCTTTAGCCATGGAAACTGGCTTGACATTCTTGATCAGGGTGTCTAGAGGTTCGTTCATTCCCCGAATGAACCTGGCCATGAGTTGCTCTTCGTCTAGCGGTGGTGAGTACTTGGGAGAGAAGAGCAAACTCCTGGTGATATTCTTCAATAGTTTTGTTCCCCTAGTTTAACTCTAAGAATTCATTCATCTTGGTTCTTAAAAATTTGGGGACAAAATCTCTTCCTTAGATAAGCTTTGAGATCATTCCCGGACTGGGTGTTCCTATCCAGTTGGTTGGTATCGCAATTGTTTCTCCATGCCACCCTGGCTGTTTCCACTATCTTCAGCCATGCGAGAGCCATTTTTCTCCTCTTGTAACCGGTGATATCAAAATATTCTTCCATGGCCTTGATCCACTTCTCCACAGCCTCGCCCGAGTTCTCCCCTTCACCCTTGAAGGGACCTAGCTAGGTTTTGTGAAGGGCCTTGCGAACATCGGGGTCAAGCTCTTCCTCATCTGTGAGAGGATCTTGCTATAGGCCATGGTTTGCGTGTCCCATGATTATGTAAAAAATGACACATTATTTTTATTTGATTTTGTCAAACGAGATCCTAAGACTTAAGAGGCTCAAAAATTAATTGCTTAAACAAGATAAATGATCTTATTGGAGATCTATGACATATGTCTGAGTAACAGATCTTTCTTCTTCAATTCATCATATAATAAACAATCACTTATATAACAGGAGATTTTCCACAAATTATTTCTTTATTTATATGAAGGTTGCAATATGTACATAGAGGATCTTGGCTCTAGAAAGTCTAAACCTCCACGGGAAATGCATGACGGTGATACTGGGCTACAGACATGCCCCGATACAAATGTTCCCTCACTGCTAAAGGAGCTACTATCTTACTCTTTGGAATAAAGTGCTAAGAAGTCTATAGATATGGCACGAAATTCTGAAATCTCGAGGCGTGGGGTGATATAGAATAACACCATGAATCACTTTTAGCCTCATGAGGATCATGGCCAACCAGATATTTTCTCTCAGCATCACACGCTGTCGCAAGAGGTATGGACATACTGCCCTGCAAACCACTTATGCTGCCGTCTCTCCACTGAGTCTGGGAAATATAAATCCTCGAAATGGTTTGCGAGTGTGGCTCTGCTCTTTCGAGTCATAGCGGAGGAGATGATATGCTCTAAGGCAAAAGTAGTCATCTCCTGTAAACTGGGTGAGATCGGGAATACCGAATAAGCATGGAAATTCCATCTATAAAACCAAATTCATTGATTAACAGCTTTATTAATGAAGCTTAAGGAATGAAAATACAATACGTAAATGCTCTTTCTAAGTTTTTACTATATACTTTTTGATAAGAATTCATTTTTCCTCAGCTTTTCACAAAGCTCTAATACTAGAGCTGTGAGACCCCCGCCTCCTCTACGCTGCCCCCTCTGAGGGCACTAGTGGCAGAAGCATCGTGAGCCTCTCACGCGGGGCAGGGATCCACACTCGGGGCCTCGCCCACCCATAGATGTCCGGACAAGAGACCAGCCCGGCGGTTCCTCCAAAACCGAACCCGAAAAAACTTCGCTCACCTGGAAGACACGGGCGATTCCACCAGGAAAATCATCTAACGGGAGAATTGATCTAACGAGTCAAAGTGTTAACTAACCAAGTGATCTGACCAAACCCGAAAAGTCACATGGCTAGATCAAGGAAGAGACTTACACACCCAATATGAAATTGCCATTTTAATAGATTCGACTGTCTTTAAAACAATCTTTCATTGAAATCATAGTATTACTGATCATAATCCTCCAAAATATTGAGTCCAAATCATAGTTTTACAAAAATATATCATCCGGACTCTCCGATTAAGGTAATGCTACTCTAATTCAACGGTAATCTATTCTTTGTGTCAAGATTTGGAATTGGTCACAAGGTTTTTGCTTGATTTAGATTTGAGAGATGGGCAAGTAATTTACTAGCCGCCATTCTCACCGTCGTGGTGGTCTAACCAAAATTTATTCGGTTTACTTCTAACTTTGATTCCTAAGGATTTTCTTCACATAAATTAACGAAACTTCTAATCGTAAGAAAATTCTAACTTTATGAGTTTCTTTCCTTCCTAACCACAATAGAATTAAAAAAAATAGTTCTATATGAGAATATCGAGATTTTATAAAAATACTCTTCTTCCACTAATCCAATTTTAGGTATATATCAATTTGTTGATTTATCCCATAAAAATATCCAAGAATATTATTTCCACCATTTTAATCATCAACATTAGTATACCCTAATTTTATATGTGGAATTATGGTGAAAATCTTTTATCATCAAAATTAATTTAGACCTTTTTCTACCTAAATACGAAGAAAAATGTCTCTTTTTAAATTAAATAAGAATATCCATTTTTTAATATGCCAAAAATTCCTCTTTTTGCATTTAAATGATTGAATCCCGAATGTCATGGGAATTCCTCTTTTATCATTTGAAAATTCTTATGCATAAAATAAATTTATTAAAAATTTATCTTTTTTCTTAAATAAATAATTATGCATAAATACAAAAAAGTATTCTTTCATGAATATGGTCAAAATCATTCTTTTTGCTTAAAATTTCTAAACCTACAATATGGTAGGAATTTCTCTTTTAGTATTATGCATAAAAATAAGATATGTATTTTTTTTTGAAAAATTTACCATAGCTTTGCTGCTATTACTGATAATAAGAATAAAAGCTTGTAATGAAAATATGATAGAAGTTCTACTTTTAAGCTTAAATTTAAACTATGAATTTAAATCATAATTTTAAACATAATTATGATTATTCCACTGAATTAGGCTAATTTCAACATTCCTCTTTTCCCAATTTGTTAGGATAATCCATTTCTCATTTAGAATGAGTTAAAGTAGTTTTTTTAACTACTCATAAATAATCTAAAAGAATTAACCATTATTTTAATAGCACAAAATCATGAAAATATCATTTTCTTAATCTGTAGCTTATCAAGCCTAGATTTAGTTTTAATATAAGACATTATCATTGAGAAACATTCTTTTGCTAAAGACTTAGCCATAAAGAGGACTATTCTTTTTAAGAGAGAGATTTACTTAAGGAAAGCATTACAAATAAGCATAAAGATCAACTTAATTCTAATTAAACATTAAGAATCTTAGGGAAAGCTTGCTTTGAATAAAAACAATCATTTTGAAAGCTTCTCAAGCTTGAGAGGGGTTGAGAAGAAGAAAGTTATTGAGGAAATCGAAAAAAAAACTATAAAAATCAATCTTACCTCTAAGATTGGCTTGATTCTTTCTTTAGTAGTGAAGCCCCCAACCAATCAATTGGTTAGCAATAGGAGAAGAGAACTCCAAGAGTTGTTGAAGAGAGAGAGAAGCTCCAAGCTCCCCAAAGTAGAGGAAAATTAAGGGATAATAGAAAATATGATTATTTTAATGTAATACTAGCATGGTATAGCTCAAAGATGAGAATACAAAGGAATGAGGGTCTATTTATAGGTGAGGGAGGCCTCTAACCAAGTCCAACTGGGTTCTAAAGCTTTCCAGCTTTAGTTTGACTTGATTTGTACAAGATTTGGACCAGTTTGGCTCCCTTTTTGATCCAGTTTGGTCTAGGAGAGAGGAGAGAGAAAAATATCTCATTTTTTGGATTAAAAAACTCAAGTAATCATGAAGAAAAGGTGCCTCCTTGATGTGGCATTCCCTCCTTACCGAGGTGTAAAAAATGCATCATTTCTTCTAAATATCTCATTTTTTTAATAATATCTCTTAGTTTTTAACTAATAAACCTTGTACTCAGCCAACTCTTCATCTTATGTGAGCATTTAATCATTTTGGGTATTTTCTTTTATTCTTTGGATTTATCTCATCCCAACACTTGGATTAATCCTATTGGCCCATAGGAACCTTAATTGGACCATAATCCAAAAAATTCTGAAAATTTGGACCCTTAGGCTAAGGTCTTTAATACATATTTTTAATTTATTCTCCTAATGCACATTAGAGAATTTATTTTGAATTTCTGTTTCAGGAAATTATATTTTAGACATTAGGAGAATTTTTATATCCAAAAATACCTTAATTGAATTACCTTTCTCTAGAATTTTTCTTCTCTCTAGGCAAAAACAAGGAAAAATAATATTTTCTTGCATTCAGAAATAGGGAATGATTACAGGGGATTGAAGTAAAATCTTAATCATTATTTAGGCTAAGGAGGAATCTTACATCGAATGAATCCGACTGGTGCTGCAGGAAGTCTATTACAACAAATGTATGATGGTAGCCAAACAAAAAGACCTTAAGTCTTACGTTTTGCAACACCCCATGGATCTTGAGGATGTTTCGTCTACCATTTTGATGATTCGCTCTGCTCTTTCCAATTTTGGTTTACCCCAGTTTTCCCAACATCATTTGTGATAATGCTCACCCCCGCTCCTCCATCCAAATAGAGCACTAAATCAACTCTCTCCGCAGTAGAGATTAGAATTCCCTAATGCTTCTCTTCCATCCCTAACCTTTAATTTCTCCAGTATGGCATTACTTAGCTCTTCCACTGTCATATGTCCAACTTTCTTGCCCTTGGTTCCTATGTCCTGGTGGGTGGTGACTTGAGACTCGCGATGTTGCTGCTACCGAAGCTGCCTTGGCATCTTCTGGTTGTGGCAACTCAAGCATATTGTCCTCATATTTGATTGCCAGCTTACAACATGTATCTAGAGTAGCCAACTGGGCTAACACTAGATAATCATGCATCTTATGATCCTAGACTCCTCTTCAGAAGCAAGGCAGTGCTGATCATCAGTAAGACTTCCCCTCAATTTGCATCTTGAATTCAAGTGCTTGAGCTGAGATACATAATCTTACATGGACTCATTTTCTTTCTGCTTGATATTATGGAGTTGAGCCACACGACTCCATCTATCACCACTTCGAGCAAAGCTTGGTATGATCATCAGAGTAAAACTGATCATCAGTAAGACTTCCCCTCAATTTGCATCTTGAATTCAAGTGCTTGAGCAGCCGAGATACATAATCTTACATGGACTCATTTTCTTTCTGCTTGATATTATGGAGTTGAGCCACACGACTCCATCTATCACCACTTCGAGCAAAGCTTGGTACGAACACATTCTTAAGCCTAGTGAAGTTGACTTGATCCTCCCACTTTAAGGTTTGATACCATTGGTGAGCCTTTCCTTCTAGGATCAACGAAAAAACATGGATCATGGTTACATCACTCAATGTCCCATAGGTTTCATAGGTTGACTCCAAGACCTCTATATGCTAGATCGGGTCCCCATCACCTGAGAACTTTTGCACAAGCTTTGAAATGATATGTGGCTTCATTTGGGATGGTCTAGATCCTAGGGCGGTGCCTAGTTCCCTAACCATACATCGGCCCATTTTCGTGGCCATATTTAGCAGATCCACCCTTGCGCATTAAGATCGGTGTTTGGATCCATAGTTGGTCTTCGAGGAGCTACTCCCCCTACCTAGACCATTTCCTCTTCCTAGATAGGTTCTTCTATTCAGTTCGGGTCTATGGTTGGGTCCAGGTAATTCCTCATGCTGGGCTCATTGTGTTAACAGCCTTAGGCTATCTTTGTTCGATTAGGAGTTCCATGCTCTGCAAGAATGTGGGATGATTTCTTATATATCCTCTCTTGTATAGAGACGATCCTCACCATTTACAGATACCCTTGGTAGATTGTCCTCCTCTTCTTGCGTCTCAAGGCCTTCATCTGCCTTTGATTCCTCATTGATGGGTTCTAGACTTGGTATTTCTTCTTTTGTTATTCCCATCCGCATGCTATTAGTGGCATTTCTAGATCTTTCTGGTTCTTTGCCACGTGATCGAAACGGATTTGCATTCTCCATTTCCCTATGTTCCACCCTTTCTCTTCGAGTATCGAGCTCTTGTTTTCTTAAGCTCAATAACTGCAAATTGTCGCTCTTCCTTAACCCTCTTCAAGTCTATTTCTATTTCCTCCTCTGAAGAAGACTTGACCTATTCTGGTGGCACTTTCCTTATCCCTTCTAACCCTGTGGGTCGTCCCACTAATCCTCAGTGTGTTAGTACGCCTAGAGCTAGAAGGTTGGGTTGGTAATTCTGGTCTTAGACAGTGTACTATGCTGGTTGATGGGCTTGTGCCCAGAGATTGCGCTTCATCTTCTGTGCCTTGTTGGAGACTAAAAAATCTCCTAGCCATATTAAATATTTTTCTAGATCTAGTAGGGGAAGATGGTTTTTCTTCCTCTTCAAGGCCAGAGAATCATAGCCCTTATTCCATGAATTCCTCACTTGTTTCTATGGTGGTCAAATTCCTCCAAGCTGAAACACTCAATTGAGTGCTCGTCGAGCGGCTTGAACCAACACTCCTTTGGTAGGAAGAACTTGGGTGGTTTGAATCACTGTTGTTGGGAGTAAGGTCATCTCAATGAGTTTACTGGACCTCAAGTGCATGAGAGTGTATTTCAACAACAGGCGAGATCACTACTCCAACTATTTCAACTAGTTTTCTACCGAGCTGTCTTTCCTGGTCGTCGTGAAATAATAGATATCCACCCAAGTTCTTCCCTCACCTAGAAAGCACGGGCAATTCCTCCATGATAATTTTACTCTAATGTAGTCAAAAGCCTTAACTAACATAACTGATCTGACTGAACCCGTAAGTCCCATAGTCAAGAAAAAGATTGCACTTGGATCATAGAGACCAACACTTTTTGCTTTATTGAGAGGCACAGCTGTTGATTCTTTTCTATATAATAATTTTTATCCAGGATTTACTTCATCTATCATACCATAACAGAATTGAGTCTCATTTTTATCCGGGATTTACTTCATCTATCGTACCATAACAGAATTGAGTCTCATTTTAGGGACCCATCAATCCAGCCTAACCCCATCCAGTCCCATGGGTTAGCCAACCGCTAGTGATGGGATCTATTTAAGAATTTGGTTAGGTTTTGTCTCGGGTACCACGGAAAAGAGTTCCCAGGCCCCTTAGCCGGATATTCATGTAAACTTAAAACTAGTCACACCACTTACACACCCACAATATGAAATTGCCTTTTTCCACAGAATCAGCTGTCTTTAAAACAATCATTTGATGAAACCATAGTGTCACTGATCATAATCCTCCAAAATATTCGATTGAATCCTAATTTCTAATTTTTTCTTCATTGGTGTACCTATGGCATCATTGGCAACCAGAATGCTCACCAAGGGCCTTTTCGATAGTTCCTAGCTCATAGTAACCAAAAATATTTTCACTTATAAAAATCAAAACAGAATCTCCGTTGAAGATCAGCAAGATCAACCAACAGATCCATATAAAAGAGATGTAAATGAATGTGGATGTGAATGATGAGATGAGAATGAGATGTGAGGTTATGTGAGGATGTGATCTGATGTAAATGGATGTGGATGTGGATGTGATAGGATGTGATGTGATGTAAATGGTTGTGGATGTGGATGTGATAGGATGTGATGTGATGTAAATGGTTGTGGATGTGGATGTGGATGTGATAAGATGTGATGTGATGTGAATACAATAACATGTGATGTAATGTAAATGGATGTGAATACGGATGTGGAATGAGATGTGATGTGATGTAAAGGGGATGTGGATGTGAATGGATGTGATGTGGATGTGATGTGATGTAAAGGGATGTGGGTGTGATGTGATGTAAAGGGATGTGGATGTGAATGTGATGAGATGTGAAGTGATAGGTGTGAATGTGAATGAATGGATGGATGTGAATAGTCGTGCATGTGAATGACTGGATGGATGTGGATGAATGAGATGGGATGCGTATGAATGAGATATGATGTGGATAGATGTGGATGTGATGTAATGTGGATAGAATGTATGTGATGGGATGGTGATGAGAATGAATATGATGAATATGAATGGATGTGATGTGATGGATGTGAATGGATGTGATATAAATGAATGTGATGAATGTGAATGGATGTGATGTGATGGATGTGAATGGATGTGATATGATGTGAATCGGGATAGATGTGATGTGAAATGGATGTGATGTGATGTGATGTGAATCGGGATAGATGTGAATGGAGAAAATGTGATGTGAATCGGGATAGATTTGAATAGATGAGATGTGATGTGAATCGGGATAGATGTGAATGGATGAGATGTGATGTGAAATGGATGTGATGTGATGTGGATCGGGGTAGATATGAATGGATGTGATGTGAATGAATGTAATGTGATGAGATGTAGACATGGGTAGATGCGAATGGATGAGATGTGATAAGGATAAATGTGGATAGATGTGATGAGATGGAATATGATGTGATTGGATGAAGGATGGATGAAGGACAATGGAAATACATATGATTGGACGTGGATTAAGAAATGTAGATTGATGTGAAACAATGTGGAAAGATGAGAGTTCTTTATAGAAACTGTATTTATGACCTGTTTTTAAATGATTGTTTTAGGTCAAGAATGCTGGGGAAGCATTTTGACCATCTTGTGAATAGGTCCTGGTGGAGACCTAAGTGATAAATTTGCAACAGCTGATAGAGAGTCAATGGAGGACATCTCGCGTAGCAAGGTTAACCAGCCACACGGTTCGATTTAAATGGTGAGCTTCCGGTACAGTGGATAAGGGACCAAGGAAGCGGCCTATGTGAGTGAAGCGCTAGGTGACCTGCGAAGGATCCTAGAGGGTGCTGACCATACGGTGCTCGGGCTTTGGGTCACCAAAGATACCCACGCATGCATCGAGGAAGAAAATGGAACAAGGTGTTAGAGTTGTTTTCTGAACTCGGGCATGGATCTGGTTGATTGACCTTGCTGGTCCTCAACGGATGAGTCCATGGCTCTTTTATATGGATTTGTTGGTTGATCTTGCTGATCTTCAATGGAGAGTCCATCTAGATTTTTATAAGTGAATATATTTTCAGGTACTATGAGCTAGGAACTATTGAAAAGACCCCTGATGAGAGTGGACAGGTGGTGAGCATTCTGGTAGCCAATGGTGCCATAGGTACACCGATGAAGGAATGATTGGAAATTAGAATTCAACTAGATATTTTGGAGGATTACAGTGATACTATGGTTTCATTAAAAGATTGTTTTAAAGATAGCTGAATCTGTAAAAAAAGCAATTTCATATTGGGTGTATAAGTGGTGTGACTATCTTGAAGTTTGCATGAAGCGCCGGCGGCGGCTAGGGGGCTTGGGAACTCTTTTCCCTAGTACTCGGGGTAAAACATAACCAAATTTCTAAATGGATCCTATCATTACTTTGGTTGGGCGGTTGGCTAACCCATGGGACTAGATGGGGTTAGTAGGCTAGACTGATGGATCCCTAAATGAGACTCAATTCTGTTATGGTACGATAGATGAAGTAAATCCCAAATAGTCCTTGTTCTATGGAAAAGAATCAACGGTTGTGCCTCTCGAGATGAGGAAAAAAGCATTGGTCTCTATGATACAAGTGCAAGTCTTTTCCTTGATCTGACCATGTGACTTACGGGTTTGGTCGGATCAGTTTGGTTAGTGATGACCTCCTTGACTACGTTAGAATAAAAATATCATGGAGGAATCGCCCGTGCTTTCTGGGCGAGGGAAGTTTTTCTAGGTTCGGTTTTGGAAGAAC